>NW_026870481.1:0-358181 GCF_963576545.1 Limanda limanda
CCAGACATATATGCTCTCTCTCTGCCAAGGACACATCTCATGTAAAATGAACTGACTTTCACTGTTCCCACTTCACTCAAAGATTATCACATGGATTATAATTGGACTGTAGACCCTTGTTTGCTCTAAAAAACCGCGATCAACGTCCCACTCTCCAGACCAAAGGGGAGATGTTGGGCCTACCAGGGACAAAGAGGCCACAGACCTGAGGCCTTGTGTCACATTCCAATCCATGTTACAGTATTCTGGAGGGAAAAGTTTGAGCTCCCCCAAACTACAGTGACCCCTGCTGTGTCTCTAGCCGCGCCTCAGATTTGATCTCTGACCCCCCTATTGGCCTGAGACCTTTAGCCCCGCCGGAGGGGGGGAGCCAGTTCACAGATACTATTTAACTTCAGACTCATCTCAAGTCTTCCTTTCCAGTTCCAGATACAGTAGAGCTAGCATCTCAGTTTAGTTCTTAGTGTAGAGGACACAAAGGAAACACATCTTGCAGCTGTTTGACCTTTCTTAAGTTTTACTTCTAAAACTTTATCTTTTTGTAGTTCACTTTTAGTCTAAAGCTACCTTTTTCTAATCCAGTTTAAGCTTAACTTATTCTTCTTTAGTACATTGTAAGCTTATTTTTCCTTATTTTTTTTCTTAAAGCTTTTAATTTGAATAAGCTTCTTTTTAAGTTGCTTTTATTTTGAAGAGAGCGCGGCAGAGAATCCCCTCACTCGCTGGCCGAGCTCAGAGACATTTCCCCCGCCATCTACGGACAATCCGGACACGGGTGTCCCTTCCTGCAGACGGGCACAGACTTTGCCAAGGAGAACGAAAAGCATCCTCTCCGTTTCGGCCCAGCGTCTTCCCGCCGCCGCCGCGGCCCCGTGATCATCTTCCTGAGGCCAGGAAATCATCCACTTCCTCCTTCCGGGATTCGCGCTACCACGGTCGTGCACGAAACCCCGCGAAGCAACACGAAGTAAGAGACATATGTCTGGGCATAGTTTAGTTTTATACTTAGTGTGTCTTATTTGAGTGTAAATTGATAGAAAGACCGCCGTGTCGATCTTATTGTGAAAAGCGCGCGGTGACGACCTGGCGCTTCCGGTTTGACTCGGCTCCCTTCAGGTCGGCCTCACTGAGTCGTGAATCTGTTAAAAGGACACCTCTCACGTAACTGGTTTGCCGGTTTCACTGTGAGATCGCCTCTGACGGCGTTTTTAAGATCATCTCCGATCTGTGTTACTACTTGTTCTCTCTCTCTCTCTCTCTGTTGTTCTCTCACATCCGCCGACACACACATCCTCACACACACACATACACACAGTCACCTTATACATAGCCATTCTGATACCCAGGGCCCCTGAACGCACCTCGACGCCGTTCGGCTCTAGAGCTAAACAAAGACAAAGAACCCCATTTTTCATCTCTCAGCCTTTGTCTCACGAGTGTTTAAGTCAGCCATCTTTGACCATCTTGGCTCTAAGCCCTCGACGCCATTCGGCTAAAGCTAAGCTAAGATAAAGAATCCCTTTGTTCTCACTCAGCCTTTGTCTCACGTGGGTTCAAGTCGGCCATCTTTGATCAGTCTGATTCTAAGCCACATGGTTCGGCGGCCATCGACTGTAATACACATCGAGGCCTGCCTCCATTCAGGACTCTAAACTTCTTAGGCGACTCCGCCATTTTGAGTTGTAGTTCTGGCTTATTACATCACCAATTTTGTAGTCAACCACCAGGGTTAAGCCGGCCCTCTTAAGACTCGTGAGTCATCGACCCCCCTTCTTCCTCTCTCTCTCCCACACACAGACACACACACACACACACACACACTCACACACTCACACACACACTCACACACACACATACACATACACATACAAACACAGCTTTATCAGAAGTATTGCAGTGTGATATATTGTGATGAATGTGATGTGGCTGTATTGTGTATAGCGGATTGTGTTAAGTGAAGAATCATTTTAAACAACATTGACTTTTATATCTTTTTAATAAATCCTCTTTTATACTTAAAGTATTTGGATCTTGTGATTATTTGTGCATGATATTGTGAACACAGTTGGATAACTATAGCCAGTGCTCGAACTCAAGCCTTCACTGTTAATTATATAATCCTTAATATCAAATATTGAGATTATCAATTTAACTTTATCAGATGAGACTGATATTTATAGACTAAGTTGTTGGTCCCTGTTTACCAGGGTGGTGCCCTCTTCGAGTATTAATATAGATAGTATTATTCTTAAATTGATAATTTTATTGTTTTGACTAATTATTTCATTATTCTTGGTTGATAACCTTAACATTGTTAATTGATAGCTTGTACTTTCTAATTGATAATAACTTGTTTTCCATTAATAGTTTGTTATTCATTGATTGATTATTCTTAAGTTTTTCATTGATTATTTAATTATTCTTAATTGATAAACTTGATTATTCTCAAATTACTGATTTAATAATTCTTAATTGTTAAACTTCCTTATTTACTCATTAATAGTTTTATTGTTATTTGATTACTTATCATCTTCAATTAATAATCTAATTATTTTTAGATAAATAATCTTTATTGTTTCAATAATCATATTCCATGATTATTGATAATTAGCCAACAACGAGTCACCCTTCTATTGCACAACATAAGTCAGATACCTTTCCCCGGCTGGTTGGAAGTAGAGATGTTCTCCAGACGAGGCGCAGCACTGACGTGGTTCCTCTGTTCCACTGTTTCACATGAGATACAAACAGGTTGAGCACTTTCTCACATCACACGTTCACTCACAATCTGCCGTTTGTCCACTGTGCCGTACAGGCATGAGTGTAGGATCCTTACCAACATGCAGGGTGATGATGCACCTGGGTTTCAGTCTGGGGATCAAACATGTGTAATCTCCTCTGTCAGACATCTTCACAGAGGAGATCTGCACTGACACGTTTCCACTGATCAGGCCTCTGAGGTCCAGTGTGGTTCTGTGTCTGTACTGCTCCATCTGGACATCAAGGAGGACTCTTCTGTCTCGATACAGGAGGACGAACTGCCTGGGGTCAGTTCTTGTAACTTCCACCGTGTAATTCCTCAAGTTGACCGAGGGAACAACAAGTCCACACCAAAGACTCACGTCTTCACCTTCTTCCACCGTTACTGACAGACTCGAACATGTGGGATGAGATCCACCTGAGAAAACACAGAACACATTTAGTCCTGTTCACATCACACAGAGCTGATGCCTCTCAGGACAGATGTGGTGTCAGTGTGAACATGGATTAATAAACCCACCAGACACAAGTCGGGCAATGAGCAGTAAAGTGAACAGAGTCTTGTCCATTTTCCAGAGTTTTGTCCGCAGCAGAGCCGGCTGCAGGTCCTGTTCTCACGCTAAGATTTTCACTGATCTGGAGCTGATGTCCTGTGCAGATAAAACTGCAGAGTGCAACCATTTATACTCGTAATGTTCGGGATTTGTATAAGGCCCTCCCTCGACTCACATTGGGCAAATCAGATCGCAGGGGTGTGTGTCTGGAGAGTCGGATGCACAAAGGGGGCGTGTCTGGAAAGACGCCTCTCGAAAGTAAACAGTTCAATCCGCATTGGTTCTGCGTAATGTTCGGTCGGAGCGAACCAGCGCGTGTCCGCGGCTCTGGAGAGCGACGCTCAGAGACAGAGGAAGACGGAGCGGGTCTAACAGCCGAGTGTTGGTGTCTGCTGCTTCTGCTTCAGAGGAGAGGAGCGGAAAGAGGATTGATATCAACACACTGAGGTCACAACACTTCATGTCGGACATGGTGACATGTGCTGTGTGATTGCATTTTTTATCACATGTAATGAACAGACTGATAACTTTCATGTTCTGAAATCTACATCTGTAATAGACAACTTTGTTTCTATCAAGAAAATCAGCAAGCATTTCAGTTGCTGCATTTCATTAACTGTAATCATTCAGTATACGTTGTTCACAATATCACATCAACACAGGGAAGCAAGGTTTTGTTAAAGAGGATTTTAATTTTCAGGAACTGACTGTCATCATGCTGCTATTACATTAAATTACATTGTACAGTATTTGAGATTATGTTGAATTTCATTTAAAACAATAATAAACAGACAAGTTACGCAAATGACAATTGTTTACAGTGCGGAAGTTACACTGTAACAGTCCGCGTCACACTCGCGCTGTGGGTTTTACGCGATGTCCTCGCCGCCGGTCTACGGATAGAATAAAGCGAGCGGACGGACGGAAGTTGCATCCGCGCAGGACATCAGCTCCTTTGGGAACATGCGAGCAAAGCGATGATGGAAGCGACACTGATGGGATCGGTCCCAGATTGTCCCCGTGGTTAACTCTTTAGCTTCAGGGGGGCGAACAGCAAAACAGCAAACACAAACCACCTGAAGGGAGCAACCTGAACTTATCTATACTGAAGTGAAAGGAACCAAAAGACATGTTCCTAAACTCACTCCTCATCCAGAAACAGGAGAAAACATGGGTTCAACTCAAATGATACCCACCCCCCAAACCGGGCTGGGACATCAACAACAGATCTTAAGACACTTTACAAGGAACAGTTCTGACCGGCAGCAATGATCGCTGTTTACACACCGAACGTGCATTTCTCCGCGCCGGTCAGCCAGTGATTCTGCTTCCTCCGCTGGATGTTGTTTGCTTCGTTCAATGGTGATGATGGTCTTCATAGCAACCCTTATACGCATCCCCGAAGGGAGTGTGAACATGGTCGAGTCTGTTCGCACCCCGCGTAGGACAGCTGATGTCTGCAGGACTTTCCTCATCTTGGCGTTGTTAAAATCACCGGCCACCATACACGCAGCTTCGGGCCGGGATGTCTCGGTCCTGTCGATAACTGCATGCAGCTCGTCCAGGGCCTGATGTCGGCATGTGGCGGAATGTGCACCGCTGTTATTACGACAGATGTAAACTCCCTCGGGATGAAATAAGGTCGGCATCTGTTCACGAGCTGCTCCAGGTCCGGAGAACATCCCGAAGAAATAATCTCCACATCTGAGCGCCACACATTGTTCTCCATGCAGCAGACACCTCCTCCCTTGCTCTTCCCCGAGTTTGTTGTCCGGTCCTGGCGCTGAAGGGAGACCCCCTCGGGAACCATGGTGGAGTCCGGGATCGAGCCAAGTCTCCGTGAAAATCATCACGTTACAAAAAGTCAGACTGCCAGTCAGAACTGTTCCTTGTAAAGTGTCTTCAGATCTGTTGTTGATGTCCCAGCCCGGTTTGGGGGGTGGGTATGCACAAAGGGGCGTGTCCGGAGAGCCGGATGCACAAAGGGGCGTGTCTGGAGAGACGCCTCTCGAAAGTAAACTGTTCAAACCGCATTGGTTCTGCGTAATGTTCGGTCGGAGCGAACCAGCGCGTGTCCGCGGCTCTGGAGAGCGACGCTCAGAGACATAGGACGACGGAGCGGGTCTAACAGCCGAGTGTTGGTGTCTGTTGCTTCTGCTTCAGGGGCTGTGCCATCAGGCGCACAGTGCACAGAGCGCACAGGAGTTCACTTCCAAGAAATGAAGAAACTTTGCAATTAATATCCCAGAGGAGGTGAGGATCCACTGATGTGAGGGAATCGATCCGATGCTCTAAATAAATAAATACTGCGGACGAGGAGGAAGCGAGTGCAACTGTATCTACCCTGGTTAAAAACGCTATACGCCTCGTACTGATGTCCACAATCACTTTATTCTTTGAAGATATGGAACACCGTGAAAACTGCAACAACATAAAACACATTTCACATACATTATTTTCACGGACGTTTCTAATTCAATACACAATACTTACATACAATATTATGAATAAGTACCGTTTCGCCTGCTTATCCAGTAGTAGATAGTCCTATCTCAACTCTTTCTGTCTCTTTCTCTCTCGACGTACTTGGGTAAACAAAGTGTGTCACTTCCAGCCTCAGACTTCACTGACTATTTCCGGTGGCGTTTGACTTTGACCATTAATCATTTAGATTGACAGCAGAACCATGAACTAGACTCAATTTACTTTCCATCATTAACTTATTTAACGTAATAAAATAAACATAAAAATAACAAATCAAATGACAATTGTACTTGTACTTCCGGTGTTGTCACAATAACACATTGCCGTAGCCATAGCGACAGCTACACTCCCACCAAATTACCTTCAATAAATCAAATGGAGATGTGAAATACATTTACACTCTTCATTAATGGTAATTTCCAAGCTCTGATCTGTTTGTTGTTGTTTTTTTTTTTCTCGAAAATGAACCATGTGACCATAATCACCATTTCCACAACAACAATTCAACAACAGTTAGACAACACCTAAGAATACTCATTTGAAAATGAACCACAGTATAATGATCACCTTTAACTTATAGAGGATACATTTAAACAATATCTGACCTTTCTCAATCTATTTTCCTACCACTCATTGCTCTCTACCCCTTATTCACTACTCTTCACTAGAACCACTAGCTTCTGAATGGGTCTTTGAATGATGGATGGTTGATTGAGACGTTCACCCCTTTTTCCTAACTTCCGTTCTCCAACTTGTACTGTCACTTTCCGTACCAGTCCATCATCGTCCTCATGTGCTTCGACAACCTTGGCAAGTTTCCATTCATTGCGAGGAACGTCCTCCTCCTTAATGATGACAATGTCACCCACATCCACGTTACGCCTTGGCGCATGCCATCGCTGACGCAAAGTGATATTTGACAGGTATTCCTTCCTCCATCTGTGCCAAAATTGCTCGGAAAGATATTGGACCCTTCTCCACCGTTTTTTAGCATATAGGTCTTCCTTAACAAACTTTCCTGGCGGAGGAAGTGGAATCGAAGATTTCATTGTTATCAAATGATTCGGCGTGAGCGGCTCTAAACTTGTGGGATCACTGATGGTGTCGACAGTGAGTGGACGATTATTTACAATGGCCATAGCCTCGTAAAAGAATGTTCTTAAGGATCATCGTCCAACCTTCCAGCGCTGTTGACAAGGACTGTGCTCAGTACACTCCTTACTGTTCTGATTTGGCGCTCCCAGACGCCGCCAGTGTGACTTGAATGTGGTGTATTCATCTGGAAGTCGCATTGATTATCTAATAGGTATGCCGCAACTCTTTCCTTATCGAGCTCTTTCAGAGCCTTTGCCATTTCATTCTTCGCTCCTACGAAGTTAGTGCCCTGGTCCGATCTTATGTGTCTGACGCTACCACGAATAGCGACAAAGCATCGTAAGGCATTGATGAACGCGTCAGTCGTCATATCCTCCAACATCTCGATGTGCACTGCCCTGGAACAAAGACATGTGAAGAGGAGACCATACCGTTTTTGTTCTTTACGACCCTGCTTGGTGTGGAAGGGACCGAAGCAGTCCATGCCGCAGTAAGTGAATGGTGGTGTAGGCTCAACACGGTCACTCGGTAAGTCCGCCATCCGTTGTTCCTCTGGCGGTGCACGCGCCCTCCTGCACCGTACACACTGCCTGATGTGTTGGGCTACCGCTTTACTTCCGCCAACTATCCAGTAACCATTGGCTCTTAATCCATTGAGAGTTTGTCCTCTGCCTTGATGCTGTATTTTATCATGATAATGAGCAATGATGAGCCTTGTGACAGCGCCATCTTTAGGAAGGATTACTGGGTGTTTCAACTCCAGAGGCGCAGATGCCTTCCTCAGTCTTCCTCCCACTCTCATCACTCCATCTCGGAGGAATGGGTCAAGCGGATAGAGTTGGTGAGTGCAAGGCAGCTTTCCTGACTTCTGGCTGAGCATGTTCAACTCCTCTTGGAAGGCATTGCGTTGTGTGAGCTTGATAAGAGTCAGTGCAGCTTGCCTTCTCTCTTCGACGTTTAAAGGTTCTGTGGTCTTGATTCTCTTAGCCAACCGTTGGATACGAGCAATGACATTGACTGCTATGGTCCAACATGAGAACCGTGACAGGTGTCCCTGGATGTCAAATTGCCTCACAACCTCAGTTTTTAGCACCTGTATAATCCTTACCTCTGGATCTCCCACCAGTAGATCTGATGTAACCTGGTTTGTGGTTATCTCTCTTTCCCATAAGAACTTAGGACCAGAGAGCCAATTCGAATTGATGAGGTCGGCCACCTTGAGGCCTCTGGAGGCGTGGTCAGCGGGATTCTCTCCTGTGTCGACATAGTTCCATTGTCTTGCTTCAGTGGTTTCTCGTATTCTCTCAACAAAGACATGAAACCTTCGCGCTTCATTGTTGATGTAGCTGAGAACCACTTGAGAATCAGTCCAATAATATTCTTCATCGATCTTGAGCTCTAGCTCCTCCCTCAACATGTTGCTCACTGCTGCTGAGGTTACTGCAGCAGTTAGCTCTAACCTCGGTATGGTGACTATTTTGGTTGGCGCGACTCTCGCTTTGCCCATGACCAGGGAGCAATGCACTTTTTCTTTGCTCAACAACCTGATGTAAGAGCACTGGCCATACCCTTGACTGCTTGCATCAGAAAAATTATGCAGTTCAGCTCTCTGGACCTCACCAAAGCCGTCAGGTGTGAGGCATCTTGGTATCTCGATCCTCTCAAGGTTTTCCAAATCCCTCATCCAAGTCTCCCATCTTACTTCCAACTCCCTGGGCAGTGATTCATCCCACCCCGTACCTCTCTGACACATCTCCTGCAGCACCCTTTTACCCTCAAGTATGAATGGCGCTAAAAACCCTAGAGGGTCATATAGAGAGGCCACGATTGAAAGAATCCCTCATCGTGTTGCTGGCTTCTCATCAAGTGTCACCTTAAAGGAGAAGCTGTCGCTTTCAATGTTCCATCCTACACCAAGCACTCTTTGCACTGGTAATTCCTCATGGTTGAGATCGACATTTTTCACCTCTACAGCGCGTTCTGCATTGTTGATGGAGTCGAGTACCTCTCGGTTATTGGAAAGGAATTTGTGAAGGTGCAACCCTCCCTTGGCACACAGAGCTTGAGCTTCCTTTACTAACTCAATTGCATCGCCAACTGATTTCACGCTTATGAGGCCATCATCAACGTAGAAATGCTTCCTGATGAAGCTAGCTGCAGAGGGGCATTCTTTCTCATTTTGACTGGCGAGGTGTTTCATGCCATAATTGGCACAGCCAGGGGAAGATGATGCTCCAAACAGGTGCACCTTCATGCGGTGCTCTGAGGGTTCTGAGTTTGTGTCCCCATTTTCCCACCAAAGAAATCGCAAATAGTCTCTGTCTTCTTCGCTGACATGAAACCTGTGGAACATTTTTTCCACATCGCACATGACTGCAATGGGATGTTTACGGAAGCGACACAGTACAGCTGTGAGACCATTTGTAAGGTCGGGTCCTGTTAGCAGATGATCATTTAATGAGGTGCCTTCGTACTTTGCAGAGCAGTCGAAAACCACCCGAATCTTGTCTGGTTTCCTGGGGTGGTAAACTCCTTGATGTGGGATGTACCAGACTTTCCCAGGCTCTGGTTGGATGTCTACTTTCTCTGCATCACCATCCTTGAAAACACCTTCCATAAACCTCACATAGTCATTTTTGAACTTGGAGTCTCTGTCCAGCTTCCTTTTGAGGTGCTTCAACCGAGCCAAAGCCAGCTTCTTGTTATCTGGTAGGTGAGGACGTACTTTAAAGGGAAGAGGCATCTCCAGGTGGCCAAGCTCGTTTTGCTGGATTCCTCCCTTTAAGATCTGCAGGAAGCGAATATCTTCTTGAGATATGCTTTTGTCACCTGGTTTGGTGTCTGCAAAGTCGGACTCAAGAGCCTTAATGATAGAAGATGGCGTTACAGGTGGTAGCTCTCTTACAGATACCCGATGACAAAGTCCAGTCACATCTTTAGCATTCACACTCTGTGGCACGCTTCCCACAATGCTCCAACCGAGGTCAGTTTTAATGGCGTAAGGCTCATAGTCACCCCCAGTGATGACCCTTCTTGGCATTAGCGCTCTGGAGCAGTCATAGCCAATCAATAATCCCACACCACAGTCCATTAATGGGGGTATCTCCTCGGCCATGTTGACAAGGTGTTTCCATTTTGGGCTGTTTGGCAAGTGGGAATATGAGTGCGTTCAAGAGGAATGAAGTTTCTCGTGTAGGCTGGAGGTAAGCTGATGGAAATGTTTGAGGAGAGACCTCTGACTTTGAGATCACATACTCTTTGACTCTTCACAACTGAATCTTTCCCCATCATGGTGGAGAGCTTCAGCTTCACAGGTTCCATCGCTGCCTGAAGCTTTTCACACACCTCTTGATCCACAAATGTGTGACTGCTTTGAGTGTCCAGTAGGGCATATGCCAAGGTTTCATTATGAGGAGCGTTAGGGGCTGAAATCCACACTGGCACAATCATAGATGTGCTCCCACCTTCTCCATTCACGCAGCATGATAATGAGGATGTACTTTCCTCAACTGCACTTTGCCTTGAGTCTGCTGAGAAACGATCTTCATGCAGTGGAGTTGGGTGATTCTTTCTGCATATGCCACACATGGCTCTGTTTCTACAGTCTTTAGAGTTGTGACCTTTTCTTAGACATGCAAAACACAGTTTGTTTTCGTGTATGCATTTTTTCTTTTCTTCTTTAGACATTTCGGTTAGCTTTGTGCATCTATGTATGGAGTGGTTTTCTCCACAACAAATACACCTGGTCGTGTTTGAGTTTTGTAGTGGTGTGCTCCATTTCTTTGACTTCTCCGTATCTCTCAACTGGATTTCACCAAGGTCTGGTTTGGATGTGAAGCTTGATAGAACTGGAGCTTTCATATTTGTGGCAAACGTGTTTGCTTTTGAGCGCTTCACCTCTCTTACTGGTGTCTCTGCAGAGTGCCTTAAAGCATGTAAGGATGACACTGGATTACATGCAATACGTGCCTCTTTGGCGATGTATGAAGCAAACTCATGAAAACTTGGATACTCCTGGCCTCGATCCAGCTGCTCCGTGACGTAGCGGTTCCACCTGGACGTCACCCATTCAGGAAGCTTGGCCAGCATTTTCTGGTTCTCCTCGCAGTCATTCAGAACTTGTAGACCCTTTATAAGAGACATGGCGCTACTACATGTTTGCAGGAAGTCACTGAATTCTCTCAGTTTGAGGAACTCTTTTCCACCAATCCTTGGCCAAGTATTAAGTTTTTCTCTAAAGGCTCGTTGCACTACAAAGGAATTACCATATCTTGTGTTCAACCTATCCCATGCTTGTTGATAGGCTTCCTCATCTTTCCTGTAGAAGCTGCCTTCTAGAAAGGATTTAGCCTCCCCTGCTATGTACCTTTGCAGGTAGAACATCCTATCTACAGGGTTGGTGCATCGTCTCTCTATAAGAGCCTCAAAGCTTGTGCTCCATTCTGTGAACTTCATAGGATCACCTGAGAATACGATAGGTTCTGGGGTTGGAAGGCGAGTGAGAGCTAATGATTCCTGTAATGCCTGGACTAAGGATGTCTCATTTTTTACAGCTTGCTGTTCTTGACTTGAGATGGGGTGAGTGAATGAGTTTGTATCATCAACTTTGCCGCATACAGGACTGTGTGATCCATCCATTCCTTTTCTTTCTTCTTCAGTGTAAACATTTAGCCTTGCTTGAATAACATCAATGTCTCTCTGACTCTCAAGTTTTCTCAACTGCTGACATTGAACTTCGATAACAGCTTCCATGTCAATTTCAGCTCTCTTTGCAGCCAGCTGAGCTGCTGTTTCTGCCCTCTTAGCCGAAATGCTAGGTGATTCTGAGAGTTGCTCTGAATGGTGGCAGCTGCGTGCAGTAACTCTGGAGGCTGTGGATCCATATATGGACCTAGCATATTCATTATCAAGAAGCATGCGTAACCTTGGTCTCTCTGCCTCAGCATCAAACTCACCTCCTTCTTCGGTGAGGCGCACTCTCATCAATTGCAGTAAGTCTGCTGTCACAGCTGAGCATGCATCAACTTTTCTCCGAATTTCTTGACTTGGTGCGGCTTGGAGTCGGATGCCATCATACAGCTCCTTTAACTCTGAGTCCTGCTTCTCAGCTTCATCCATCATGTTATACATGTCACTTTCAGAGCAATCTTGCTTCAACCTTGTACGAATGTCTCTTACAGTACTTTTCCATTTCTCATATGTTGCTTTAAATTTCTTCTGCCTTGAAATTAACTCTTGTTCTTTCAGTTCTTGCATTTTAGGTGTTAATCGTCTTTCACGAGAGGTTTTTCTAATTTGTCCCTCATCTAGCTCCTCTGCATCTAGCTCCCCTGCTTCTTGCCCTTGTGACATGACATCAGACTGATTATCACCATTTTTAGACATTTTTAACCTTTTAGAACTACCATATGGAGAAAGTAAGGTAAGTTATGATGGCTGTAATTAGCAGAGATTAACCAAATAACACCTACAGTAATACATGACACCCTTAATACCTAGTTAGCACTTGAGATTAACTTTCTTATGCAATTTAGCAAACAACAAACAATTGCAGTTATCAGAGCATTCAATATATACATATATCCTTTTTTTTTTTTTTTTTTATGTTCAGAATCCTTTTAATATCGTGGTTGTTACGATTAAAAACCGTAACCTTCTATCCATCAACTTCCTGAGGCATTATAATTGCATTGTCTGACCTGTGGACCAAGTTGTAGACTGAAGCTGCTCCACTTAGTGTCCAGAGACCTGTAGCTTGGTGCAGGACGTAAAGCAACGATGTCGCCCTCCACCGCAGCAGGATGAACGCACCACCGCTCGCAGTAGCTCCCAGCCGGTGGCCCGCCGCGGGACGAAAGCACCGCCGCCCGATGCAGACCCTGGCCGGCAGCCCGTTGCGGGACGAAAGCACCGCCGCCCGATGCAGCTCCCGGTCGGTAGCCCGTAGCCCGCCGGAGGATGCAGACACCGCCGCTCCTCCCCGCCGGGACGTGAAGCAACGCCGCACTCGGAAGCCTCGTGATGGATTAGGACACGTTTTCACTGTATCTACCCTGGTTAAAAACGTTATACGCCTCGTACTGATGTCCACAATCACTTTATTCTTTGAAGATATGGAAAACCGTGAAAACTGCAACAACATAAAACACATTTCACATACATTATTTTCACGGACGTTTCTAATTCAATACACAATACTTACATACAATATTATTGTTGTTAAGGACGCTGTGAATTTCTTTCTCGCTCTCTATTCTTCCATGCAGGTGAACGGGTGAGGAGACCGAGGCTCCGGTTTCCCCCATGCCAGAAGTCCTTTTGAGCTTTTGTTATGTTGGTAGTTGGTTCGGGGGTTCCCGGTAGTCCTGTTTTCGGATAACCTTTTTCTTTCATTTAGGTAGTGGGTTATTTAGGCAGACTTAGTTCGGGGGTGAACACTGACTTCGACGGCCGATGGCTGGCTCAGTGTTCCCCTCTCTTTTGTTTGTTTTGGCCGGGAACCTCCAACCCTTTTGGTTTGTTGCCTTCCTAAATATTTGTTTGTTTCAATCAATAAACATTTGTTATTATTTAGTGGCAACAGTTGTTTCTGATTCGTTTATTTGATGTGTTCCGGGCCTCACGAGCCATTTCTTATAGGTCCGTAACATATTTGGGGGCTCGTCCGGGATCACATGTTGGGTCTTCAGTGTTTCTGTTGATTCCAACTGTGAGTGCCGTGTCTATTGTGATAGGCCGTGTCTAGTTGATTTTGTGGTGTGACTTGGTCGTCACTGACAGAGTTTGTTGGCTTGGACTTCCTAGTGTGGTTGCCAGTGTTTCTTCGGCCGGCACGTTTGTGCACCATGGTTTTCTTTTTGGTGCTGCTGTGTTTTGCCCTCTTGGGTGGTATTTTTGAGGGAGTAGGTTGGTGAGCGGTCTGTTTTTTTTGTTTTTTTTCCTCTCGCCCTGGTCTGATCAGTGTGGCCAGTCTCGTCATGGCGTTTAGTGCTGAGGAGTTTGTTGCTCATCCGACGATGGAGCAGTTCTGTTCTTGCACTAAAGAGCAGTTCATTTCTCTGGCCAGTTTTCTTAAAGTTACGGTGACTAAGCAGATGAAGAAGCAGGCTATAAAAACTGAGCTGCTGTCTGTGTTGTATAAAGAGGGTCTTTTGAGTGAAGCGGTCATGAAGGGGGTGGAGTCACGGTCAGATGTGGATGAAGCGGCTCGTCTCAGGGGATTGGAGCTGCAGATTGAGTTGCGCCGTCTGGATCTGAGGGAGAAGGAGCTGTTGGGTGAACTGGAGGTGCGGAAGCTGGAGGAAGAGACAAAGAGGCAGGTGCATCTGAAGGAGCTGGAGTTACAGCATGCACCTCCTTCTCCTCCCCCTCCTGCCGCCAGTGGTTTTGATATAGGTAGATGCATCCGTTTCGTTCCGTCTTTTAATGATAAAGATGTTGACAAATATTTCACCCTGTTTGAACGTGTAGCTGAGACCCTGGAGTGGCCTAGGCAGTTTTGGCCGTTGCTTTTACAATGTGTGTTCACGGGAAAGGCCCGGGATGCCTACGCGTCTTTGGAGTCTGGTATGAGCCTGAATTATGATCATGTCAAAGAGGCGGTGCTGAGGGCCTACGAGTTAGTGCCCGAGGCATATCGCCAGAGGTACCGTCGTCTCAAGAAGTCGTATGAGAAGACATACGTGGAGTTTGGTCATGAGAAGGGAGTGTTATTTGATCGTTGGTGTCGCTCTATGAAGGTTTCTGATTTCGCTGGCTTGCGTGAGTTGATGTTGCTGGAAGACTTTAAGAATTGTTTGCCTGAACGAATTGTGACACACATTAATGACCGTAACGTGCTAGAAATTTCTAGGGCTGCGGTACTTGCTGATGAATACGTTTTGACTCATAGGGACAGTTATGATAAGCCACAGTCCTCCCTGGGTCGCAGCTTCTCCGCGCCCAGGCCCCCTGTGACGCAGAAGGTGAGTGGAGAGTGGAGTGGCCCGAGTGTAAGGCCAGGGGGTAGGGAGAGTGGAGGGGGTAAGGAGAGTGACAGGGTTTGTTCCTTTTGCAAGAAGCGTGGCCATACAGTTAATTACTGTTTTGCTTTGAACAAAAGGGACAAGCCTCCTAAAGCTGTTAATTTGTTAAAAACCGAAAGCTCATTGAGTTAGTCTCCTAGTGCTCCCAGTTCATCTCTCTCACGCTCTCATCCTGGGCAGTCTCCGGAGCTTGATGATGTGTTTTTGCCTTTCGTCATGAAGGGGGCGGTCTCGCTGACTGCGGGAGGCCCGAAAGTCCCTGTCGTTATTCTGAGGGACAGTGCAGCCTCTCAGTCGGTCATTTTGAGTGGAGTGTTGCCTCTGTCTGAGAAATCTTCAACCGACTCGGCTGCGTTAGTCCGTGGGTTTGGGATGCAGTTTGTGAGGATTCCTTTGCACACCATTCACCTGGACTCGGAGTTGGTTACGGGGCCTGTTATTGTCGGTGTCAGTGATGAGTTTCCTGTCGGGGGGGTGTCTTTCATCCTGGGGAACGATTTAGCGGGGCGGAAGGTCCTGCTTAATCCTGAAGAAACAGCTGTTCCCCGGTCTGGGTGTTCAGATGAGTTGGTGAGAAAGTTCCCAGGGGTGTTTTCTGTCTGCGCCATTACCCGTGCCATGGCAGCAAAGCAACGTCAGCTGCAGCCTGAGTCCGGTGGGAAGTAGAATTGAGTGACAGTTTTATGGCTGGGGACGGTTCGTCAGTGTTACCAGCCCTTCCCTCCCCAGACCCGGTTTCTCTTCCTTCCCCAGACCCGGTTTCTCTTCCCTCCCCATGCCCGGTTCCTTTTCCCCCGCCATCTCCCCTTTCTATATTGGACAGTTCAGATGTTAAATTGTCCATGTCACGTGAACAACTTATTATCGAACAGCAGCGTGATCCCACGCTGGTTTCTCTTTTTGCGGCTGTGGGTTTGAATGATGATGATGGGGGTGGGTCTCCCAGGTATTTCTTGAAGGACGGGGTGCTGATGCGTGCGTGGCTGCCACCACGTTTGGGTTTTCAAGAGGATTGGGGGGTTGTGAAGCAAGTTGTAGTTCCACAGCTGTTTCGACCAGAAGTTTTGAAGCTGGCCCATGATAATCCTCTGGCTGGCCATCTTGGGGTAAATAAGACATATGATAGAGTGTTGCGTTGTTTTTTTTGGCCGGGTCTTAAAGCCGATGTGCGTCAGCACTGTAGGACCTGCCATATCTGTCAACTCTCTGGTAAGCCCAATCAAACCATTCCCCCGTTTCCACTCTATCCGATTCCTGTTGTAGGGGAGCCTTTCGAACGTGTTATCGTAGACTGTGTAGGGCCTCTTCCCCGTACAAAGGCGGGTCATCAGTTTCTCCTGACCATTATGTGCGTTAACACTCGTTTTCCTGAGGCTATTCCTCTGCGGAGGATCACCGCCCCTGCAGTCATTAAAGCGTTGACTAAGTTTTTTTCCTTGTTTGGTTTGCCACGGGTGGTGCAGACGGACCAGGGGTCGAATTTTATGTCTAAGGTTTTTGCACAGGTGGTGAAGCAGCTTGACATTTCTCATTGTCATTCCAGCGCGTACCATCCAGAGAGTCAGGGTGCGCTTGAGCGGTTTCACCAGACCCTAAAATCTATGCTGCGCACTTACTGCCTCGAGTATGGTAAGGATTGGGATGAGGGTGTCCACCTGCTTCTCTTTGCTGTGCGTGAGGTGGTACAGGAGTCGCTGGGATTCAGTCCTGCTGAGCTTGTGTTTGCCCATACGGTGCGCGGTCCGCTTAAATTGCTACATGAAAAATGGGTTGGTAGTGCAGAACCACAGAATCTGCTGGACTATGTGTGTGATTTTCGTTCAAAACTTCATCGTGCTTGTGAGCTGGCTAAACAGAGCATGGTTGTTGCCCAGGGCAAGATGAAGCGTTGGTTCGACAAAGATGCGCAGAGCCGTAGCTTCAGCCCAGGGGACAAAGTGTTGGTGCTGTTGCCCATTCCTGGCTCATCGTTACAGGCACGTTACAGTGGGCCATATGTTGTCCGGGAGAAGGTTGGCGCTCGTGACTATGTGGTCGCGACCCCGGACCGCAGGAGGCGAAGTCGGCTTTGTCATGTCAACATGTTGAAGCCCTATCTGGAGCGAGGGTCTGTTTCACCCTCCCCTGTTGTATTGAAATCTGTTGTGGCGCTGTCCGGTGCTGAAGTGATTGATCAGGGTGAGGCGGCTGTGGCGCTGTCCGGTGCTGAAGTGATTGATCAGGGTGAGGCGGCTGTGGCGCTGTCCGGTGCCGATTTGCCGGAGTCTGAGGAGTTGGATTTTGATGGTGATGTCGTTGCCTTGTCCAGTGCTGTTGTTCATGGGCGTTTGAAGAACTCTGAACTGCTGGTTAATCTTGATGGTTGTGTTTCGCATCTGCCTCCGTCTCAGGGTGAGGATGTGGTCCGTTTGATTGGTTCACATATGTCACTGTTCTCTGATGTGCCCTCTCAGACCCAGGTGCTGCAACATGATGTTGAAGTAGGAGATTCGTTTCCGATTAAACAACATGCCTACAGAGTTAATCCAGAAAAACGTGCACGCTTGCAGAAGCAGGTGGACTACATGTTGGGCCACGGTATTGCACCCAGCTGTAGTCCCTGGAGTTCTCCCTGTCTGCTGGCTATGAAATCTGATGGTTCAGACCGGTTCTGTACAGACTTTAGGAAAGTGAATGGAGTCACTAGGCCTGATTGTTATCCTCTTCCCCGAGTTGAGGATTGTGTGGATAATGTTGGCGGTGCCAAGTATGTAACCAAACTTGACCTGTTAAAGGGATATTGGCAGGTGCCACTGACTCCTCGGGCGAAAGAAATTTCTGCTTTTGTGACTCCAGACGCTTTCCTTCAGTACACTGTGATGCCGTTTGGCATGCGTAATGCGCCAGCAACTTTTCAGCGGCTGGTGAATATTGTGTTGTCTGGTCTTTCTGGTTGTGAGGCATATTTGGACGACATTGTTGTGTATTCTGGGTCCTGGGACGAGCACATTCAGCAGCTGTATTCTGTGTTTGGGCGTTTGCGTGACGCCAATCTTACTTTAAACCTTGTTAAGTGCGAGTTTGGCCAGGCGACAGTGACCTATTTGGGCAAAGTGGTTGGTCGGGGCCAAGTCAGGCCGGTGCACTCCAAGGTGGAGGCTATTCTTTCTTTCCCTGTCCCTTGTTCACGGCGGGAATTGCGCCGGTTTCTGGGGATGGCGGGCTACTACCGTAGTTTTTGTAAGAACTTTTCTGCGGTAGCTGCTTCCCTCACTGACTTGTTGAGCCCGAAGGTGTGTTTTCGCTGGACTGAGGGCTGTCAGCGTGCTTTTGACTGTATTAAGGCTTTGTTGACTACGGCCCCAGTCCTGTCTGCCCCTGTGTTTGATCGTCCATTTAAACTGTCTGTTGATGCCAGTGATGCGGGTGCTGTTCTGCTTCAGGAGGGGGGGGACGGGGTTGAACATCCCGTCTCTTACTTCTCCAAGAAGTTCAACAAACACCAGCGCGTGTACTCTACTATTGAGAAGGAGGCGTTGGCCTTGGTCCTGGCGCTGAGCCACTTTGAAGTTTATGTGGGTTCCGCGAGTTCGCCAACTGTTGTGTATACGGACCACAATCCTTTAGTTTTTGTGAATCAGATGCGGAACACTAACCAGAGGTTAATGCGCTGGGCGCTCTTCCTGCAGTCCTTTAACGTGGTCATTCGGCATGTGAAGGGGCGGGACAACGTCCTGGCCGACACGTTGTCACGGTGTTAGGTCTTGTGAATGTGTTGTTTTTTTTTCCTTCCTCCCTGGTCTTCACGTTTGCCCCCGGATATTCAAAAGCTCTGGGTGGGGGTGTTACGTGTGGCCAGGAGGTGGGGCTCTGTGTGAGAATGTGTGTGTGTGTTTGTGCCTCTCTCCACCTTTCTCTCTCTCTCCACGCAGCCAGTCCTCAGGTGAGACTCATCACCTCGTCAGCTGGAGCTGACTTAAGGAGGCTGTGAATTTCTTTCTCGCTCTCTATTCTTCCATGCAGGTGAACGGGTGAGGAGACCGAGGCTCCGGTTTCCCCCATGCCAGAAGTCCTTTTGAGCTTTTGTTATGTTGGTAGTTGGTTCGGGGGTTCCCGGTAGTCCTGTTTTCGGATAACCTTTTTCTTTCATTTAGGTAGTGGGTTATTTAGGCAGACTTAGTTCGGGGGTGAACACTGACTTCGACGGCCGATGGCTGGCTCAGTGTTCCCCTCTCTTTTGTTTGTTTTGGCCGGGAACCTCCAACCCTTTTGGTTTGTTGCCTTTCTAAATATTTGTTTGTTTCAATCAATAAACATTTGTTATTATTTAGTGGCAACAGTTGTTTCTGATTCGTTTATTTGATGTGTTCCGGGCCTCACGAGCCATTTCTTATAGGTCCGTAACAATTATGAATAAGTACCGTTTTGCCTGCTTATCCAGTAGTAGATAGTCCTATCTCAACTCTTTCTGTCTCTTTCTCTCTCGACGTACTTGGGTAAACAAAGTGCGTCACTTCCAGCCTCAGACTTCACTGACTATTTCCGGTGGCGTTTGACTTTGACCATTAATCATTTAGATTGACAGCAGAACCATGAACTAGACTCAATTTACTTTCCATCTTTAACTTATTGAACGTAATAAAATAAACATAAAAATAACAAATCAAATGACAATTGTACTTGTACTTCCGGTGTTGTCACAATAACACATTGCCGTAGCCATAGCGACAGCTACAGCAACCTTTTATCCTCATAATGTTTGGGATTTACAATCACCGGGATTTGTATAAGGCCCTCCCTCGACCCACATTCGGCAAATCAGATCACTTCAGTTTTGCCCACCTTCCTAGAGGCAGAAACTCAAACGTGACAGACCGGTGACTCGCACCATTCAGCGGTGGACCGACAAATATCAAAAGTAAACTGTTCAACTGTGTTGGAACCCTCTGCGACAGGCGGCGCATTGCGACGATGTGAACATCACATCTGATCTGAGTAACATGGGAGCGGAAAGGAGGCGACCAGGTTCGCTTGGGGCTGCGAATCGCTCGGGGAAACGCACTGGGAAATTAATTTAAACGATATCAATGACATATTATGAATAAATTATCAAATATGTGTCCCGTATTTAAGCGTTCCCTGCTGTTCTTCTGGAGTTTCAATATCCCCGAGTTTTCCCCCTCACATGATTAAATGTGTCCTCCGCCCCCCCACTACAAGCACACAAGCAGACAGACAGAGCAAGAGGGGGGGGGGGGGGGGGGGGTGCTATGAAGACCATCATCATTTACCCCGAACCCCTACATTGAACGGAGTATATACAACCCGCGGAGAAAGCAGAATCACGGGCTGACGGGCGCGGAGCAATGCAAAGTCTCATGTGAACAGCCCGGCTGCTGTGCGTCACAGAGTTACGCGACGCTTCCGCATCTGGCGACAACCCGAAGAGAAAACACCTGACGCGGAAAGCATCGGTGCTGAGCGCGATCACAGCCGAAGTGAACAGCGCCACTGAGTTACATGAGAGCGGGCGTGAACCTGGCGTGACGCGCACTGCTGCCAGTCAGACTGCCGGTCAAAACGGATCCGTGTAACGTGTCGTAGCATCTGTTGGTGATGTTCCAGCCCGGTGTGGTACGAACTCCCGAATTCTATATTTCACAAATCCAAAGTCGACCTCCTGTGGAGACACCTTTCTTTCAAATGCAATCATTATAGTCTCTTTTCTCTGTGCTCCCCGTGTCAGTCTCTCAGCACGTGTCACCATGTCCGACATGAAGTGTTGTGACCTCAGTGTGTTGATATCAATCCTCTTTCCGCTCCTCTCCTCTGAAGCAGAAGCAGCAGACACCAACTCCGTCTTCCTCTGTCTCTGAGCGTCGCTCTCCAGAGCCGCGGACACGCGCTGGTTCGCTCCGACCGAACATTACGCAGACGTGAGGTGGTGAACTGAAGCAGATTATTGATCCAATTCATCATTTACATTAAAACCAACAGCTTAGTTTTTCTCGCAAACAATATCTGTTCCACACGCACCTTTTTATATAAAAATATATGAAACAACTTACAGCAAATTACGTTCAGATTCCATTTAACAGCGGAGTTACAGAGCCGAGTCATTAATAGGTTTTATTAATTATATCTTATAACACTGTGCGTGTATCATCGAATCCCTGCAGTGAACGGGACTGTGCCATCAGGCGCACAGTGCACAGAGCGCACAGGAGATTACTTTCATGAAATGAAGAAACTTTCCAAATTATATCCCAGAGTAGGTGAGGATCCACTGATGTGAGGGAATCGATCCGATGCTCTAAATAAATAAATACTGCCGTGACACTGGTGCGGGGTTCTGCTCGATGTGTGACTGCGGACGAGGAGGAAGCGAGGGTTCAGCGATTTCTGATCTCACACATTCTGTTATCCACAGCAGCGACAGAGGACCAGTGTATTTTCTTTATTACTGACATCACTGCTGTCCCATATGGTTCTCCACCTCCACCTCACTAACAAACACCTCGATTTCAGGGTCAGAAAGACAACATTTGATGACTGAAAACCTTAATTCACCAAAGTGTCCTGTTTGATTTATAAGGAAAAGGTCCATGTACAATGTCCTCAGTACTTGTGATAAACATATAAACGGTTCAATCACATGAACTGTGGCTTCAACATTTTATTATCAGAGGTTAAGCAGACACTTCATCACGTATATCTAATACAAACTTTTAAAGTGTTAACAGCAGTGAACATTTGTTATAGAAGTCGTTTCATTTCATCAGCAACTTCATTCACTTGGATAATCTCTCTGTAATGCTCCACGTGAGGGGACGTCTCTGCTCGCAGCTCACAGGGGCCTGTCCCTCTCCTTTCATCCGGTTGGACTAGGTCCTGGATGTAGACTGGACCCGATCCGGTTGCAACATGGTAACCAGTGAAGGGATCTTGGTCCTGTTGTCCTCTGCATCTCGTCACACAATTCCCTGTGAGACCTGAAAGTGGTTTTGAGACACTTGTTAAAAGCTCCATCTAAACTGGAGTAAATGCACTGAAAGTGAAATGCTACAGAGCAGAAATGGTCACTTACTGTTTCTTCCACTTCTCAGTCTGATGAAGTCCACCAACAGGAGAGCACCAAGAGGAAGAAGAACACAGAGGACCACAGCAACAACAATGGCTGCAACAGCACCTGCAGGAGTGAAGGCAAACAGAGAGGAGATGAATCTTCTTTTCACCAACATGACAGTGACTCATTCTGCAAGTTCCTCTGTGGTTTACTGCTCTGGACTCAAACACAGAAGAACAGAGGATGAAGTGGAAAGTGAATAAAAGGCACGACTCCAGTTTTCTAGTGGATAATAAGTCAGATACCTTTCCCCGGCTGGTTGGAAGTAGAGTTGTTCTCCAGACGAGGCGCAGCACTGACGTGGTTCCTCTGTTCCACTGTTTCACATGAGATACAAACAGGTTGAGCACTTTCTCACATCACACGTTCACTCACAATCTGCCGTTTGTCCACTGTGCCGTACAGGCATGAGTTCAGGATCCTTACCAACATGCAGGGTGATGATGCACCTGGGTTTCAGTCTGGGGATCAAACATGTGTAATCTCCTCTGTCAGACATCTTCACAGAGGAGATCTGCACTGAGACGTTTCCACTGATCAGGCCTCTGAGGTCCAGTGTGGTTCTGTGTCTGTACTGCTCCATCTGGATACAGTGGATGCATACAGTTACTGACAGACTCGAACATGTGGGATGAGATCCACCTGAGAAAACACAGAACACATTTAGTCCTGTTCACATCACACAGAGCTGATGCCTCTCAGGACAGATGTGGTGTCAGTGTGAACATGGATTAATAAACCCACCAGACACAAGTCGGGCAATGAGCAGTAAAGTGAACAGAGTCTTGTCCATTTTCCAGAGTTTTGTCCGCAGCAGAGCCGGCTGCAGGTCCTGTTCTCACGCTAAGATTTTCACTGATCTGGAGCTGATGTCCTGTGCAGATAAAACTGCAGAGTGCAACCATTTATACTCGTAATGTTCGGGATTTGTATAAGGCCCTCCCTCGACTCACATTGGGCAAATCAGATCGCAGGGGTGTGTGTCTGGAGAGTCGGATGCACAAAGGGGGCGTGTCTGGAAAGACGCCTCTCGAAAGTAAACAGTTCAATCCGCATTGGTTCTGCGTAATGTTCGGTCGGAGCGAACCAGCGCGTGTCCGCGGCTCTGGAGAGCGACGCTCAGAGACAGAGGAAGACGGAGCGGGTCTAACAGCCGAGTGTTGGTGTCTGCTGCTTCTGCTTCAGAGGAGAGGAGCGGAAAGAGGATTGATATCAACACACTGAGGTCACAACACTTCATGTCGGACATGGTGACATGTGCTGTGTGATTGCATTTTTTATCACATGTAATGAACAGACTGATAACTTTCATGTTCTGAAATCTACATCTGTAATAGACAACTTTGTTTCTATCAAGAAAATCAGCAAGCATTTCAGTTGCTGCATTTCATTAACTGTAATCATTCAGTATACGTTGTTCACAATATCACATCAACACAGGGAAGCAAGGTTTTGTTAAAGAGGATTTTAATTTTCAGGAACTGACTGTCATCATGCTGCTATTACATTAAATTACATTGTACAGTATTTGAGATTATGTTGAATTTCATTTAAAACAATAATAAACAGACAAGTTACGCAAATGACAATTGTTTACAGTGCGGAAGTTACACTGTAACAGTCCGCGTCACACTCGCGCTGTGGGTTTTACGCGATGTCCTCGCCGCCGGTCTACGGATAGAATAAAGCGAGCGGACGGACGGAAGTTGCATCCGCGCAGGACATCAGCTCCTTTGGGAACATGCGAGCAAAGCGATGATGGAAGCGACACTGATGGGATCGGTCCCAGATTGTCCCCGTGGTTAACTCTTTAGCTTCAGGGGGGCGAACAGCAAAACAGCAAACACAAACCACCTGAAGGGAGCAACCTGAACTTATCTATACTGAAGTGAAAGGAACCAAAAGACATGTTCCTAAACTCACTCCTCATCCAGAAACAGGAGAAAACATGGGTTCAACTCAAATGATACCCACCCCCCAAACCGGGCTGGGACATCAACAACAGATCTTAAGACACTTTACAAGGAACAGTTCTGACCGGCAGCAATGATCGCTGTTTACACACCGAACGTGCATTTCTCCGCGCCGGTCAGCCAGTGATTCTGCTTCCTCCGCTGGATGTTGTTTGCTTCGTTCAATGGTGATGATGGTCTTCATAGCAACCCTTATACGCATCCCCGAAGGGAGTGTGAACATGGTCGAGTCTGTTCGCACCCCGCGTAGGACAGCTGATGTCTGCAGGACTTTCCTCATCTTGGCGTTGTTAAAATCACCGGCCACCATACACGCAGCTTCGGGCCGGGATGTCTCGGTCCTGTCGATAACTGCATGCAGCTCGTCCAGGGCCTGATGTCGGCATGTGGCGGAATGTGCACCGCTGTTATTACGACAGATGTAAACTCCCTCGGGATGAAATAAGGTCGGCATCTGTTCACGAGCTGCTCCAGGTCCGGAGAACATCCCGAAGAAATAATCTCCACATCTGAGCGCCACACATTGTTCTCCATGCAGCAGACACCTCCTCCCTTGCTCTTCCCCGAGTTTGTTGTCCGGTCCTGGCGCTGAAGGGAGACCCCCTCGGGAACCATGGCGGAGTCCGGGATCGAGCCAAGTCTCCGTGAAAATCATCACGTTACAAAAAGTCAGACTGCCAGTCAGAACTGTTCCTTGTAAAGTGTCTTCAGATCTGTTGTTGATGTCCCAGCCCGGTTTGGGGGGTGGGTATGCACAAAGGGGCGTGTCCGGAGAGCCGGATGCACAAAGGGGCGTGTCTGGAGAGACGCCTCTCGAAAGTAAACTGTTCAAACCGCATTGGTTCTGCGTAATGTTCGGTCGGAGCGAACCAGCGCGTGTCCGCGGCTCTGGAGAGCGACGCTCAGAGACATAGGACGACGGAGCGGGTCTAACAGCCGAGTGTTGGTGTCTGTTGCTTCTGCTTCAGGGGCTGTGCCATCAGGCGCACAGTGCACAGAGCGCACAGGAGTTCACTTCCAAGAAATGAAGAAACTTTGCAATTAAAATCCCAGAGGAGGTGAGGATCCACTGATGTGAGGGAATCGATCCGATGCTCTAAATAAATAAATACTGCGGACGAGGAGGAAGCGAGTGCAACTGTATCTACCCTGGTTAAAAACGCTATACGCCTCGTACTGATGTCCACAATCACTTTATTCTTTGAAGATATGGAACACCGTGAAAACTGCAACAACATAAAACACATTTCACATACATTATTTTCACGGACGTTTCTAATTCAATACACAATACTTACATACAATATTATGAATAAGTACCGTTTCGCCTGCTTATCCAGTAGTAGATAGTCCTATCTCAACTCTTTCTGTCTCTTTCTCTCTCGACGTACTTGGGTAAACAAAGTGTGTCACTTCCAGCCTCAGACTTCACTGACTATTTCCGGTGGCGTTTGACTTTGACCATTAATCATTTAGATTGACAGCAGAACCATGAACTAGACTCAATTTACTTTCCATCATTAACTTATTTAACGTAATAAAATAAACATAAAAATAACAAATCAAATGACAATTGTACTTGTACTTCCGGTGTTGTCACAATAACACATTGCCGTAGCCATAGCGACAGCTACACTCCCACCAGATTACCTTCAATAAATCAAATGGAGATGTGAAATACATTTACACTCTTCATTAATGGTAATTTCCAAGCTCTGATCTGTTTGTTGTTGTTTTTTTTTTTCTCGAAAATGAACCATGTGACCATAATCACCATTTCCACAACAACAATTCAACAACAGTTAGACAACACCTAAGAATACTCATTTGAAAATGAACCACAGTATAATGATCACCTTTAACTTAGAGAGGATACATTTAAACAATATCTGACCTTTCTCAATCTATTTTCCTACCACTCATTGCTCTCTACCCCTTATTCACTACTCTTCACTAGAACCACTAGCTTCTGAATGGGTCTTTGAATGATGGATGGTTGATTGAGACGTTCACCCCTTTTTCCTAACTTCCGTTCTCCAACTTGTACTGTCACTTTCCGTACCAGTCCATCATCGTCCTCATGTGCTTCGACAACCTTGGCAAGTTTCCATTCATTGCGAGGAACGTCCTCCTCCTTAATGATGACAATGTCACCCACATCCACGTTACGCCTTGGCGCATGCCATCGCTGACGCAAAGTGATATTTGACAGGTATTCCTTCCTCCATCTGTGCCAAAATTGCTCGGAAAGATATTGGACCCTTCTCCACCGTTTTTTAGCATATAGGTCTTCCTTAACAAACTTTCCTGGCGGAGGAAGTGGAATCGAAGATTTCATTGTTATCAAATGATTCGGCGTGAGCGGCTCTAAACTTGTGGGATCACTGATGGTGTCGACAGTGAGTGGACGATTATTTACAATGGCCATAGCCTCGTAAAAGAATGTTCTTAAGGATCATCGTCCAACCTTCCAGCGCTGTTGACAAGGACTGTGCTCAGTACACTCCTTACTGTTCTGATTTGGCGCTCCCAGACGCCGCCAGTGTGACTTGAATGTGGTGTATTCATCTGGAAGTCGCATTGATTATCTAATAGGTATGCCGCAACTCTTTCCTTATCGAGCTCTTTCAGAGCCTTTGCCATTTCATTCTTCGCTCCTACGAAGTTAGTGCCCTGGTCCGATCTTATGTGTCTGACGCTACCACGAATAGCGACAAAGCATCGTAAGGCATTGATGAACGCGTCAGTCGTCATATCCTCCAACATCTCGATGTGCACTGCCCTGGAACAAAGACATGTGAAGAGGAGACCATACCGTTTTTGTTCTTTACGACCCTGCTTGGTGTGGAAGGGACCGAAGCAGTCCATGCCGCAGTAAGTGAATGGTGGTGTAGGCTCAACACGGTCACTCGGTAAGTCCGCCATCCGTTGTTCCTCTGGCGGTGCACGCGCCCTCCTGCACCGTACACACTGCCTGATGTGTTGGGCTACCGCTTTACTTCCGCCAACTATCCAGTAACCATTGGCTCTTAATCCATTGAGAGTTTGTCCTCTGCCTTGATGCTGTATTTTATCATGATAATGAGCAATGATGAGCCTTGTGACAGCGCCATCTTTAGGAAGGATTACTGGGTGTTTCAACTCCAGAGGCGCAGATGCCTTCCTCAGTCTTCCTCCCACTCTCATCACTCCATCTCGGAGGAATGGGTCAAGCGGATAGAGTTGGTGAGTGCAAGGCAGCTTTCCTGACTTCTGGCTGAGCATGTTCAACTCCTCTTGGAAGGCATTGCGTTGTGTGAGCTTGATAAGAGTCAGTGCAGCTTGCCTTCTCTCTTCGACGTTTAAAGGTTCTGTGGTCTTGATTCTCTTAGCCAACCGTTGGATACGAGCAATGACATTGACTGCTATGGTCCAACTTGAGAACCGTGACAGGTGTCCCTGGATGTCAAATTGCCTCACAACCTCAGTTTTTAGCACCTGTATAATCCTTACCTCTGGATCTCCCACCAGTAGATCTGATGTAACCTGGTTTGTGGTTATCTCTCTTTCCCATAAGAACTTAGGACCAGAGAGCCAATTCGAATTGATGAGGTCGGCCACCTTGAGGCCTCTGGAGGCGTGGTCAGCGGGATTCTCTCCTGTGTCGACATAGTTCCATTGTCTTGCTTCAGTGGTTTCTCGTATTCTCTCAACAAAGACATGAAACCTTCGCGCTTCATTGTTGATGTAGCTGAGAACCACTTGAGAATCAGTCCAATAATATTCTTCATCGATCTTGAGCTCTAGCTCCTCCCTCAACATGTTGCTCACTGCTGCTGAGGTTACTGCAGCAGTTAGCTCTAACCTCGGTATGGTGACTATTTTGGTTGGCGCGACTCTCGCTTTGCCCATGACCAGGGAGCAATGCACTTTTTCTTTGCTCAACAACCTGATGTAAGAGCACTGGCCATACCCTTGACTGCTTGCATCAGAAAAATTATGCAGTTCAGCTCTCTGGACCTCACCAAAGCCGTCAGGTGTGAGGCATCTTGGTATCTCGATCCTCTCAAGGTTTTCCAAATCCCTCATCCAAGTCTCCCATCTTACTTCCAACTCCCTGGGCAGTGATTCATCCCACCCCGTACCTCTCTGACACATCTCCTGCAGCACCCTTTTACCCTCAAGTATGAATGGCGCTAAAAACCCTAGAGGGTCATATAGAGAGGCCACGATTGAAAGAATCCCTCATCGTGTTGCTGGCTTCTCATCAAGTGTCACCTTAAAGGAGAAGCTGTCGCTTTCAATGTTCCATCCTACACCAAGCACTCTTTGCACTGGTAATTCCTCATGGTTGAGATCGACATTTTTCACCTCTACAGCGCGTTCTGCATTGTTGATGGAGTCGAGTACCTCTCGGTTATTGGAAAGGAATTTGTGAAGGTGCAACCCTCCCTTGGCACACAGAGCTTGAGCTTCCTTTACTAACTCAATTGCATCGCCAACTGATTTCACGCTTATGAGGCCATCATCAACGTAGAAATGCTTCCTGATGAAGCTAGCTGCAGAGGGGCATTCTTTCTCATTTTGACTGGCGAGGTGTTTCATGCCATAATTGGCACAGCCAGGGGAAGATGATGCTCCAAACAGGTGCACCTTCATGCGGTGCTCTGAGGGTTCTGAGTTTGTGTCCCCATTTTCCCACCAAAGAAATCGCAAATAGTCTCTGTCTTCTTCGCTGACATGAAACCTGTGGAACATTTTTTCCACATCGCACATGACTGCAATGGGATGTTTACGGAAGCGACACAGTACAGCTGTGAGACCATTTGTAAGGTCGGGTCCTGTTAGCAGATGATCATTTAATGAGGTGCCTTCGTACTTTGCAGAGCAGTCGAAAACCACCCGAATCTTGTCTGGTTTCCTGGGGTGGTAAACTCCTTGATGTGGGATGTACCAGACTTTCCCAGGCTCTGGTTGGATGTCTACTTTCTCTGCATCACCATCCTTGAAAACACCTTCCATAAACCTCACATAGTCATTTTTGAACTTGGAGTCTCTGTCCAGCTTCCTTTTGAGGTGCTTCAACCGAGCCAAAGCCAGCTTCTTGTTATCTGGTAGGTGAGGACGTACTTTAAAGGGAAGAGGCATCTCCAGGTGGCCAAGCTCGTTTTGCTGGATTCCTCCCTTTAAGATCTGCAGGAAGCGAATATCTTCTTGAGATATGCTTTTGTCACCTGGTTTGGTGTCTGCAAAGTCGGACTCAAGAGCCTTAATGATAGAAGATGGCGTTACAGGTGGTAGCTCTCTTACAGATACCCGATGACAAAGTCCAGTCACATCTTTAGCATTCACACTCTGTGGCACGCTTCCCACAATGCTCCAACCGAGGTCAGTTTTAATGGCGTAAGGCTCATAGTCACCCCCAGTGATGACCCTTCTTGGCATTAGCGCTCTGGAGCAGTCATAGCCAATCAATAATCCCACACCACAGTCCATTAATGGGGGTATCTCCTCGGCCATGTTGACAAGGTGTTTCCATTTTGGGCTGTTTGGCAAGTGGGAATATGAGTGCGTTCAAGAGGAATGAAGTTTCTCGTGTAGGCTGGAGGTAAGCTGATGGAAATGTTTGAGGAGAGACCTCTGACTTTGAGATCACATACTCTTTGACTCTTCACAACTGAATCTTTCCCCATCATGGTGGAGAGCTTCAGCTTCACAGGTTCCATCGCTGCCTGAAGCTTTTCACACACCTCTTGATCCACAAATGTGTGACTGCTTTGAGTGTCCAGTAGGGCATATGCCAAGGTTTCATTATGAGGAGCGTTAGGGGCTGAAATCCACACTGGCACAATCATAGATGTGCTCCCACCTTCTCCATTCACGCAGCATGATAATGAGGATGTACTTTCCTCAACTGCACTTTGCCTTGAGTCTGCTGAGAAACGATCTTCATGCAGTGGAGTTGGGTGATTCTTTCTGCATATGCCACACATGGCTCTGTTTCTACAGTCTTTAGAGTTGTGACCTTTTCTTAGACATGCAAAACACAGTTTGTTTTCGTGTATGCATTTTTTCTTTTCTTCTTTAGACATTTCGGTTAGCTTTGTGCATCTATGTATGGAGTGGTTTTCTCCACAACAAATACACCTGGTCGTGTTTGAGTTTTGTAGTGGTGTGCTCCATTTCTTTGACTTCTCCGTATCTCTCAACTGGATTTCACCAAGGTCTGGTTTGGATGTGAAGCTTGATAGAACTGGAGCTTTCATATTTGTGGCAAACGTGTTTGCTTTTGAGCGCTTCACCTCTCTTACTGGTGTCTCTGCAGAGTGCCTTAAAGCATGTAAGGATGACACTGGATTACATGCAATACGTGCCTCTTTGGCGATGTATGAAGCAAACTCATGAAAACTTGGATACTCCTGGCCTCGATCCAGCTGCTCCGTGACGTAGCGGTTCCACCTGGACGTCACCCATTCAGGAAGCTTGGCCAGCATTTTCTGGTTCTCCTCGCAGTCATTCAGAACTTGTAGACCCTTTATAAGAGACATGGCGCTACTACATGTTTGCAGGAAGTCACTGAATTCTCTCAGTTTGAGGAACTCTTTTCCACCAATCCTTGGCCAAGTATTAAGTTTTTCTCTAAAGGCTCGTTGCACTACAAAGGAATTACCATATCTTGTGTTCAACCTATCCCATGCTTGTTGATAGGCTTCCTCATCTTTCCTGTAGAAGCTGCCTTCTAGAAAGGATTTAGCCTCCCCTGCTATGTACCTTTGCAGGTAGAACATCCTATCTACAGGGTTGGTGCATCGTCTCTCTATAAGAGCCTCAAAGCTTGTGCTCCATTCTGTGAACTTCATAGGATCACCTGAGAATACGATAGGTTCTGGGGTTGGAAGGCGAGTGAGAGCTAATGATTCCTGTAATGCCTGGACTAAGGATGTCTCATTTTTTACAGCTTGCTGTTCTTGACTTGAGATGGGGTGAGTGAATGAGTTTGTATCATCAACTTTGCCGCATACAGGACTGTGTGATCCATCCATTCCTTTTCTTTCTTCTTCAGTGTAAACATTTAGCCTTGCTTGAATAACATCAATGTCTCTCTGACTCTCAAGTTTTCTCAACTGCTGACATTGAACTTCGATAACAGCTTCCATGTCAATTTCAGCTCTCTTTGCAGCCAGCTGAGCTGCTGTTTCTGCCCTCTTAGCCGAAATGCTAGGTGATTCTGAGAGTTGCTCTGAATGGTGGCAGCTGCGTGCAGTAACTCTGGAGGCTGTGGATCCATATATGGACCTAGCATATTCATTATCAAGAAGCATGCGTAACCTTGGTCTCTCTGCCTCAGCATCAAACTCACCTCCTTCTTCGGTGAGGCGCACTCTCATCAATTGCAGTAAGTCTGCTGTCACAGCTGAGCATGCATCAACTTTTCTCCGAATTTCTTGACTTGGTGCGGCTTGGAGTCGGATGCCATCATACAGCTCCTTTAACTCTGAGTCCTGCTTCTCAGCTTCATCCATCATGTTATACATGTCACTTTCAGAGCAATCTTGCTTCAACCTTGTACGAATGTCTCTTACAGTACTTTTCCATTTCTCATATGTTGCTTTAAATTTCTTCTGCCTTGAAATTAACTCTTGTTCTTTCAGTTCTTGCATTTTAGGTGTTAATCGTCTTTCACGAGAGGTTTTTCTAATTTGTCCCTCATCTAGCTCCTCTGCATCTAGCTCCCCTGCTTCTTGCCCTTGTGACATGACATCAGACTGATTATCACCATTTTTAGACATTTTTAACCTTTTAGAACTACCATATGGAGAAAGTAAGGTAAGTTATGATGGCTGTAATTAGCAGAGATTAACCAAATAACACCTACAGTAATACATGACACCCTTAATACCTAGTTAGCACTTGAGATTAACTTTCTTATGCAATTTAGCAAACAACAAACAATTGCAGTTATCAGAGCATTCAATATATACATATATCCTTTTTTTTTTTTTTTTTATGTTCAGAATCCTTTTAATATCGTGGTTGTTACGATTAAAAACCGTAACCTTCTATCCATCAACTTCCTGAGGCATTATAATTGCATTGTCTGACCTGTGGACCAAGTTGTAGACTGAAGCTGCTCCACTTAGTGTCCAGAGACCTGTAGCTTGGTGCAGGACGTAAAGCAACGATGTCGCCCTCCACCGCAGCAGGATGAACGCACCACCGCTCGCAGTAGCTCCCAGCCGGTGGCCCGCCGCGGGACGAAAGCACCGCCGCCCGATGCAGACCCTGGCCGGCAGCCCGTTGCGGGACGAAAGCACCGCCGCCCGATGCAGCTCCCGGTCGGTAGCCCGTAGCCCGCCGGAGGATGCAGACACCGCCGCTCCTCCCCGCCGGGACGTGAAGCAACGCCGCACTCGGAAGCCTCGTGATGGATTAGGACACGTTTTCACTGTATCTACCCTGGTTAAAAACGTTATACGCCTCGTACTGATGTCCACAATCACTTTATTCTTTGAAGATATGGAACACCGTGAAAACTGCAACAACATAAAACACATTTCACATACATTATTTTCACGGACGTTTCTAATTCAATACACAATACTTACATACAATATTATTGTTGTTAAGGACGCTGTGAATTTCTTTCTCGCTCTCTATTCTTCCATGCAGGTGAACGGGTGAGGAGACCGAGGCTCCGGTTTCCCCCATGCCAGAAGTCCTTTTGAGCTTTTGTTATGTTGGTAGTTGGTTCGGGGGTTCCCGGTAGTCCTGTTTTCGGATAACCTTTTTCTTTCATTTAGGTAGTGGGTTATTTAGGCAGACTTAGTTCGGGGGTGAACACTGACTTCGACGGCCGATGGCTGGCTCAGTGTTCCCCTCTCTTTTGTTTGTTTTGGCCGGGAACCTCCAACCCTTTTGGTTTGTTGCCTTCCTAAATATTTGTTTGTTTCAATCAATAAACATTTGTTATTATTTAGTGGCAACAGTTGTTTCTGATTCGTTTATTTGATGTGTTCCGGGCCTCACGAGCCATTTCTTATAGGTCCGTAACATATTTGGGGGCTCGTCCGGGATCACATGTTGGGTCTTCAGTGTTTCTGTTGATTCCAACTGTGAGTGCCGTGTCTATTGTGATAGGCCGTGTCTAGTTGATTTTGTGGTGTGACTTGGTCGTCACTGACAGAGTTTGTTGGCTTGGACTTCCTAGTGTGGTTGCCAGTGTTTCTTCGGCCGGCACGTTTGTGCACCATGGTTTTCTTTTTGGTGCTGCTGTGTTTTGCCCTCTTGGGTGGTATTTTTGAGGGAGTAGGTTGGTGAGCGGTCTGTTTTTTTTGTTTTTTTTCCTCTCGCCCTGGTCTGATCAGTGTGGCCAGTCTCGTCATGGCGTTTAGTGCTGAGGAGTTTGTTGCTCATCCGACGATGGAGCAGTTCTGTTCTTGCACTAAAGAGCAGTTCATTTCTCTGGCCAGTTTTCTTAAAGTTACGGTGACTAAGCAGATGAAGAAGCAGGCTATAAAAACTGAGCTGCTGTCTGTGTTGTATAAAGAGGGTCTTTTGAGTGAAGCGGTCATGAAGGGGGTGGAGTCACGGTCAGATGTGGATGAAGCGGCTCGTCTCAGGGGATTGGAGCTGCAGATTGAGTTGCGCCGTCTGGATCTGAGGGAGAAGGAGCTGTTGGGTGAACTGGAGGTGCGGAAGCTGGAGGAAGAGACAAAGAGGCAGGTGCATCTGAAGGAGCTGGAGTTACAGCATGCACCTCCTTCTCCTCCCCCTCCTGCCGCCAGTGGTTTTGATATAGGTAGATGCATCCGTTTCGTTCCGTCTTTTAATGATAAAGATGTTGACAAATATTTCACCCTGTTTGAACGTGTAGCTGAGACCCTGGAGTGGCCTAGGCAGTTTTGGCCGTTGCTTTTACAATGTGTGTTCACGGGAAAGGCCCGGGATGCCTACGCGTCTTTGGAGTCTGGTATGAGCCTGAATTATGATCATGTCAAAGAGGCGGTGCTGAGGGCCTACGAGTTAGTGCCCGAGGCATATCGCCAGAGGTACCGTCGTCTCAAGAAGTCGTATGAGAAGACATACGTGGAGTTTGGTCATGAGAAGGGAGTGTTATTTGATCGTTGGTGTCGCTCTATGAAGGTTTCTGATTTCGCTGGCTTGCGTGAGTTGATGTTGCTGGAAGACTTTAAGAATTGTTTGCCTGAACGAATTGTGACACACATTAATGACCGTAACGTGCTAGAAATTTCTAGGGCTGCGGTACTTGCTGATGAATACGTTTTGACTCATAGGGACAGTTATGATAAGCCACAGTCCTCCCTGGGTCGCAGCTTCTCCGCGCCCAGGCCCCCTGTGACGCAGAAGGTGAGTGGAGAGTGGAGTGGCCCGAGTGTAAGGCCAGGGGGTAGGGAGAGTGGAGGGGGTAAGGAGAGTGACAGGGTTTGTTCCTTTTGCAAGAAGCGTGGCCATACAGTTAATTACTGTTTTGCTTTGAACAAAAGGGACAAGCCTCCTAAAGCTGTTAATTTGTTAAAAACCGAAAGCTCATTGAGTTAGTCTCCTAGTGCTCCCAGTTCATCTCTCTCACGCTCTCATCCTGGGCAGTCTCCGGAGCTTGATGATGTGTTTTTGCCTTTCGTCATGAAGGGGGCGGTCTCGCTGACTGCGGGAGGCCCGAAAGTCCCTGTCGTTATTCTGAGGGACAGTGCAGCCTCTCAGTCGGTCATTTTGAGTGGAGTGTTGCCTCTGTCTGAGAAATCTTCAACCGACTCGGCTGCGTTAGTCCGTGGGTTTGGGATGCAGTTTGTGAGGATTCCTTTGCACACCATTCACCTGGACTCGGAGTTGGTTACGGGGCCTGTTATTGTCGGTGTCAGTGATGAGTTTCCTGTCGGGGGGGTGTCTTTCATCCTGGGGAACGATTTAGCGGGGCGGAAGGTCCTGCTTAATCCTGAAGAAACAGCTGTTCCCCGGTCTGGGTGTTCAGATGAGTTGGTGAGAAAGTTCCCAGGGGTGTTTTCTGTCTGCGCCATTACCCGTGCCATGGCAGCAAAGCAACGTCAGCTGCAGCCTGAGTCCGGTGGGAAGTAGAATTGAGTGACAGTTTTATGGCTGGGGACGGTTCGTCAGTGTTACCAGCCCTTCCCTCCCCAGACCCGGTTTCTCTTCCTTCCCCAGACCCGGTTTCTCTTCCCTCCCCAGGCCCGGTTCCTTTTCCCCCGCCATCTCCCCTTTCTATATTGGACAGTTCAGATGTTAAATTGTCCATGTCACGTGAACAACTTATTATCGAACAGCAGCGTGATCCCACGCTGGTTTCTCTTTTTGCGGCTGTGGGTTTGAATGATGATGATGGGGGTGGGTCTCCCAGGTATTTCTTGAAGGACGGGGTGCTGATGCGTGCGTGGCTGCCACCACGTTTGGGTTTTCAAGAGGATTGGGGGGTTGTGAAGCAAGTTGTAGTTCCACAGCTGTTTCGACCAGAAGTTTTGAAGCTGGCCCATGATAATCCTCTGGCTGGCCATCTTGGGGTAAATAAGACATATGATAGAGTGTTGCGTTGTTTTTTAAAGCCGATGTGCGTCAGCACTGTAGGACCTGCCATGTCTGTCAACTCTCTGGTAAGCCCAATCAAACCATTCCCCCGTTTCCACTCTATCCGATTCCTGTTGTAGGGGAGCCTTTCGAACGTGTTATCGTAGACTGTGTAGGGCCTCTTCCCCGTACAAAGGCGGGTCATCAGTTTCTCCTGACCATTATGTGCGTTAACACTCGTTTTCCTGAGGCTATTCCTCTGCGGAGGATCACCGCCCCTGCAGTCATTAAAGCGTTGACTAAGTTTTTTTCCTTGTTTGGTTTGCCACGGGTGGTGCAGACGGACCAGGGGTCGAATTTTATGTCTAAGGTTTTTGCACAGGTGGTGAAGCAGCTTGACATTTCTCATTGTCATTCCAGCGCGTACCATCCAGAGAGTCAGGGTGCGCTTGAGCGGTTTCACCAGACCCTAAAATCTATGCTGCGCACTTACTGCCTCGAGTATGGTAAGGATTGGGATGAGGGTGTCCACCTGCTTCTCTTTGCTGTGCGTGAGGTGGTACAGGAGTCGCTGGGATTCAGTCCTGCTGAGCTTGTGTTTGCCCATACGGTGCGCGGTCCGCTTAAATTGCTACATGAAAAATGGGTTGGTAGTGCAGAACCACAGAATCTGCTGGACTATGTGTGTGATTTTCGTTCAAAACTTCATCGTGCTTGTGAGCTGGCTAAACAGAGCATGGTTGTTGCCCAGGGCAAGATGAAGCGTTGGTTCGACAAAGATGCGCAGAGCCGTAGCTTCAGCCCAGGGGACAAAGTGTTGGTGCTGTTGCCCATTCCTGGCTCATCGTTACAGGCACGTTACAGTGGGCCATATGTTGTCCGGGAGAAGGTTGGCGCTCGTGACTATGTGGTCGCGACCCCGGACCGCAGGAGGCGAAGTCGGCTTTGTCATGTCAACATGTTGAAGCCCTATCTGGAGCGAGGGTCTGTTTCTCCCTCCCCTGTTGTATTGAAATCTGTTGTGGCGCTGTCCGGTGCTGAAGTGATTGATCAGGGTGAGGCGGCTGTGGCGCTGTCCGGTGCTGAAGTGATTGATCAGGGTGAGGCGGCTGTGGCGCTGTCCGGTGCCGATTTGCCGGAGTCTGAGGAGTTGGATTTTGATGGTGATGTCGTTGCCTTGTCCAGTGCTGTTGTTCATGGGCGTTTGAAGAACTCTGAACTGCTGGTTAATCTTGATGGTTGTGTTTCGCATCTGCCTCCGTCTCAGGGTGAGGATGTGGTCCGTTTGATTGGTTCACATATGTCACTGTTCTCTGATGTGCCCTCTCAGACCCAGGTGCTGCAACATGATGTTGAAGTAGGAGATTCGTTTCCGATTAAACAACATGCCTACAGAGTTAATCCAGAAAAACGTGCACGCTTGCAGAAGCAGGTGGACTACATGTTGGGCCACGGTATTGCACCCAGCTGTAGTCCCTGGAGTTCTCCCTGTCTGCTGGCTATGAAATCTGATGGTTCAGACCGGTTCTGTACAGACTTTAGGAAAGTGAATGGAGTCACTAGGCCTGATTGTTATCCTCTTCCCCGAGTTGAGGATTGTGTGGATAATGTTGGCGGTGCCAAGTATGTAACCAAACTTGACCTGTTAAAGGGATATTGGCAGGTGCCACTGACTCCTCGGGCGAAAGAAATTTCTGCTTTTGTGACTCCAGACGCTTTCCTTCAGTACACTGTGATGCCGTTTGGCATGCGTAATGCGCCAGCAACTTTTCAGCGGCTGGTGAATATTGTGTTGTCTGGTCTTTCTGGTTGTGAGGCATATTTGGACGACATTGTTGTGTATTCTGGGTCCTGGGACGAGCACATTCAGCAGCTGTATTCTGTGTTTGGGCGTTTGCGTGACGCCAATCTTACTTTAAACCTTGTTAAGTGCGAGTTTGGCCAGGCGACAGTGACCTATTTGGGCAAAGTGGTTGGTCGGGGCCAAGTCAGGCCGGTGCACTCCAAGGTGGAGGCTATTCTTTCTTTCCCTGTCCCTTGTTCACGGCGGGAATTGCGCCGGTTTCTGGGGATGGCGGGCTACTACCGTAGTTTTTGTAAGAACTTTTCTGCGGTAGCTGCTTCCCTCACTGACTTGTTGAGCCCGAAGGTGTGTTTTCGCTGGACTGAGGGCTGTCAGCGTGCTTTTGACTGTATTAAGGCTTTGTTGACTACGGCCCCAGTCCTGTCTGCCCCTGTGTTTGATCGTCCATTTAAACTGTCTGTTGATGCCAGTGATGCGGGTGCTGTTCTGCTTCAGGAGGGGGGGGACGGGGTTGAACATCCCGTCTCTTACTTCTCCAAGAAGTTCAACAAACACCAGCGCGTGTACTCTACTATTGAGAAGGAGGCGTTGGCCTTGGTCCTGGCGCTGAGCCACTTTGAAGTTTATGTGGGTTCCGCGAGTTCGCCAACTGTTGTGTATACGGACCACAATCCTTTAGTTTTTGTGAATCAGATGCGGAACACTAACCAGAGGTTAATGCGCTGGGCGCTCTTCCTGCAGTCCTTTAACGTGGTCATTCGGCATGTGAAGGGGCGGGACAACGTCCTGGCCGACACGTTGTCACGGTGTTAGGTCTTGTGAATGTGTTGTTTTTTTTTCCTTCCTCCCTGGTCTTCACGTTTGCCCCCGGCTATTCACAAGCTCTGGGTGGGGGTGTTACGTGTGGCCAGGAGGTGGGGCTCTGTGTGAGAATGTGTGTGTGTGTTTGTGCCTCTCTCCACCTTTCTCTCTCTCTCCACGCAGCCAGTCCTCAGGTGAGACTCATCACCTCGTCAGCTGGAGCTGACTTAAGGAGGCTGTGAATTTCTTTCTCGCTCTCTATTCTTCCATGCAGGTGAACGGGTGAGGAGACCGAGGCTCCGGTTTCCCCCATGCCAGAAGTCCTTTTGAGCTTTTGTTATGTTGGTAGTTGGTTCGGGGGTTCCCGGTAGTCCTGTTTTCGGATAACCTTTTTCTTTCATTTAGGTAGTGGGTTATTTAGGCAGACTTAGTTCGGGGGTGAACACTGACTTCGACGGCCGATGGCTGGCTCAGTGTTCCCCTCTCTTTTGTTTGTTTTGGCCGGGAACCTCCAACCCTTTTGGTTTGTTGCCTTTCTAAATATTTGTTTGTTTCAATCAATAAACATTTGTTATTATTTAGTGGCAACAGTTGTTTCTGATTCGTTTATTTGATGTGTTCCGGGCCTCACGAGCCATTTCTTATAGGTCCGTAACAATTATGAATAAGTACCGTTTTGCCTGCTTATCCAGTAGTAGATAGTCCTATCTCAACTCTTTCTGTCTCTTTCTCTCTCGACGTACTTGGGTAAACAAAGTGCGTCACTTCCAGCCTCAGACTTCACTGACTATTTCCGGTGGCGTTTGACTTTGACCATTAATCATTTAGATTGACAGCAGAACCATGAACTAGACTCAATTTACTTTCCATCTTTAACTTATTGAACGTAATAAAATAAACATAAAAATAACAAATCAAATGACAATTGTACTTGTACTTCCGGTGTTGTCACAATAACACATTGCCGTAGCCATAGCGACAGCTACAGCAACCTTTTATCCTCATAATGTTTGGGATTTACAATCACCGGGATTTGTATAAGGCCCTCCCTCGACCCACATTCGGCAAATCAGATCACTTCAGTTTTGCCCACCTTCCTAGAGGCAGAAACTCAAACGTGACAGACCGGTGACTCGCACCATTCAGCGGTGGACCGACAAATATCAAAAGTAAACTGTTCAACTGTGTTGGAACCCTCTGCGACAGGCGGCGCATTGCGACGATGTGAACATCACATCTGATCTGAGTAACATGGGAGCGGAAAGGAGGCGACCAGGTTCGCTTGGGGCTGCGAATCGCTCGGGGAAACGCACTGGGAAATTAATTTAAACGATATCAATGACATATTATGAATAAATTATCAAATATGTGTCCCGTATTTAAGCGTTCCCTGCTGTTCTTCTGGAGTTTCAATATCCCCGAGTTTTCCCCCTCACATGATTAAATGTGTCCTCCGCCCCCCCACTACAAGCACACAAGCAGACAGACAGAGCAAGAGGGGGGGGGGGGGGGGGGGGTGCTATGAAGACCATCATCATTTACCCCGAACCCCTACATTGAACGGAGTATATACAACCCGCGGAGAAAGCAGAATCACGGGCTGACGGGCGCGGAGCAATGCAAAGTCTCATGTGAACAGCCCGGCTGCTGTGCGTCACAGAGTTACGCGACGCTTCCGCATCTGGCGACAACCCGAAGAGAAAACACCTGACGCGGAAAGCATCGGTGCTGAGCGCGATCACAGCCGAAGTGAACAGCGCCACTGAGTTACATGAGAGCGGGCGTGAACCTGGCGTGACGCGCACTGCTGCCAGTCAGACTGCCGGTCAAAACGCTCCGTGTAACGTGTCGTAGCATCTGTTGGTGATGTTCCAGCCCGGTGTGGTACGAACTCCCGAATTCTATATTTCACAAATCCAAAGTCGACCTCCTGTGGAGACACCTTTCTTTCAAATGCAATCATTATAGTCTCTTTTCTCTGTGCTCCCCGTGTCAGTCTCTCAGCACGTGTCACCATGTCCGACATGAAGTGTTGTGACCTCAGTGTGTTGATATCAATCCTCTTTCCGCTCCTCTCCTCTGAAGCAGAAGCAGCAGACACCAACTCCGTCTTCCTCTGTCTCTGAGCGTCGCTCTCCAGAGCCGCGGACACGCGCTGGTTCGCTCCGACCGAACATTACGCAGACGTGAGGTGGTGAACTGAAGCAGATTATTGATCCAATTCATCATTTACATTAAAACCAACAGCTTAGTTTTTCTCGCAAACAATATCTGTTCCACACGCACCTTTTTATATAAAAATATATGAAACAACTTACAGCAAATTCCGTTCAGATTCCATTTAACAGCGGAGTTACAGAGCCGAGTCATTAATAGGTTTTATTAATTATATCTTATAACACTGTGCGTGTATCATCGAATCCCTGCAGTGAACGGGACTGTGCCATCAGGCGCACAGTGCACAGAGCGCACAGGAGATTACTTTCATGAAATGAAGAAACTTTCCAAATTATATCCCAGAGTAGGTGAGGATCCACTGATGTGAGGGAATCGATCCGATGCTCTAAATAAATAAATACTGCCGTGACACTGGTGCGGGGTTCTGCTCGATGTGTGACTGCGGACGAGGAGGAAGCGAGGGTTCAGCGATTTCTGATCTCACACATTCTGTTATCCACAGCAGCGACAGAGGACCAGTGTATTTTCTTTATTACTGACATCACTGCTGTCCCATATGGTTCTCCACCTCCACCTCACTAACAAACACCTCGATTTCAGGGTCAGAAAGACAACATTTGATGACTGAAAACCTTAATTCACCAAAGTGTCCTGTTTGATTTATAAGGAAAAGGTCCATGTACAATGTCCTCAGTACTTGTGATAAACAAATAAACGGTTCAATCACATGAACTGTGGCTTCAACATTTTATTATCAGAGGTTAAGCAGACACTTCATCACGTATATCTAATACAAACTTTTAAAGTGTTAACAGCAGTGAACATTTGTTATAGAAGTCGTTTCATTTCATCAGCAACTTCATTCACTTGGATAATCTCTCTGTAATGCTCCACGTGAGGGGACGTCTCTGCTCGCAGCTCACAGGGGCCTGTCCCTCTCCTTTCATCCGGTTGGACTAGGTCCTGGATGTAGACTGGACCCGATCCGGTTGCAACATGGTAACCAGTGAAGGGATCTTGGTCCTGTTGTCCTCTGCATCTCGTCACACAATTCCCTGTGAGACCTGAAAGTGGTTTTGAGACACTTGTTAAAAGCTCCATCTAAACTGGAGTAAATGCACTGAAAGTGAAATGCTACAGAGCAGAAATGGTCACTTACTGTTTCTTCCACTTCTCAGTCTGATGAAGTCCACCAACAGGAGAGCACCAAGAGGAAGAAGAACACAGAGGACCACAGCAACAACAATGGCTGCAACAGCACCTGCAGGAGTGAAGGCAAACAGAGAGGAGATGAATCTTCTTTTCACCAACATGACAGTGACTCATTCTGCAAGTTCCTCTGTGGTTTACTGCTCTGGACTCAAACACAGAAGAACAGAGGATGAAGTGGAAAGTGAATAAAAGGCACGACTCCAGTTTTCTAGTGGATAATAAGTCAGATACCTTTCCCCGGCTGGTTGGAAGTAGAGTTGTTCTCCAGACGAGGCGCAGCACTGACGTGGTTCCTCTGTTCCACTGTTTCACATGAGATACAAACAGGTTGAGCACTTTCTCACATCACACGTTCACTCACAATCTGCCGTTTGTCCACTGTGCCGTACAGGCATGAGTTCAGGATCCTTACCAACATGCAGGGTGATGATGCACCTGGGTTTCAGTCTGGGGATCAAACATGTGTAATCTCCTCTGTCAGACATCTTCACAGAGGAGATCTGCACTGAGACGTTTCCACTGATCAGGCCTCTGAGGTCCAGTGTGGTTCTGTGTCTGTACTGCTCCATCTGGACAACAAGGAGGACTCTTCTGTCTCGATACAGGAGGACGAACTGCCTGGGGTCAGTTCTTGTAACTTCCACCGTGTAATTCCTCAAGTTGACCGAGGGAACAACAAGTCCACACCAAAGACTCACGTCTTCACCTTCTTCCACCGTTACTGACAGACTCGAACATGTGGGATGAGATCCACCTGAGAAAACACAGAACACATTTAGTCCTGTTCACATCACACAGAGCTGATGCCTCTCAGGACAGATGTGGTGTCAGTGTGAACATGGATTAATAAACCCACCAGACACAAGTCGGGCAATGAGCAGTAAAGTGAACAGAGTCTTGTCCATTTTCCAGAGTTTTGTCCGCAGCAGAGCCGGCTGCAGGTCCTGTTCTCACGCTAAGATTTTCACTGATCTGGAGCTGATGTCCTGTGCAGATAAAACTGCAGAGTGCAACCATTTATACTCGTAATGTTCGGGATTTGTATAAGGCCCTCCCTCGACTCACATTGGGCAAATCAGATCGCAGGGGTGTGTGTCTGGAGAGTCGGATGCACAAAGGGGGCGTGTCTGGAGAGACGCCTCTCGAAAGTAAACTGTTCAATCCGCATTGGTTCTGCGTAATGTTCAGTCGGAGCGAACCAGCGCATGTCCGCGGCTCTGGAGAGCGACGCTCAGAGACAGAGGAAGACGGAGCGGGTCTAACAGCCGAGTGTTGGTGTCTGCTGCTTCTGCTTCAGAGGAGAGGAGCGGAAAGAGGATTGATATCAACACACTGAGGTCACAACACTTCATGTCGGACATGGTGACATGTGCTGTGTGATTGCATTTTTTATCACATGTAATGAACAGACTGATAACTGTCATGTTCTGAAATCTACATCTGTAATAGACAACTTTGTTTCTATCAAGAAAATCAGCAAGTATTTCAGTTGCTGCATTTCATTAACTGTAATCATTCAGTATACGTTGTTCACAATATCACATCAACACAGGGAAGCAAGGTTTTGTTAAAGAGGATTTTAATATTCAGGAACTGACTGTCATCATGCTGCTATTACATTAAATTACATTGTACAGTATTTGAGATTATGTTGAATTTCATTTAAAACAATAATAAACAGACAAGTAAATCACATGACAATTGTTTACAGTGCGGAAGTTACACTGTAACAGTCCGCGTCACACTCGTGCTGTGGGTTTTACGCGATGTCCTCGCCGCCGGTCTACGGATAGAATAAAGCGAGCGAACGGACGGAAGTTGCATCCGCGCAGGACATCAGCTCCTTTGGGAACATGCGAGCAAAGCGATGATGGAAGCGACACTGATGGGATCGGTCCCAGAATGTCCCCGTGGTTAACTCACTCACTCCTCATCCAGAAACAGGAGAAAACATGGGTTCAACTCAAATGATACCCACCCCCCAAACCGGGCTGGGACATCAACAACAGATCTTAAGACACTTTACAAGGAACAGTTCTGACCGGCAGCAATGATCGCTGTGTACACACCGAACGCGCATTTCTCCGCGCCGGTCAGCCAGTGATTCTGCTTCCTCCGCTGGATGTTGTTTGCTTCGTCCAATGGTGATGATGGTCTTCATAGCAACCCTTATACGCATCCCCGAAGGGAGTGAGAACATGGTCGAGTGTGTTCGCACCCCGCGTAGGACAGCTGATGTCTGCAGTCCTCATCTTGGCGTTGTTAAAATCATTATCGTTATTAGCGCGCCCCCTCTCCCTCTCTCTCCCCACTGCCGGTCCTGAGTGTGTGTGTGTGTGTTTGTGTGTGTGTTTGAGAGTAACTGCAGCGTGAGCTCAGTAGGTGCGGACCCGAATTGTTTGTGGAGAGCTCAGCGTGCAGCCGTGTCTGTGTGCGGGTGTGTGTGACGGTGTCGGCGACGACGTGGATACACGCGGTCCCTGCTTTATTTTAAGGAATTATAGGGCTGCTTCAGCAGAATAGTTACGGTCACTGTTTTTTCCCAACTTTATATTTCATTTCAGGTCAGTGAGAGCTCTCTCCCCAGGTCATTTGTCAATTTGTCTCCTTAATTTTGTACATGTAATCATATTCTTGTTCTCCTGTCCACTAAATATAAATTATTTCACTTCAAAATGAGGCTACGCTTCCTTTCCATGTACACAAAAGGGAACATGCTCCCTTGTCCCAGGGCACGTAGACCATTGTAGGTGTTCATCTCTTAAACCTTTTAAGGTGACTAACAGACACTGAGCAGACCCTATACCCTCCGCTTTATTTCTCTCTGCTAGAAATTCGGATCAGTATTTTAATGTATTTACTTCATGTATGTCACTTGTTGATCTTCCATGTAATCAAGTTGCAGAGCTCCCACCGTCGGTGCTTCACACACGATGCCTCAGAAACCATGTTCTGATGACAGTGTTCAGAGGACAGTGTATCGTGCCAATGTGTTGTTGAATTAATAGTTTTGAAGAGATTCGTCTGATAGAGGGACTCTTATTTTACCAGGACCATTCAAAATGAATAAAGAAAGGAATCATTCATTTTATATTTCATTATCACGTGTTATAATTTCTCTTTGTGGGATTAATGTTTTGTCCTAATTCTTGCAGTGTCCAGATGCATCATTTCTCCAAGTATTTAACAAGGTTCATTAGTTTTATCACATGTAATGAACAGACTGATAACTGTCATGTTCTGAAATCTACATCTGTAATGGACAACCTTGTTTCTATCGACAAAAACCAGCAAGTATTTCAGTTGCTGCACTTCATTAACTGTAATCATTCAATCATTCATACGTTGTTCAGAATATCACATCAACACAGGGAAGCAAGGTTTTGTTAAAGAGGATTTTAATTTTCAGGAACTGACTGTCATCATGCTGCTATTACATTAAATCACATTGTACAGTATTTGAGATTATGTTGAATTTCATTTAAAACAATAATAAACAGACAAGTAAGTCACATGACAATTGTTTACAGTGCAGACATTACACTGTAGCAGTCCGCGTCGCGCTGTTGGTTTTACGCGATGTCCTCGCCGCCTGTCTACGGATAGAATAAAGCGAGCGGACGGACGGAAGTTGCATCCGCGCAGGACATCAGCTCCTTTGGGAACATGCGAGCAAAGCGATGATGGAAGCGACACTGATGGGATTGGTCCCAGAATGTCCCCGTGGTTAACTCTTTAGCTTCAGGGGGGCGAACATCAAAACAGCAAACACAAACCACCTGAAGGGAGCAACCTGAACTTATCTATACTGAAGTGAAAGGAACCAAAAGACATGTTCCTAAACTCACTCCTCATCCAGAAAGAGGAGAAAACATGGGTTCAACTCAAATGATACCCACCCCCCAAACCGGGCTGGGACATCAACAACAGATCTTAAGACACTTTACAAGGAACAGTTCTGACCGGCAGCAATGATCGCTGTGTACACACCGAACGCACATTTCTCCGCGCCGGTCAGCCAGTGATTCTGCTTCCTCCGCTGGATGTTGTTTGCTTCGTTCAATGGTGATGATGGTCTTCATAGCAACCCTTATACGCATCCCCGAAGGGAGTGTGAACATGGTCGAGTGTGTTCGCACCCCGCATAGGACAGCTGATGAGCTGATGGTATCTCTGCAGGACTTTCCTCATCTTGGCGTTGTTAAAATCACCGGCCACCATACACGCAGCCTCGGGCCGGGATGACTCGGTCCTGTCGATAACTGCATGCAGCTCGTCCAGGGCCTGATGTCGGCATGTGGCGGAATGTGCACCGCTGTTATTACGACAGATGTAAACTCCCTCGGGATGAAATAAGGTCGGCATCTGATCACGAGCTGCTCCAGGTCCGGAGAACATCCCGAAGAAATAATCTCCACATCTGAGCGCCACACATTGTTCTCCATGCAGCAGACACCTCCTCCCTTGCTCTTCCCCGAGTTTGTTGTCCGACCCTGGCGCTGAATGGAGACCCCCTCCCCTGAAGCTAAAGAGTTAACCACGGGGACATTCTGGGACCGATCCCATCAGTTTCGCTTCCATCATCGCTTAGCTCGCGTGTTCCCACAGGAGCTGATATCCTGCACTGACAGACTGCAGAGTGCAGCCTTTATACTATAGTAGAGGGGGCGTGTCATGATCGAGATTTACACTAGCCGGGATTTGTATAAGGCCCTCCCTCGACTCACATTCGGCAAATCAGATCACTTCAGTTTTGCCCACCTTCCTAGAGGCAGAAACTCAACCGTGACAGACCGGTGACTCGCACCATTCAGCGGAGGACCGACCAATATTGAAAGTAAACTGTTCAACTGTGTTGGAACCCTCTGCGACAGGCGGCGCATCGCGACGATGTGAACATCACATCTGATCTGAGTAACATGGGAGCGGAAAGGAGGCGACCAGGTTCGCTCGGGGCTGCGCATCGCTCGGGGAAACGCACTGGGAAATTAATTTAAACGATATCAATGACATATTATAAATAAATTATCAAATATGTGTCCCGTATTTTAGCGTTCCCTGCTGTTCTTCTGGAGTTTCAATTTCCCCGAGTTTTCCCCCTCACATGATTAAATGTGTCCTCCGCCCCCCCACTACAAGCACACAAGCAGACAGACAGAGAAAGAGAGGGGGGGGGGGGGGGGGTGCTATGAAGACCATCATCATTTACCCCGAACACCTACATTGAACGGAGCATATACAACCCGCGGAGAAAGCAGAATCATGGGCTGACGGGCGCGGAGCAATGCAAAGTCTCATGTGAACAGCCCGGCTGCTGTGCGTCACAGAGTTACGCGACGCTTCCGCATCTGGCGACAACCCGAAGAGAAAAGACCTGACGCGGAAAGCATCGGTGCTGAGCGCGATCACAGCCGAAGTGAACAGCGCCACTGAGTTACATGAGAGCGGGCGTGAACCCGGCGTGACGCGCACTGCTGCCAGTCAGACTGCCGGTCAGAACGGATCCGTGTAACGTGTCGTAACATCTGTTGGTGATGTTCCAGCCCGGTGTGGTACGAACTCCCGAATTCTATATTTCACGAATCCAAAGTCGACCTCCTGTGGAGACACCTTTCTTTCAAATGCAATCATTATAGTCTCTTTTCTCTGTGCTCCCCGTGTCAGTCTCTCAGCACGTGTCACCATGTCCGACATGAAGTGTTGTGACCTCAGTGTGTTGATATCAATCCTCTTTCCGCTCCTCTCCTCTGAAGCAGAAGCAGCAGACACCAACACTCGGCTGTTAGACCCGCTCCGTCTTCTCTGTCTCTGAGCGTCGCTCTCCAGAGCCGCGGACACGCGCTGGTTCGCTCCGACCGAACATTACGCAGACGTGAGGTGGTGAACTGAAGCAGATTATTGATCCAATTCATCATTTACATTAAAACCAACAGCTTAGTTTTTCTCGCAAACAATATCTGTTCCACACGCACCTTTTTATATAAAAATATATGAAACAACTTACAGCAAATTCCGTTCAGATTCCATTTAACAGCGGAGTTACAGAGCCGAGTCATTAATAGGTTTTATTAATTATATCTTATAACACTGTGCGTGTATCATCGAATCCCTGCAGTGAACGGGACTGTGCCATCAGGCGCACAGTGCACAGAGCGCACAGGAGATTACTTTCATGAAATGAAGAAACTTTCCAAATTATATCCCAGAGTAGGTGAGGATCCACTGATGTGAGGGAATCGATCCGATGCTCTAAATAAATAAATACTGCCGTGACACTGGTGCGGGGTTCTGCTCGATGTGTGACTGCGGACGAGGAGGAAGCGAGGGTTCAGCGATTTCTGATCTCACACATTCTGTTATCCACAGCAGCGGCAGAGGACCAGTGTATTTTCTTTATTACTGACATCACTGCTGTCCCATATGGTTCTCCACCTCCACCTCACTAACAAACACCTCGATTTCAGGGTCAGAAAGACAACATTTGATGACTGAAAACCTTAATTCACCAAAGTGTCCTGTTTGATTTATAAGGAAAAGGTCCATGTACAATGTCCTCAGTACTTGTGATAAACAAATAAACGGTTCAATCACATGAACTGTGGCTTCAACATTTTATTATCAGAGGTTAAGCAGACACTTCATCACGTATATCTAATACAAACTTTTAAAGTGTTAACAGCAGTGAACATTTGTTATAGAAGTCGTTTCATTTCATCATCAACTTCATTCACTTAGATAATCTCTCTGTAATGCTCCAAGTGAGGGGACGTCTCTGCTCGCAGCTCACAGGGGCCTGTCCCTCTCCTTTCATCCGGTTGGACTAGGTCCTGGATGTAGACTGGATCCGATCCGGTTGCAACATGGTAACCAGTGAAGGGATCTTGGTCCTGTTGTCCTCTGCATCTCGTCACACAATTCCCTGTGAGACCTGAAAGTGGTTTTGAGACACTTGTTAAAAGCTCCATCTAAACTGGAGTAAATGCACTGAAAGTGAAATGCTACAGAGCAGAAATGGTCACTTACTGTTTCTTCCACTTCTCAGTCTGATGAAGTCCACCAACAGGAGAGCACCAAGAGGAAGAAGAACACAGAGGACCACAGCAACAACAATGGCTGCAACAGCACCTGCAGGAGTGAAGGCAAACAGAGAGGAGATGAATCTTCTTTTCACCAACATGACAGTGACTCATTCTGCAAGTTCCTCTGTGGTTTACTGCTCTGGACTCAAACACAGAAGAACAGAGGATGAAGTGGAAAGTGAATAAAAGGCACGACTCCAGTTTTCTAGTGGATAATAAGTCAGATACCTTTCCCCGGCTGGTTGGAAGTAGAGTTTTTCTCCAGACTAGGCGCAGCACTGATGTGGTTCCTCTGTTCCACTGTTTCACATGAGATACAAACAGGTTGAGCACTTTCTCACATCACACGTTCACTCACAATCTGCCGTTTGTCCACTGTGCCGTACAGGCATGAGTTCAGGATCCTTACCAACATGCAGGGTGATGATGCACCTGGGTTTCAGTCTGGGGATCAAACATGTGTAATCTCCTCTGTCAGACATCTTCACAGAGGAGATCTGCACTGAGACGTTTCCACTGATCAGGCCTCTGAGGTCCAGTGTGGTTCTGTGTCTGTACTGCTCCATCTGGACATCAAGGAGGACTCTTCTGTCTCGATACAGGAGGACGAACTGCCTGGGGTCAGTTCTTGTAACTTCCACCGTGTAATTCCTCAAGTTGACCACGGGAACAACAAGTCCACACCAAAGACTCACGTCTTCACCTTCTTCCACCGTTACTGACAGACTCGAACATGTGGGATGAGATCCACCTGAGAAAACACAGAACACATTTAGTCCTGTTCACATCACACAGAGCTGATGCCTCTCAGGACAGATGTGGTGTCAGTGTGAACATGGATTAATAAACCCACCAGACACAAGTCGGGCAATGAGCAGTAAAGTGAACAGAGTCTTGTCCATTTTCCAGAGTTTTGTCCGCAGCAGAGCCGGCTGCAGGTCCTGTTCTCACGCTAAGATTTTCACTGATCTGGAGCTGATGTCCTGTGCAGATAAAACTGCAGAGTGCAACCATTTATACTCGTAATGTTCGGGATTTGTATAAGGCCCTCCCTCGACTCACATTGGGCAAATCAGATCGCAGGGGTGTGTGTCTGGAGAGTCGGATGCACAAAGGGGGCGTGTCTGGAAAGACGCCTCTCGAAAGTAAACAGTTCAATCCGCATTGGTTCTGCGTAATGTTCAGTCGGAGCGAACCAGCGCGTGTCCGCGGCTCTGGAGAGCGACGCTCAGAGACAGAGGAAGACGGAGCGGGTCTAACAGCCGAGTGTTGGTGTCTGCTGCTTCTGCTTCAGAGGAGAGGAGCGGAAAGAGGATTGATATCAACACACTGAGGTCACAACACTTCATGTCGGACATGGTGACATGTGCTGTGTGATTGCATTTTTTATCACATGTAATGAACAGACTGATAACTGTCATGTTCTGAAATCTACATCTGTAATAGACAACTTTGTTTCTATCAAGAAAATCAGCAAGTATTTCAGTTGCTGCATTTCATTAACTGTAATCATTCAGTATACGTTGTTCACAATATCACATCAACACAGGGAAGCAAGGTTTTGTTAAAGAGGATTTTAATTTTCAGGAACTGACTGTCATCATGCTGCTATTACATTAAATTACATTGTACAGTAGTTGAGATTATGTTGAATTTCATTTAAAACAATAATAAACAGACAAGTAAATCACATGACAATTGTTTACAGTGCGGAAGTTACACTGTAACAGTCCGCGTCACACTCGCGCTGTGGGTTTTACGCGATGTCCTCGCCGCCGGTCTACGGATAGAATAAAGCGAGCGGACGGACGGAAGTTGCATCCGCGCAGGACATCAGCTCCTTTGGGAACATGCGAGCAAAGCGATGATGGAAGCGACACTGATGGGATCGGTCCCAGAATGTCCCCGTGGTTAACTCTTTAGCTTCAGGGGGGCGAACATCAAAACAGCAAACACAAACCACCTGAAGGGAGCAACCTGAACTTATCTATACTGAAGTGAAAGGAACCAAAAGACATGTTCCTAAACTCACTCCTCATCCAGAAACAGGAGAAAACATGGGTTCAACTCAAATGATACCCACCCCCCAAACCGGGCTGGGACATCAACAACAGATCTTAAGACACTTTACAAGGAACAGTTCTGACCGGCAGCAATGATCGCTGTGTACACACCGAACGCGCATTTCTCCGCGCCGGTCGGCCAGTGATTCTGCTTCCTCCGCTGGATGCTGTTTGCTTCATTCAATGGTGATGATGGTCTTCATAGCAACCCTTATACGCATCCCCGAAGGGAGTGTGAACATGGTCGAGTGTGTTCGCACCCCGCGTAGGACAGCTGATGTCTGCAGGACTTTCCTCATCTTGGCGTTGTTAAAATCACCGGCCACCATACACGCAGCCTCGGGCCGGGATGTCTCGGTCCTGTCGATAACTGCATGCAGCTCGTCCAGGGCCTGATGTCGGCATGTGGCGGAATGTGCACCGCTGTTATTACGACAGATGTAAACTCCCTCAGGATGAAATAAGGTCGGCATCTGTTCACGAGCTGCTCCAGGTCCGGAGAACATCCCGAAGAAATAATCTCCACATCTGAGCGCCACACATTGTTCTCCATGCAGCAGACACCTCTTCCCTTGCTCTTCCCCGAGTTTGTTGTCCGGTCCTGGCGCTGAAGGGAGACCCCCTCGGGAACCATGGCGGAGTCCGGGATCGAGCCAAGTCTCCGTGAAAATCATCACGTTACAAAAAGTCAGACTGCCAGTCAGAACTGTTCCTTGTAAAGTGTCTTGAGATCTGTTGTTGATGTCCCAGCCCGGTTTGGGGGGTGGGTATCATTTGAGTTGAACCCATGTTTTCTTCTGTTTCTGGATGAGGAGTCAGGTTAGGAACATGTCTTTTGGTTCCTTTAACTTCAGTATAGGTCAGTTCAGGTTGCTCCCTTCAGGTGGTTTGTGTTTGCTGTTTTGCTGTTCGTCTCCCCTGAAGCTAAAGAGTTAACCACGGGGACATTCTGGGACCGATCCCATCAGTGTCGCTTCCATCATCGCTTTGCTCGCGTGTCCCCACAGGAGCTGATGTCCTGCACTGACAGACTGCAGAGTGCAGCCTTTATAGTCGTAGAGGGAGCGTGTCATGATCGGGATTTACACCTCCCATTTTGCTAATTGCCCGCCGGATCCAATCGCTGGATAACGATTCTGAGAGCCGATGCACAAAGGGGCGTGTCTGGAGAGCCAAATGCACAAAGGGGCGTGTCTGGAGAGACGCCTCTCGAAAGTAAACTGTTCAAACCGCATTGGTTCTGCGTAATGTTCGGTCGGAGCGAACCAGCGCGTGTCCGCGGCTCTGGAGAGCGACGCTCAGAGACAGAGGAAGACGGAGCGGGTCTAACAGCCGAGTGTTGGTGTCTGTTGCTTCTGCTTCAGGGGCTGTGCCATCAGGCGCACAGTGCACAGAGCGCACAGGAGTTCACTTCCAAGAAATGAAGAAACTTTGCAATTAATATCCCAGAGGAGGTGAGGATCCACTGATGTGAGGGAATCGATCCGATGCTCTAAATAAATAAATACTGCGGACGAGGAGGAAGCGAGTGCAACCTTTTATCCTCATAATGTTTGGGATTTACAATCACCGGGATTTGTATAAGGCCCTCCCTCGACCCACATTCGGCAAATCAGATCACTTCAGTTTTGCCCACCTTCCTAGAGGCAGAAACTCAAACGTGACAGACCGGTGACTCGCACCATTCAGCGGTGGACCGACAAATATCAAAAGTAAAGTGTTCAACTGTGTTGGAACCCTCTGCGACAGGCGGCGCATCGCGACGATGTGAACATCACATCTGATCTGAGTAACATGGGAGCGGAAAGGAGGCGACCAGGTTCGCTCAGGGCTGCGCATCGCTCGGGAAAACACACTGGGAAATTAATTTAAACGATATCAATGACATATTATAAATAAATTATCAAATATGTGTCCCGTATTTAAGCGTTCCCTGCTGTTCTTCTGGAGTTTCAATTTCCCCGAGTTTTCCCCCTCACATGATTAAATGTTTCCTCCTCCCCCCCACTACAAGCACACAAGCAGACAGACAGAGAAAGAGAGGGGGGTGGGGAGGGTGCTATGAAGACCATCATCATTTACCCCGAACCCCTACATTGAACGGAGTATATACAACCCGCGGAGAAAGCAGAATCACGGGCTGACGGGCGCGGAGCAATGCAAAGTCTCATGTGAACAGCCCGGCTGCTGTGCGTCACAGAGTTACGCGACACTTCCGCATCTGGCGACAACCCGAAGAGAAAAGACCTGACGCGGAAAGCATCGGTGCTGAGCGCGATCACAGCCGAAGTGAACAGCGCCACTGAGTTACATGAGAGCGGGCGTGAACCCGGCGTGACGCGCACTGCTGCCAGTCAGACTGCCGGTCAGAACGGATCCGTGTAACGTGTCGTAACATCTGTTGGTGATGTTCCAGCCCGGTGTGGTACGAACTCCCGAATTCTATATTTCACGAATCCAAAGTCGACCTCCTGTGGAGACACCTTTCTTTCAAATGCAATCATTATAGTCTCTTTTCTCTGTGCTCCCCGTGTCAGTCTCTCAGCACGTGTCACCATGTCCGACATGAAGTGTTGTGACCTCAGTGTGTTGATATCAATCCTCTTTCCGCTCCTCTCCTCTGAAGCAGAAGCAGCAGACACCAACACTCGGCTGTTAGACCCGCTCCGTCTTCTCTGTCTCTGAGCGTCGCTCTCCAGAGCCGCGGACACGCGCTGGTTCGCTCCGACCGAACATTACGCAGACGTGAGGTGGTGAACTGAAGCAGATTATTGATCCAATTCATCATTTACAATAAAACCAACAGCTTAGTTTTGCTCGCAAACAATATCTGTTCCACACGCACCTTTTTATATAAAAATATATGAAACAACTTACAGCAAATTACGTTCAGATTCCATTTAACAGCGGAGTTACAGAGCCGAGTCATTAATAGGTTTTATTAGCGCGCCCCCTCTCCCTCTCTCTCCCCACTGCCGGTCCTGAGTGTGTGTGTGTGTGTTTGTGTGTGTGTTTGAGAGTAACTGCAGCGTGAGCTCAGTAGGTGCGGACCCGAATTGTTTGTGGAGAGCTCAGCGTGCAGCCGTGTCTGTGTGCGGGTGTGTGTGACGGTGTCGGCGACGACGTGGATACACGCGGTCCCTGCTTTATTTTAAGGAATTATAGGGCTGCTTCAGCAGAATAGTTACGGTCACTGTTTTTTCCCAACTTTATATTTCATTTCAGGTCAGTGAGAGCTCTCTCCCCAGGTCATTTGTCAATTTGTCTCCTTAATTTTGTACATGTAATCATATTCTTGTTCTCCTGTCCACTAAATATAAATTATTTCACTTCAAAATGAGGCTACGCTTCCTTTCCATGTACACAAAAGGGAACATGCTCCCTTGTCCCAGGGCACGTAGACCATTGTAGGTGTTCATCTCTTAAACCTTTTAAGGTGACTAACAGACACTGAGCAGACCCTATACCCTCCGCTTTATTTCTCTCTGCTAGAAATTCGGATCAGTATTTGAATGTATTTACTTCATGTATGTCACTTGTTGATCTTCCATGTAATCAAGTTGCAGAGCTCCCACCGTCGGTGCTTCACACACGATGCCTCAGAAACCATGTTCTGATGACAGTGTTCAGAGGACAGTGTATCGTGCCAATGTGTTGTTGAATTAATAGTTTTGAAGAGATTCGTCTGATAGAGGGACTCTTATTTTACCAGGACCATTCAAAATGAATAAAGAAAGGAATCATTCATTTTATATTTCATTATCACGTGTTATAATTTCTCTTTGTGGGATTAATGTTTTGTCCTAATTCTTGCAGTGTCCAGATGCATCATTTCTCCAAGTGTTTAACAAGGTTCATTAGTTTTATCACATGTAATGAACAGACTGATAACTGTCATGTTCTGAAATCTACATCTGTAATGGACAACCTTGTTTCTATCGACAAAAACCAGCAAGTATTTCAGTTGCTGCACTTCATTAACTGTAATCATTCAATCATTCATACGTTGTTCAGAATATCACATCAACACAGGGAAGCAAGGTTTTGTTAAAGAGGATTTTAATTTTCAGGAACTGACTGTCATCATGCTGCTATTACATTAAATTACATTGTACAGTATTTGAGATTATGTTGAATTTCATTTAAAACAATAATAAACAGACAAGTAAATCACATGACAATTGTTTACAGTGCGGAAGTTACACTGTAACAGTCCGCGTCACACTCGCGCTGTGGGTTTTACGCGATGTCCTCGCCGCCGGTCTACGGATAGAATAAAGCGAGCGGACGGACGGAAGTTGCATCCGCGCAGGACATCAGCTCCTTTGGGAACATGCGAGCAAAGCGATGATGGAAGCGACACTGATGGGATCGGTCCCAGAATGTCCCCGTGGTTAACTCTTTAGCTTCAGGGGGGCGAACATCAAAACAGCAAACACAAACCACCTGAAGGGAGCAACCTGAACTTATCTATACTGAAGTGAAAGGAACCAAAAGACATGTTCCTAAACTCACTCCTCATCCAGAAAGAGGAGAAAACATGGGTTCAACTCAAATGATACCCACCCCCCAAACCGGGCTGGGACATCAACAACAGATCTTAAGACACTTTACAAGGAACAGTTCTGACCGGCAGCAATGATCGCTGTGTACACACCGAACGCGCATTTCTCCGCGCCGGTCAGCCAGTGATTCTGCTTCCTCCGCTGGATGTTGTTTGCTTCGTTCAATGGTGATGATGGTCTTCATAGCAACCCTTATACGCATCCCCGAAGGGAGTGTGAACATGGTCGAGTGTGTTCGCACCCCGCATAGGACAGCTGATGAGCTGATGGTATCTCTGCAGGACTTTCCTCATCTTGGCGTTGTTAAAATCACCGGCCACCATACACGCAGCCTCGGGCCGGGATGACTCGGTCCTGTCGATAACTGCATGCAGCTCGTCCAGGGCCTGATGTCGACATGTGGCGGAATGTGCACCGCTGTTATTACGACAGATGTAAACTCCCTCGGGATGAAATAAGGTCGGCATCTGATCACGAGCTGCTCCAGGTCCGGAGAACATCCCGAAGAAATAATCTCCACATCTGAGCGCCACACATTGTTCTCCATGCAGCAGACACCTCCTCCCTTGCTCTTCCCCGAGTTTGTTGTCCGACCCTGGCGCTGAATGGAGACCCCCTCCCCTGAAGCTAAAGAGTTAACCACGGGGACATTCTGGGACCGATCCCATCAGTTTCGCTTCCATCATCGCTTAGCTCGCGTGTTCCCACAGGAGCTGATATCCTGCACTGACAGACTGCAGAGTGCAGCCTTAATACTATAGTAGAGGGGGCGTGTCATGATCGAGATTTACACTAGCCGGGATTTGTATAAGGCCCTCCCTCGACTCACATTCGGCAAATCAGATCACTTCAGTTTTGCCCACCTTCCTAGAGGCAGAAACTCAACCGTGACAGACCGGTGACTCGCACCATTCAGCGGAGGACCGACCAATATCGAAAGTAAACTGTTCAACTGTGTTGGAACCCTCTGCGACAGGCGGCGCATCGCGACGATGTGAACATCACATCTGATCTGAGTAACATGGGAGCGGAAAGGAGGCGACCAGGTTCGCTCGGGGCTGCGCATCGCTCGGGGAAACGCACTGGGAAATTAATTTAAACGATATCAATGACATATTATAAATAAATTATCAAATATGTGTCCCGTATTTTAGCGTTCCCTGCTGTTCTTCTGGAGTTTCAATTTCCCCGAGTTTTCCCCCTCACATGATTAAATGTGTCCTCCGCCCCCCCACTACAAGCACACAAGCAGACAGACAGAGAAAGAGAGGGGGGGGGGGGGGGGTGCTATGAAGACCATCATCATTTACCCCGAACACCTACATTGAACGGAGCATATACAACCCGCGGAGAAAGCAGAATCATGGGCTGACGGGCGCGGAGCAATGCAAAGTCTCATGTGAACAGCCCGGCTGCTGTGCGTCACAGAGTTACGCGACGCTTCCGCATCTGGCGACAACCCGAAGAGAAAAGACCTGACGCGGAAAGCATCGGTGCTGAGCGCGATCACAGCCGAAGTGAACAGCGCCACTGAGTTACATGAGAGCGGGCGTGAACCCGGCGTGACGCGCACTGCTGCCAGTCAGACTGCCGGTCAGAACGGATCCGTGTAACGTGTCGTAACATCTGTTGGTGATGTTCCAGCCCGGTGTGGTACGAACTCCCGAATTCTATATTTCACGAATCCAAAGTCGACCTCCTGTGGAGACACCTTTCTTTCAAATGCAATCATTATAGTCTCTTTTCTCTGTGCTCCCCGTGTCAGTCTCTCAGCACGTGTCACCATGTCCGACATGAAGTGTTGTGACCTCAGTGTGTTGATATCAATCCTCTTTCCGCTCCTCTCCTCTGAAGCAGAAGCAGCAGACACCAACACTCGGCTGTTAGACCCGCTCCGTCTTCTCTGTCTCTGAGCGTCGCTCTCCAGAGCCGCGGACACGCGCTGGTTCGCTCCGACCGAACATTACGCAGACGTGAGGTGGTGAACTGAAGCAGATTATTGATCCAATTCATCATTTACATTAAAACCAACAGCTTAGTTTTTCTCGCAAACAATATCTGTTCCACACGCACCTTTTTATATAAAAATATATGAAACAACTTACAGCAAATTCCGTTCAGATTCCATTTAACAGCGGAGTTACAGAGCCGAGTCATTAATAGGTTTTATTAATTATATCTTATAACACTGTGCGTGTATCATCGAATCCCTGCAGTGAACGGGACTGTGCCATCAGGCGCACAGTGCACAGAGCGCACAGGAGATTACTTTCATGAAATGAAGAAACTTTCCAAATTATATCCCAGAGTAGGTGAGGATCCACTGATGTGAGGGAATCGATCCGATGCTCTAAATAAATAAATACTGCCGTGACACTGGTGCGGGGTTCTGCTCGATGTGTGACTGCGGACGAGGAGGAAGCGAGGGTTCAGCGATTTCTGATCTCACACATTCTGTTATCCACAGCAGCGGCAGAGGACCAGTGTATTTTCTTTATTACTGACATCACTGCTGTCCCATATGGTTCTCCACCTCCACCTAACTAACAAACACCTCGATTTCAGGGTCAGAAAGACAACATTTGATGACTGAAAACCTTAATTCACCAAAGTGTCCTGTTTGATTTATAAGGAAAAGGTCCATGTACAATGTCCTCAGTACTTGTGATAAACAAATAAACGGTTCAATCACATGAACTGTGGCTTCAACATTTTAATATCAGAGGTTACGCAGACACTTCATCACGTATATCTAATACAAACTTTTAAAGTGTTAACAGCAGTGAACATTTGTTATAGAAGTCGTTTCATTTCATCATCAACTTCATTCACTTAGATAATCTCTCTGTCATGCTCCAAGTGAGGGGACGTCTCTGCTCGCAGCTCACAGGGGCCTGTCCCTCTCCTTTCATCCGGTTGGACTAGGTCCTGGATGTAGACTGGACCCGATCCGGTTGCAACATGGTAACCAGTGAAGGGACCTTGGTCCTGTTGTCCTCTGCATCTCGTCACACAATTCCCTGTGAGACCTGAAAGTGGTTTTGAGACACTTGTTAAAAGCTCCATCTAAACTGGAGTAAATGCACTGAAAGTGAAATGCTACAGAGCAGAAATGGTCACTTACTGTTTCTTCCACTTCTCAGTCTGATGAAGTCCACCAACAGGAGAGCACCAAGAGGAAGAAGAACACAGAGGACCACAGCAACAACAATGGCTGCAACAGCACCTGCAGGAGTGAAGGCAAACAGAGAGGAGATGAATCTTCTTTTCACCAACATGACAGTGACTCATTCTGCAAGTTCCTCTGTGGTTTACTGCTCTGGACTCAAACACAGAAGAACAGAGGATGAAGTGGAAAGTGAATAAAAGGCACGACTCCAGTTTTCTAATGGATAATAAGTCAGATACCTTTCCCCGGCTGGTTGGAAGTAGAGTTTTTCTCCAGACTAGGCGCAGCACTGACGTGGTTCCTCTGTTCCACTGTTTCACATGAGATACAAACAGGTTGAGCACTTTCTCACATCACACGTTCACTCACAATCTGCCGTTTGTCCACTGTGCCGTACAGGCATGAGTTCAGGATCCTTACCAACATGCAGGGTGATGATGCACCTGGGTTTCAGTCTGGGGATCAAACATGTGTAATCTCCTCTGTCAGACATCTTCACAGAGGAGATCTGCACTGAGACGTTTCCACTGATCAGGCCTCTGAGGTCCAGTGTGGTTCTGTGTCTGTACTGCTCCATCTGGACATCAAGGAGGACTATTCTGTCTCGATACAGGAGGACGAACTGCCTGGGGTCAGTTCTTGTAACTTCCACCGTGTAGTTCCTCAAGTTGACCGAGGGAACAACAAGTCCACACCAAAGACTCACGTCTTCACCTTCTTCCACCGTTACTGACAGACTCGAACATGTGGGATGAGATCCACCTGAGAAAACACAGAACACATTTAGTCCTGTTCACATCACACAGAGCTGATGCCTCTCAGGACAGATGTGGTGTCAGTGTGAACATGGATTAATAAACCCACCAGACACAAGTCGGGCAATGAGCAGTAAAGTGAACAGAGTCTTGTCCATTTTCCAGAGTTTTGTCCGCAGCAGAGCCGGCTGCAGGTCCTGTTCTCACGCTAAGATTTTCACTGATCTGGAGCTGATGTCCTGTGCAGATAAAACTGCAGAGTGCAACCATTTATACTCGTAATGTTCGGGATTTGTATAAGGCCCTCCCTCGACTCACATTGGGCAAATCAGATCGCAGGGGTGTGTGTCTGGAGAGTCGGATGCACAAAGGGGGCGTGTCTGGAAAGACGCCTCTCGAAAGTAAACAGTTCAATCCGCATTGGTTCTGCGTAATGTTCAGTCGGAGCGAACCAGCGCGTGTCCGCGGCTCTGGAGAGCGACGCTCAGAGACAGAGGAAGACGGAGCGGGTCTAACAGCCGAGTGTTGGTGTCTGCTGCTTCTGCTTCAGAGGAGAGGAGCGGAAAGAGAATTGATATCAACACACTGAGGTCACAACACTTCATGTCGGACATGGTGACATGTGCTGTGTGATTGCATTTTTTATCACATGTAATGAACAGACTGATAACTGTCATGTTCTGAAATCTACATCTGTAATAGACAACTTTGTTTCTATCAAGAAAATCAGCAAGTATTTCAGTTGCTGCATTTCATTAACTGTAATCATTCAGTATACGTTGTTCACAATATCACATCAACACAGGGAAGCAAGGTTTTGTTAAAGAGGATTTTAATTTTCAGGAACTGACTGTCATCATGCTGCTATTACATTAAATTACATTGTACAGTATTTGAGATTATGTTGAATTTCATTTAAAACAATAATAAACGGACAAGTAAATCACATGACAATTGTTTACAGTGCGGAAGTTACACTGTAACAGTCCGCGTCACACTCGCGCTGTGGGTTTTACGCGATGTCCTCGCCGCCGGTCTACGGATAGAATAAAGCGAGCGGACGGACGGAAGTTGCATCCGCGCAGGACATCAGCTCCTTTGGGAACATGCGAGCAAAGCGATGATGGAAGCGACACTGATGGGATCGGTCCCAGAATGTCCCCGTGGTTAACTCTTTAGCTTCAGGGGGGCGAACATCAAAACAGCAAACACAAACCACCTGAAGGGAGCAACCTGAACTTATCTATACTGAAGTGAAAGGAACCAAAAGACATGTTCCTAAACTCACTCCTCATCCAGAAACAGGAGAAAACATGGGTTCAACTCAAATGATACCCACCCCCCAAACCGGGCTGGGACATCAACAACAGATCTTAAGACACTTTACAAGGAACAGTTCTGACCGGCAGCAATGATCGCTGTGTACACACCGAACGCGCATTTCTCCGCGCCGGTCGGCCAGTGATTCTGCTTCCTCCGCTGGATGCTGTTTGCTTCATTCAATGGTGATGATGGTCTTCATAGCAACCCTTATACGCATCCCCGAAGGGAGTGTGAACATGGTCGAGTGTGTTCGCACCCCGCGTAGGACAGCTGATGTCTGCAGGACTTTCCTCATCTTGGCGTTGTTAAAATCACCGGCCACCATACACGCAGCCTCGGGCCGGGATGTCTCGGTCCTGTCGATAACTGCATGCAGCTCGTCCAGGGCCTGATGTCGGCATGTGGCGGAATGTGCACCGCTGTTATTACGACAGATGTAAACTCCCTCGGGATGAAATAAGGTCGGCATCTGTTCACGAGCTGCTCCAGGTCCGGAGAACATCCCGAAGAAATAATCTCCACATCTGAGCGCCACACATTGTTCTCCATGCAGCAGACACCTCCTCCCTTGCTCTTCCCCGAGTTTGTTGTCCGGTCCTGGCGCTGAAGGGAGACCCCCTCGGGAACCATGGCGGAGTCCGGGATCGAGCCAAGTCTCCGTGAAAATCATCACGTTACAAAAAGTCAGACTGCCAGTCAGAACTGTTCCTTGTAAAGTGTCTTGAGATCTGTTGTTGATGTCCCAGCCCGGTTTGGGGGGTGGGTATCATTTGAGTTGAACCCATGTTTTCTTCTGTTTCTGGATGAGGAGTCAGGTTAGGAACATGTCTTTTGGTTCCTTTAACTTCAGTATAGGTCAGTTAAGTTTGCTCCCTTCAGGTGGTTTGTGTTTGCTGTTTTGCTGTTCGTCTCCCCTGAAGCTAAAGAGTTAACCACGGGGACATTCTGGGACCGATCCCATCAGTGTCGCTTCCATCATCGCTTTGCTCGCGTGTCCCCACAGGAGTTGATGTCCTGCACTGACAGACTGCAGAGTGCAGCCTTTATAGTCGTAGAGGGAGCGTGTCATGATCGGGATTTACACCTCCCATTTTGCTAATTGCCCGCCGGATCCAATCGCTGGATAACGATTCTGAGAGCCGATGCACAAAGGGGCGTGTCTGGAGAGCCGGATGCACAAAGGGGCGTGTCTGGAGAGACGCCTCTCGAAAGTAAACTGTTCAAACCGCATTGGTTCTGCGTAATGTTCGGTCGGAGCGAACCAGCGCGTGTCCGCGGCTCTGGAGAGCGACGCTCAGAGACAGAGGAAGACGGAGCGGGTCTAACAGCCGAGTGTTGGTGTGTGTTGCTTCTGCTTCAGGGGCTGTGCCATCAGGCGCACAGTGCACAGAGCGCACAGGAGTTCAATTCCAAGAAATGAAGAAACTTTGCAATTTATATCCCAGAGGAGGTGAGGATCCACTGATGTGAGGGAATCGATCCGATGCTCTAAATAAATAAATACTGCGGACGAGGAGGAAGCGAGTGCAACCTTTTATCCTCATAATGTTTGGGATTTACAATCACCGGGATTTGTATAAGGCCCTCCCTCGACCCACATTCGGCAAATCAGATCACTTCAGTTTTGCCCACCTTCCTAGAGGCAGAAACTCAAACGTGACAGACCGGTGACTCGCACCATTCAGCGGTGGACCGACAAATATCAAAAGTAAAGTGTTCAACTGTGTTGGAACCCTCTGCGACAGGCGGCGCATCGCGACGATGTGAACATCACATCTGATCTGAGTAACATGGGAGCGGAAAGGAGGCGACCAGGTTCGCTCAGGGCTGCGCATCGCTCGGGAAAACACACTGGGAAATTAATTTAAACGATATCAATGACATATTATAAATAAATTATCAAATATGTGTCCCGTATTTAAGCGTTCCCTGCTGTTCTTCTGGAGTTTCAATTTCCCCGAGTTTTCCCCCTCACATGATTAAATGTTTCCTCCTCCCCCCCACTACAAGCACACAAGCAGACAGACAGAGAAAGAGAGGGGGGTGGGGAGGGTGCTATGAAGACCATCATCATTTACCCCGAACCCCTACATTGAACGGAGTATATACAACCCGCGGAGAAAGCAGAATCACGGGCTGACGGGCGCGGAGCAATGCAAAGTCTCATGTGAACAGCCCGGCTGCTGTGCGTCACAGAGTTACGCGACACTTCCGCATCTGGCGACAACCCGAAGAGAAAAGACCTGACGCGGAAAGCATCGGTGCTGAGCACGATCACAGCCGAAGTGAACAGCGCCACTGAGTTACATGAGAGCGGGCGTGAACCCGGCGTGAAGCGCACTGCTGCCAGTCAGACTGCCGGTCAGAACGGATCCGTGTAACGTGTCGTAACATCTGTTGGTGATGTTCCAGCCCGGTGTGGTACGAACTCCCGAATTCTATATTTCACGAATCCAAAGTCGACCTCCTGTGGAGACACCTTTCTTTCAAATGCAATCATTATAGTCTCTTTTCTCTGTGCTCCCCGTGTCAGTCTCTCAGCACGTGTCACCATGTCCGACATGAAGTGTTGTGACCTCAGTGTGTTGATATCAATCCTCTTTCCGCTCCTCTCCTCTGAAGCAGAAGCAGCAGACACCAACACTCGGCTGTTAGACCCGCTCCGTCTTCTCTGTCTCTGAGCGTCACTCTCCAGAGCCGCGGACACGCGCTGGTTCGCTCCGACCGAACATTACGCAGACGTGAGGTGGTGAACTGAAGCAGATTATTGATCCAATTCATCATTTACAATAAAACCAACAGCTTAGTTTTGCTCGCAAACAATATCTGTTCCACACGCACCTTTTTATATAAAAATATATGAAACAACTTACAGCAAATTACGTTCAGATTCCATTTAACAGCGGAGTTACAGAGCCGAGTCATTAATAGGTTTTATTAGCGCGCCCCCTCTCCCTCTCTCTCCCCACTGCCGGTCCTGAGTGTGTGTGTGTGTGTTTGTGTGTGTGTTTGAGAGTAACTGCAGCGTGAGCTCAGTAGGTGTGGACCCGAATTGTTTGTGGAGAGCTCAGCGTGCAGCCGTGTCTGTGTGCGGGTGTGTGTGACGGTGTCGGCGACGACGTGGATACACGCGGTCCCTGCTTTATTTTAAGGAATTATAGGGCTGCTTCAGCAGAATAGTTACGGTCACTGTTTTTTCCCAACTTTATATTTCATTTCAGGTCAGTGAGAGCTCTCTCCCCAGGTCATTTGTCAATTTGTCTCCTTAATTTTGTACATGTAATCATATTCTTGTTCTCCTGTCCACTAAATATAAATTATTTCACTTCAAAATGAGGCTACGCTTCCTTTCCATGTACACAAAAGGGAACATGCTCCCTTGTCCCAGGGCACGTAGACCATTGTAGGTGTTCATCTCTTAAACCTTTTAAGGTGACTAACAGACACTGAGCAGACCCTATACCCTCCGCTTTATTTCTCTCTGCTAGAAATTCGGATCAGTATTTGAATGTATTTACTTCATGTATGTCACTTGTTGATCTTCCATGTAATCAAGTTGCAGAGCTCCCACCGTCGGTGCTTCACACACGATGCCTCAGAAACCATGTTCTGATGACAGTGTTCAGAGGACAGTGTATCGTGCCAATGTGTTGTTGAATTAATAGTTTTGAAGAGATTCGTCTGATAGAGGGACTCTTATTTTACCAGGACCATTCAAAATGAATAAAGAAAGGAATCATTCATTTTATATTTCATTATCACGTGTTATAATTTCTCTTTGTGGGATTAATGTTTTGTCCTAATTCTTGCAGTGTCCAGATGCATCATTTCTCCAAGTGTTTAACAAGGTTCATTAGTTTTATCACATGTAATGAACAGACTGATAACTGTCATGTTCTGAAATCTACATCTGTAATGGACAACCTTGTTTCTATCGACAAAAACCAGCAAGTATTTCAGTTGCTGCACTTCATTAACTGTAATCATTCAGGCGGTGGACTAGTGGCAGTAAACTTGGACTACTGGCAGAGAAGGGGTTGCTGGTTCGACTCCACGGTTCGTCTCCTCGGAGTCTCCTCGGAGTTTCGGCGGAAACTTGCCTGGATGGTGTAACGAACCTGGACAAGTTCAAAAGGACTCTTCTCCCTACCCTGTCTAGTGCCCCTGAGCAAGGCACCTTACTCCCCCAACATCTGCTCCCCGGGCGCCGTACCTGGCAGCCCACTGCTCTGCTCTGCAGTGTGTCCTGCACCAGATGGGTGAAATGCAGAGGACTAATTTCCCCAATGCATGAGTGTGTCTTTGCATGTTTGTGCATGTGTGTGGGATTAATAAAGTGTATCTTCTTCAATCATTCATACGTTGTTCAGAATATCACATCAACACAGGGAAGCAAGGTTTTGTTAAAGAGGATTTTAATTTTCAGGAACTGACTGTCATCATGCTGCTATTACATTAAATCACATTGTACAGTATTTGAGATTATGTTGAATTTCATTTAAAACAATAATAAACAGACAAGTAAGTCACATGACAATTGTTTACAGTGCAGACATTACACTGTAGCAGTCCGCGTCGCGCTGTGGGTTTTACGCGATGTCCTCGCCGCCTGTCTACGGATCGAATAAAGCGAGCGGACGGACGGAAGTTGCATCCGCGCAGGACATCAGCTCCTTTGGGAACATGCGAGCAAAGCGATGATGGAAGCGACACTGATGGGATCGGTCCCAGAATGTCCCCGTGGTTAACTCTTTAGCTTCAGGGGGGCGAACATCAAAACAGCAAACACAAACCACCTGAAGGGAGCAACCTGAACTTACCTATACTGAAGTGAAAGGAACCAAAAGACATGTTCCTAAACTCACTCCTCATCCAGAAAGAGGAGAAAACATGGGTTCAACTCAAATGATACCCACCCCCCAAACCGGGCTGGGACATCAACAACAGATCTTAAGACACTTTACAAGGAACAGTTCTGACCGGCAGCAATGATCGCTGTGTACACACCGAACGCGCATTTCTCCGCGCCGGTCAGCCAGTGATTCTGCTTCCTCCGCTGGATGTTGTTTGCTTCGTTCAATGGTGATGATGGTCTTCATAGCAACCCTTATACGCATCCCCGAAGGGAGTGTGAACATGGTCGAGTGTGTTCGCACCCCGCATAGGACAGCTGATGAGCTGATGGTATCTCTGCAGGACTTTCCTCATCTTGGCGTTGTTAAAATCACCGGCCACCATACACGCAGCCTCGGGCCGGGATGACTCGGTCCTGTCGATAACTGCATGCAGCTCGTCCAGGGCCTGATGTCGGCATGTGGCGGAATGTGCACCGCTGTTATTACGACAGATGTAAACTCCCTCGGGATGAAATAAGGTCGGCATCTGATCACGAGCTGCTCCAGGTCCGGAGAACATCCCGAAGAAATAATCTCCACATCTGAGCGCCACACATTGTTCTCCATGCAGCAGACACCTCCTCCCTTGCTCTTCCCCGAGTTTGTTGTCCGACCCTGGCGCTGAATGGAGACCCCCTCCCCTGAAGCTAAAGAGTTAACCACGGGGACATTCTGGGACCGATCCCATCAGTTTCGCTTCCATCATCGCTTAGCTCGCGTGTTCCCACAGGAGCTGATATCCTGCACTGACAGACTGCAGAGTGCAGCCTTTATACTATAGTAGAGGGGGCGTGTCATGATCGAGATTTACACTAGCCGGGATTTGTATAAGGCCCTCCCTCGACTCACATTCGGCAAATCAGATCACTTCAGTTTTGCCCACCTTCCTAGAGGCAGAAACTCAACCGTGACAGACCGGTGACTCGCACCATTCAGCGGAGGACCGACCAATATCGAAAGTAAACTGTTCAACTGTGTTGGAACCCTCTGCGACAGGCGGCGCATCGCGACGATGTGAACATCACATCTGATCTGAGTAACATGGGAGCGGAAAGGAGGCGACCAGGTTCGCTCGGGGCTGCGCATCGCTCGGGGAAACGCACTGGGAAATTAATTTAAACGATATCAATGACATATTATAAATAAATTATCAAATATGTGTCCCGTATTTTAGCGTTCCCTGCTGTTCTTCTGGAGTTTCAATTTCCCCGAGTTTTCCCCCTCACATGATTAAATGTGTCCTCCGCCCCCCCACTACAAGCACACAAGCAGACAGACAGAGAAAGAGAGGGGGGGGGGGGGGTGCTATGAAGACCATCATCATTTACCCCGAACACCTACATTGAACGGAGCATATACAACCCGCGGAGAAAGCAGAATCATGGGCTGACGGGCGCGGAGCAATGCAAAGTCTCATGTGAACAGCCCGGCTGCTGTGCGTCACAGAGTTACGCGACGCTTCCGCATCTGGCGACAACCCGAAGAGAAAAGACCTGACGCGGAAAGCATCGGTGCTGAGCGCGATCACAGCCGAAGTGAACAGCGCCACTGAGTTACATGAGAGCGGGCGTGAACCCGGCGTGACGCGCACTGCTGCCAGTCAGACTGCCGGTCAGAACGGATCCGTGTAACGTGTCGTAACATCTGTTGGTGATGTTCCAGCCCGGTGTGGTACGAACTCCCGAATTCTATATTTCACGAATCCAAAGTCGACCTCCTGTGGAGACACCTTTCTTTCAAATGCAATCATTATAGTCTCTTTTCTCTGTGCTCCCCGTGTCAGTCTCTCAGCACGTGTCACCATGTCCGACATGAAGTGTTGTGACCTCAGTGTGTTGATATCAATCCTCTTTCCGCTCCTCTCCTCTGAAGCAGAAGCAGCAGACACCAACACTCGGCTGTTAGACCCGCTCCGTCTTCTCTGTCTCTGAGCGTCGCTCTCCAGAGCCGCGGACACGCGCTGGTTCGCTCCGACCGAACATTACGCAGACGTGAGGTGGTGAACTGAAGCAGATTATTGATCCAATTCATCATTTACATTAAAACCAACAGCTTAGTTTTTCTCGCAAACAATATCTGTTCCACACGCACCTTTTTATATAAAAATATATGAAACAACTTACAGCAAATTCCGTTCAGATTCCATTTAACAGCGGAGTTACAGAGCCGAGTCATTAATAGGTTTTATTAATTATATCTTATAACACTGTGCGTGTATCATCGAATCCCTGCAGTGAACGGGACTGTGCCATCAGGCGCACAGTGCACAGAGCGCACAGGAGATTACTTTCATGAAATGAAGAAACTTTCCAAATTATATCCCAGAGTAGGTGAGGATCCACTGATGTGAGGGAATCGATCCGATGCTCTAAATAAATAAATACTGCCGTGACACTGGTGCGGGGTTCTGCTCGATGTGTGACTGCGGACGAGGAGGAAGCGAGGGTTCAGCGATTTCTGATCTCACACATTCTGTTATCCACAGCAGCGGCAGAGGACCAGTGTATTTTCTTTATTACTGACATCACTGCTGTCCCATATGGTTCTCCACCTCCACCTAACTAACAAACACCTCGATTTCAGGGTCAGAAAGACAACATTTGATGACTGAAAACCTTAATTCACCAAAGTGTCCTGTTTGATTTATAAGGAAAAGGTCCATGTACAATGTCCTCAGTACTTGTGATAAACAAATAAACGGTTCAATCACATGAACTGTGGCTTCAACATTTTAATATCAGAGGTTACGCAGACACTTCATCACGTATATCTAATACAAACTTTTAAAGTGTTAACAGCAGTGAACATTTGTTATAGAAGTCGTTTCATTTCATCATCAACTTCATTCACTTAGATAATCTCTCTGTAATGCTCCAAGTGAGGGGACGTCTCTGCTCGCAGCTCACAGGGGCCTGTCCCTCTCCTTTCATCCGGTTGGACTAGGTCCTGGATGTAGACTGGACCCGATCCGGTTGCAACATGGTAACCAGTGAAGGGACCTTGGTCCTGTTGTCCTCTGCATCTCGTCACACAATTCCCTGTGAGACCTGAAAGTGGTTTTGAGACACTTGTTAAAAGCTCCATCTAAACTGGAGTAAATGCACTGAAAGTGAAATGCTACAGAGCAGAAATGGTCACTTACTGTTTCTTCCACTTCTCAGTCTGATGAAGTCCACCAACAGGAGAGCACCAAGAGGAAGAAGAACACAGAGGACCACAGCAACAACAATGGCTGCAACAGCACCTGCAGGAGTGAAGGCAAACAGAGAGGAGATGAATCTTCTTTTCACCAACATGACAGTGACTCATTCTGCAAGTTCCTCTGTGGTTTACTGCTCTGGACTCAAACACAGAAGAACAGAGGATGAAGTGGAAAGTGAATAAAAGGCACGACTCCAGTTTTCTAATGGATAATAAGTCAGATACCTTTCCCCGGCTGGTTGGAAGTAGAGTTTTTCTCCAGACTAGGTGCAGCACTGACGTGGTTCCTCTGTTCCACTGTTTCACATGAGATACAAACAGGTTGAGCACTTTCTCACATCACACGTTCACTCACAATCTGCCGTTTGTCCACTGTGCCGTACAGGCATGAGTTCAGGATCCTTACCAACATGCAGGGTGATGATGCACCTGGGTTTCAGTCTGGGGATCAAACATGTGTAATCTCCTCTGTCAGACATCTTCACAGAGGAGATCTGCACTGAGACGTTTCCACTGATCAGGCCTCTGAGGTCCAGTGTGGTTCTGTGTCTGTACTGCTCCATCTGGACATCAAGGAGGACTATTCTGTCTCGATACAGGAGGACGAACTGCCTGGGGTCAGTTCTTGTAACTTCCACCGTGTAGTTCCTCAAGTTGACCGAGGGAACAACAAGTCCACACCAAAGACTCACGTCTTCACCTTCTTCCACCGTTACTGACAGACTCGAACATGTGGGATGAGATCCACCTGAGAAAACACAGAACACATTTAGTCCTGTTCACATCACACAGAGCTGATGCCTCTCAGGACAGATGTGGTGTCAGTGTGAACATGGATTAATAAACCCACCAGACACAAGTCGGGCAATGAGCAGTAAAGTGAACAGAGTCTTGTCCATTTTCCAGAGTTTTGTCCGCAGCAGAGCCGGCTGCAGGTCCTGTTCTCACGCTAAGATTTTCACTGATCTGGAGCTGATGTCCTGTGCAGATAAAACTGCAGAGTGCAACCATTTATACTCGTAATGTTCGGGATTTGTATAAGGCCCTCCCTCGACTCACATTGGGCAAATCAGATCGCAGGGGTGTGTGTCTGGAGAGTCGGATGCACAAAGGGGGCGTGTCTGGAAAGACGCCTCTCGAAAGTAAACAGTTCAATCCGCATTGGTTCTGCGTAATGTTCAGTCGGAGCGAACCAGCGCGTGTCCGCGGCTCTGGAGAGCGACGCTCAGAGACAGAGGAAGACGGAGCGGGTCTAACAGCCGAGTGTTGGTGTCTGCTGCTTCTGCTTCAGAGGAGAGGAGCGGAAAGAGAATTGATATCAACACACTGAGGTCACAACACTTCATGTCGGACATGGTGACATGTGCTGTGTGATTGCATTTTTTATCACATGTAATGAACAGACTGATAACTGTCATGTTCTGAAATCTACATCTGTAATAGACAACTTTGTTTCTATCAAGAAAATCAGCAAGTATTTCAGTTGCTGCATTTCATTAACTGTAATCATTCAGTATACGTTGTTCACAATATCACATCAACACAGGGAAGCAAGGTTTTGTTAAAGAGGATTTTAATTTTCAGGAACTGACTGTCATCATGCTGCTATTACATTAAATTACATTGTACAGTATTTGAGATTATGTTGAATTTCATTTAAAACAATAATAAACGGACAAGTAAATCACATGACAATTGTTTACAGTGCGGAAGTTACACTGTAACAGTCCGCGTCACACTCGCGCTGTGGGTTTTACGCGATGTCCTCGCCGCCGGTCTACGGATAGAATAAAGCGAGCGGACGGACGGAAGTTGCATCCGCGCAGGACATCAGCTCCTTTGGGAACATGCGAGCAAAGCGATGATGGAAGCGACACTGATGGGATCGGTCCCAGAATGTCCCCGTGGTTAACTCTTTAGCTTCAGGGGGGCGAACATCAAAACAGCAAACACAAACCACCTGAAGGGAGCAACCTGAACTTATCTATACTGAAGTGAAAGGAACCAAAAGACATGTTCCTAAACTCACTCCTCATCCAGAAACAGGAGAAAACATGGGTTCAACTCAAATGATACCCACCCCCCAAACCGGGCTGGGACATCAACAACAGATCTTAAGACACTTTACAAGGAACAGTTCTGACCGGCAGCAATGATCGCTGTGTACACACCGAACGCGCATTTCTCCGCGCCGGTCGGCCAGTGATTCTGCTTCCTCCGCTGGATGCTGTTTGCTTCATTCAATGGTGATGATGGTCTTCATAGCAACCCTTATACGCATCCCCGAAGGGAGTGTGAACATGGTCGAGTGTGTTCGCACCCCGCGTAGGACAGCTGATGTCTGCAGGACTTTCCTCATCTTGGCGTTGTTAAAATCACCGGCCACCATACACGCAGCCTCGGGCCGGGATGTCTCGGTCCTGTCGATAACTGTCGTAAACTCCCTCGGGATGAAATAAGGTCGGCATCTGTTCACGAGCTGCTCCAGGTCCGGAGAACATCCCGAAGAAATAATCTCCACATCTGAGCGCCACACATTGTTCTCCATGCAGCAGACACCTCCTCCCTTGCTCTTCCCCGAGTTTGTTGTCCGGTCCTGGCGCTGAAGGGAGACCCCCTCGGGAACCATGGCGGAGTCCGGGATCGAGCCAAGTCTCCGTGAAAATCATCACGTTACAAAAAGTCAGACTGCCAGTCAGAACTGTTCCTTGTAAAGTGTCTTGAGATCTGTTGTTGATGTCCCAGCCCGGTTTGGGGGGTGGGTATCATTTGAGTTGAACCCATGTTTTCTTCTGTTTCTGGATGAGGAGTCAGGTTAGGAACATGTCTTTTGGTTCCTTTAACTTCAGTATAGGTCAGTTCAGGTTGCTCCCTTCAGGTGGTTTGTGTTTGCTGTTTTGCTGTTCGTCTCCCCTGAAGCTAAAGAGTTAACCACGGGGACATTCTGGGACCGATCCCATCAGTGTCGCTTCCATCATCGCTTTGCTCGCGTGTCCCCACAGGAGCTGATGTCCTGCACTGACAGACTGCAGAGTGCAGCCTTTATAGTCGTAGAGGGAGCGTGTCATGATCGGGATTTACACCTCCCATTTTGCTAATTGCCCGCCGGATCCAATCGCTGGATAACGATTCTGAGAGCCGATGCACAAAGGGGCGTGTCTGGAGAGCCGGATGCACAATGGGGCGTGTCTGGAGAGACGCCTCTCGAAAGTAAACTGTTCAAACCGCATTGGTTCTGCGTAATGTTCGGTCGGAGCGAACCAGCGCGTGTCCGCGGCTCTGGAGAGCGACGCTCAGAGACAGAGGAAGACGGAGCGGGTCTAACAGCCGAGTGTTGGTGTGTGTTGCTTCTGCTTCAGGGGCTGTGCCATCAGGCGCACAGTGCACAGAGCGCACAGGAGTTCAATTCCAAGAAATGAAGAAACTTTGCAATTTATATCCCAGAGGAGGTGAGGATCCACTGATGTGAGGGAATCGATCCGATGCTCTAAATAAATAAATACTGCGGACGAGGAGGAAGCGAGTGCAACCTTTTATCCTCATAATGTTTGGGATTTACAATCACCGGGATTTGTATAAGGCCCTCCCTCGACCCACATTCGGCAAATCAGATCACTTCAGTTTTGCCCACCTTCCTAGAGGCAGAAACTCAAACGTGACAGACCGGTGACTCGCACCATTCAGCGGTGGACCGACAAATATCAAAAGTAAAGTGTTCAACTGTGTTGGAACCCTCTGCGACAGGCGGCGCATCGCGACGATGTGAACATCACATCTGATCTGAGTAACATGGGAGCGGAAAGGAGGCGACCAGGTTCGCTCAGGGCTGCGCATCGCTCGGGAAAACACACTGGGAAATTAATTTAAACGATATCAATGACATATTATAAATAAATTATCAAATATGTGTCCCGTATTTAAGCGTTCCCTGCTGTTCTTCTGGAGTTTCAATTTCCCCGAGTTTTCCCCCTCACATGATTAAATGTTTCCTCCTCCCCCCCACTACAAGCACACAAGCAGACAGACAGAGAAAGAGAGGGGGGTGGGGAGGGTGCTATGAAGACCATCATCATTTACCCCGAACCCCTACATTGAACGGAGTATATACAACCCGCGGAGAAAGCAGAATCACGGGCTGACGGGCGCGGAGCAATGCAAAGTCTCATGTGAACAGCCCGGCTGCTGTGCGTCACAGAGTTACGCGACACTTCCGCATCTGGCGACAACCCGAAGAGAAAAGACCTGACGCGGAAAGCATCGGTGCTGAGCGCGATCACAGCCGAAGTGAACAGCGCCACTGAGTTACATGAGAGCGGGCGTGAACCCGGCGTGACGCGCACTGCTGCCAGTCAGACTACCGTGTAACGTGTCGTAAAATATATGAAACAACTTACAGCAAATTCCGTTCAGATTCCATTTAACAGCGGAGTTACAGAGCCGAGTCATTAATAGGTTTTATTAATTATATCTTATAACACTGTGCGTGTATCATCGAATCCCTGCAGTGAACGGGACTGTGCCATCAGGCGCACAGTGCACAGAGCGCACAGGAGATTACTTTCATGAAATGAAGAAACTTTCCAAATTATATCCCAGAGTAGGTGAGGATCCACTGATGTGAGGGAATCGATCCGATGCTCTAAATAAATAAATACTGCCGTGACACTGGTGCGGGGTTCTGCTCGATGTGTGACTGCGGACGAGGAGGAAGCGAGGGTTCAGCGATTTCTGATCTCACACATTCTGTTATCCACAGCAGCGGCAGAGGACCAGTGTATTTTCTTTATTACTGACATCACTGCTGTCCCATATGGTTCTCCACCTCCACCTCACTAACAAACACCTCGATTTCAGGGTCAGAAAGACAACATTTGATGACTGAAAACCTTAATTCACCAAAGTGTCCTGTTTGATTTATAAGGAAAAGGTCCATGTACAATGTCCTCAGTACTTGTGATAAACAAATAAACGGTTCAATCACATGAACTGTGGCTTCAACATTTTAATATCAGAGGTTCAGCAGACACTTCATCACGTATATCTAATACAAACTTTTAAAGTGTTAACAGCAGTGAACATTTGTTATAGAAGTCGTTTCATTTCATCATCAACTTCATTCACTTAGATAATCTCTCTGTAATGCTCCAAGTGAGGGGACGTCTCTGCTCGCAGCTCACAGGGGCCTGTCCCTCTCCTTTCATCCGGTTGGACTAGGTCCTGGATGTAGACTGGACCCGATCCGGTTGCAACATGGTAACCAGTGAAGGGACCTTGGTCCTGTTGTCCTCTGCATCTCGTCACACAATTCCCTGTGAGACCTGAAAGTGGTTTTGAGACACTTGTTAAAAGCTCCATCTAAACTGGAGTAAATGCACTGAAAGTGAAATGCTACAGAGCAGAAATGGTCACTTACTGTTTCTTCCACTTCTCAGTCTGATGAAGTCCACCAACAGGAGAGCACCAAGAGGAAGAAGAACACAGAGGACCACAGCAACAACAATGGCTGCAACAGCACCTGCAGGAGTGAAGGCAAACAGAGAGGAGATGAATCTTCTTTTCACCAACATGACAGTGACTCATTCTGCAAGTTCCTCTGTGGTTTACTGCTCTGGACTCAAACACAGAAGAACAGAGGATGAAGTGGAAAGTGAATAAAAGGCACGACTCCAGTTTTCTAGTGGATAATAAGTCAGATACCTTTCCCCGGCTGGTTGGAAGTAGAGTTTTTCTCCAGACTAGGCGCAGCACTGACGTGGTTCCTCTGTTCCACTGTTTCACATGAGATACAAACAGGTTGAGCACTTTCTCACATCACACGTTCACTCACAATCTGCCGTTTGTCCACTGTGCCGTACAGGCATGAGTTCAGGATCCTTACCAACATGCAGGGTGATGATGCACCTGGGTTTCAGTCTGGGGATCAAACATGTGTAATCTCCTCTGTCAGACATCTTCACAGAGGAGATCTGCACTGAGACGTTTCCACTGATCAGGCCTCTGAGGTCCAGTGTGGTTCTGTGTCTGTACTGCTCCATCTGGACATCAAGGAGGACTCTTCTGTCTCGATACAGGAGGACGAACTGCCTGGGGTCAGTTCTTGTAACTTCCACCGTGTAATTCCTCAAGTTGACCGAGGGAACAACAAGTCCACACCAAAGACTCACGTCTTCACCTTCTTCCACCGTTACTGACAGACTCGAACATGTGGGATGAGATCCACCTGAGAAAACACAGAACACATTTAGTCCTGTTCACATCACACAGAGCTGATGCCTCTCAGGACAGATGTGGTGTCAGTGTGAACATGGATTAATAAACCCACCAGACACAAGTCGGGCAATGAGCAGTAAAGTGAACACACTGTAAAAATAGAAAAGTTGACTCAACTTAAAAAAGCAAAGCAACCAGCTGCAACGCTTTTTTGAGTTGACCTAACTTAAGGGCTTGTGAGTTGTGTCAACTTAAATAATTAAGTTCACTCAAAATGTTATATAGAGTAGCTCTGAATAGTGATGTTCTGTTAGACTAACTTAACATCTCCATTCAGAGCTACTCAAATCTACAAGTTAGGAATACTAGATTATATGCATGCTAATGATTTGAAAACATACATCAACAGAACTGGATAGTTTCAGTCGAGAGAACTTAAACTTAAACTTGAAATGCTTAGTTAACTCAACTTTGCTGCCCATCAGTTGAGCTAACTCAAGTTTACTCTATTCATACTGTTGTGGAAATTCAATAATAACAGCAAAATTCTATAAAGAATCTGTTTATTAAGAACACAGGGGTTAACATTATATACATCCAATAACTACAAAAAAGGCAAAATTGAAATTGCAGCAGCAGGGATGCTTAAGTGAACTTGGTAACATTATACAATTATTTTCAAAGATAGAATATGTAAACACATAACAAAGTGCAGAACCAGCTCTCAATACTTTAGCTATAATATAGAAAACAGTATGATTGACACTATGAATCACAAAACATGTGTTAGTCAGATACTTGAGGAAACCACTGGCCAAACCCAGCAGTGAAGAAAGTACATCCATAAAAAAAACATGTAACAAGACACAAACGTGTTCAGTTTCAGAGATAACCAAATCCAGCACTTAGTAAACACTAACTTCCAATGGGAACATGGGATTCGTAGCAACACTACACAAACTTGTGTAGCTACTACTGAACTTAAAAACATATTTTGAGGAATAAAGTGACATGTCTATAGAAAGTGCATCCATAAAAACGTGTAACAAGACACAAACGTGTTTAGTTTCAGAGATAAACAAATCCAGCAGTTAGTAAACACTAACTTCAAATGGGAACATGGGATTTGTGTAGCTACTACTGAACTTAAAAACATATTTTGAGGAATAAAGTGACATGTCTATGTGCGCAAGTGTTCATGGTGGCAGGCTTCTTTAACAAGTTTTTTTTCAGCGCCTGAACACAGGCAGAGCACTCTGTGCAGAGGTTTACAAAACAATCGAATATAAAGAAATACAAAAACTACACAAACTTGTGTAGTCATCACTGAACTTAAAAAACATGTTTTGATGAAGAAAGTGACATGTCAATGTGTGCAAATATGTGCATTGAACACATGTCTATGTGTCATTGTATCGGACTACTTTAACAAGTTGTTTTTCAGAGCCTGAACTCGGGCAGAACACTCTGTGCCAAGGTTCATAAAAATCTTTTGAAGGGCCTCAAAAGTGTACCTCAACCCTTTGGGGTAGTCCAGGTTGAGGTTGTAGATGCATCCAAAGAGAAGGACAATGGCTGTACTGATGTCAGAGATGTCATCCACAACGACCTTTTCCTCGATGACAAGGGCAATGTTGATTGTTCTGGGCATTGAGTGAGCTCTCCCAACATCATCTTCAACAACGGTGACTATGCCAAGTTGAACACCTGCAACGGACGTTTCCTCCGAGTCTGTATCCTAGAGAAAACAAACAGACATTACTTAAATTTTTAATGTTTTCATCACCACATTTTTTAAATAAATTATATGCCCCTGCCCATGAGTAAAGTGACATGCACCTTTATGAGTTATGAGACAATATCTCACCCTGACAGTGCATATAAAATCGGCCACAATCCAAACACGAAGACTTGCAGCAAAATTTACTGATTTAAGGATTCTTTTTAGGTCAACCCTCATAGATTACCTCTTGATAATGTGTTTTTACTTTTATTGTTAAAGATTTCAGCCTTAATTAGGGATAACTACTTATATTACATTAAAGGGAATATAAATAAGTTGTTTTATTGCATATTCCTATCAAATGAATGCATTTGCTCCCTATCAGAGATGTACTGGCCCCTTGGCCCAGCTATTAAAAAAATGGAAGAAAAAAACTTCAATGGTATAAACCGAAGTATTCTTACCAGACATGTCTTCAGGACGTTGCCTGGATTCTCCCTCAAATAGAGAGGTAGACCTCGGAGAGCTGTGGCCTTCCTTTGTGCAAGCACATCGGTTGTCTGAAAGACACAAATAAAGTTAAAAAAAATATACCATGGCCTGAAAATAAAATCACACCACACCTATTCACAATTTATGTTAATGTCTGTTTGCAATGTGAAAATGCACTCTCAGAAAACCTTAATTTATCTCCTACTTGCATTACCTGTTCATCAAGGTTGTCAAGGAGGGCCTTTAAGTCCTTTCCTAGTGTCCCGCTACGTGTTCTGTAAAGCTTTATCAGGTTTGAGGCGTGTGCATCCAAAGATGTGAAGAATGTCTTCTTTAGATCCACTTGAGTGATTCAAAAAAACTCAGCATATATCTAAGAGAGGAGAAATAACAGTATTAGTGTTAATACAGACTCCAATTACAGAAGGTGCCCACATTGTACAGTTATAAACTAAAAGGGTTTGCTACATCCGGAAGCTGAGCAGAATGGTGGAATTGGTAGAGCATTTAGGACATTACACATTATATAAAAAAAAAATCTTACCAACAGTAAACAGTAAACAACAATAAACAGTCACATGCTGCCTCAAATGAGTCCTTAGATTGGCTATGTATTTCTTTGGGGCACAGATGTCTTTAAAGTCACACAATTGACAAAAAAAGGTGACTTCTACTTCAGTTTTTCTGGACTTTGTGTGTACTCTTGAAAGGTGGCATTTTAACCCACCGCTTGTTTTGAAAGTGCAGCAGCAGTCAGTGTACAGGCACGGCAGTGGCCAAAGCGTCCCCGGTAGTGGCAAAGTCGGTAATGCTTGAGGAGAATATCCTGATTAGGGTGCGAGAACTTGCACTCCTTACACTGCATCCAAATCCTGTGAAACAAGGAAAACACATTTAGTTTATGAGTTTAACACCACCCAAATGAACAAACTCAATTTGGCTGAGGCAGAGGTAGGCAACCTTTACATCAAAATAACCATTTTGACCCCTCTTCGCCCAAATAAAATTTGTCTGGAGCTGAGAAACATATTTGATAAGAAAGCTTATAAAGTTATACTATACTACACTGTTTTGTTGCATTTATGAAATTATAGAACAATAAAGAACTGTTGACTTTTATAGCTATTTTTACCTGTTACAAAGGAAAACACCAAACTCTTATGAAGAGAAGAAAAATACAGAGGCAAGTGTAGGTGTACTTTGAAATAAATTAAACACAGAACTATGTAGGGCTATTTGAGTTACATTTCCCCATATTTGTGGGAAATGTATGAAATAAGAAGTAGTTATTTTGAAATAAATAACACGTGAACGAGCTCTGTATGAAAGCTTAATTGTTAAATTCACCGTTATGCTAAGATTCAAACAGAAAAGACACCAACAGACGACACATACCCCAGTATACACAAGGAGAAGATCATCAAAATTTACCATTATTTTATTGATAACCCAACTTAACACGTTGGTAATTTATAAACGTAGCATGGTGGTTTGGGTGGGGTTGGTCTACAGATAACTTAAAGTAAGCAAACACGTGGCTTTCACATGTAACTGAAAGTTAGCAAACACGTGGCTTTCACGGGTAGCTAACAGGTAGATTATATGGATAGCTTACACATGTAGTTTTGTAAACGTTGTGAATCTTTGCATTCGAAAGACAACGGGTCGCAGAATAACCAGTAAAATAGCGGCGGGAGTCTTACCTAGTTAGTGCTGGAAGAAAGTGAGGAGGACACGTAGCCGTAGGACATGCGGTCGGAGGACATCAGTCGACAAAACTTGCGGTCGGGGGATATCGGGCGGCGGAACTTGCCGTCGGGGGATATCGGGCGGCGGAACTTGCGATAGAAGGACGTGCATCTGATCAACTACACCCCAACATGTCCGGACAAGCCCACTCTACCTGAGAGCACTGGCGTCTCAAAACACGTACATATGTTCACATATGTATATATGTTTTTTTGTGTGTGTGTGTTTATATATACATATCTAAGTAGATATATTCCATATATAAATGCATTCATATCATTCAATCTGAACTTATATTTGCATCCCGGAGCTGGCTAAGCAATATTTGAAGTTTCCTCAACTTAAAATGTTCAGTTGACTGCACTACTTATTTGTAAACTTGAAACTTTGGGTTTGCTCAACATTAAAAAAAAAAATTTGCTCACTCAACTTTTAAAAATAAGTTAGACCAATGATTTTGAAGTTGGGCTTTTTACAGTGCAGAGTCTTGTCCATTTTCCAGAGTTTTGTCCGCAGCAGAGCCGGCTGCAGGTCCTGTTCTCACGCTAAGATTTTCACTGATCTGGAGCTGATGTCCTGTGCAGATAAAACTGCAGAGTGCAACCATTTATACTCGTAATGTTCGGGATTTGTATAAGGCCCTCCCTCGACTCACATTGGGCAAATCAGATCGCAGGGGTGTGTGTCTGGAGAGTCGGATGCACAAAGGGGGCGTGTCTGGAGAGACGCCTCTCGAAAGTAAACTGTTCAATCCGCATTGGTTCTGCGTAATGTTCAGTCGGGGCGAACCAGCGCGTGTCCGCGGCTCTGGAGAGCGACGCTCAGAGACAGAGGAAGACGGAGCGGGTCTAACAGCCGAGTGTTGGTGTCTGCTGCTTCTGCTTCAGAGGAGAGGAGCGGAAAGAGGATTGATATCAACACACTGAGGTCACAACACTTCATGTCGGACATGGTGACATGTGCTGTGTGATTGCATTTTTTATCACATGTAATGAACAGACTGATAACTGTCATGTTCTGAAATCTACATCTGTAATAGACAACTTTGTTTCTATCAAGAAAATCAGCAAGTATTTCAGTTGCTGCATTTCATTAACTGTAATCATTCAGTATACGTTGTTCACAATATCACATCAACACAGGGAAGCAAGGTTCTGTTAAAGAGGATTTTAATTTTCAGGAACTGACTGTCATCATGCTGCTATTACATTAAATTACATTGTACAGTATTTGAGATTATGTTGAATTTCATTTAAAACAATAATAAACAGACAAGTAAATCACATGACAATTGTTTACAGTGCGGAAGTTACACTGTAACAGTCCGCGTCACACTCGCGCTGTGGGTTTTACGCGATGTCCTCGCCGCCGGTCTACGGATAGAATAAAGCGAGCGGACGGACGGAAGTTGCATCCGCGCAGGACATCAGCTCCTTTGGGAACATGCGAGCAAAGCGATGATGGAAGCGACACTGATGGGATCGGTCCCAGAATGTCCCCGTGGTTAACTCTTGATTAAATGTGTCCTCCGCCCCCCCACTACAAGCACACAAGCAGACAGACAGAGAAAGAGAGGGGGGGGGGAGGGGGCTATGAAGACCATCATCATTTACCCCGAACCCCTACATTGAACGGAGTATATACAACCCGCGGAGAAAGCAGAATCACGGGCTGACGGGCGCGGAGCAATGCAAAGTCTCATGTGAACAGCCCGGCTGCTGTGCGTCACAGAGTTACGCGACGCTTCCGCATCTGGCGACAACCCGAAGAGAAAAGACCTGAATCGGAAAGCATCGGTGCTGAGCGCGATCACAGCCGAAGTGAACAGCGCCACTGAGTTACATGAGAGCGGGCGTGAACCCGGCGTGACGCGCACTGCTGCCAGTCAGACTGCCGGTCAGAACGGATCCGTGTAACGTGTCGTAACATCTGTTGGTGATGTTCCAGCCCGGTGTGGTACGAACTCCCGAATTCTATATTTCACGAATCCAAAGTCGACCTCCTGTGGAGACACCTTTCTTTCAAATGCAATCATTATAGTCTCTTTTCTCTGTGCTCCCCGTGTCAGTCTCTCAGCACGTGTCGCCATGTCCGACATGAAGTGTTGTGACCTCAGTGTGTTGATATCAATCCTCTTTCCGCTCCTCTCCTCTGAAGCAGAAGCAGCAGACACCAACACTCGGCTGTTAGACCCGCTCCGTCTTCCTCTGTCTCTGAGCGTCGCTCTCCAGAGCCGCGGACACGCGCTTGTTCGCTCCGACCGAACATTACGCAGACGTGAGGTGATGAACTGAAGCAGATTATTGATCCAATTCATCATTTACATTAAAACCAACAGCTTAGTTTTTCTCGCAAACAATATCTGTTCCACACGCACCTTTTTATATAAAAATATATGAAACAACTTACAGCAAATTACGTTCAGATTCCATTTAACAGCGGAGTTACAGAGCCGAGTCATTAATAGGTTTTATTAATTATATCTTATAACACTGTGCGTGTATCATCAAATCCCTGCAGTGAACGGGACTGTGCCATCAGGCGCACAGTGCACAGAGCGCACAGGAGATTACTTTCATGAAATGAAGAAACTTTCCAAATTATATCCCAGAGTAGGTGAGGATCCACTGATGTGAGGGAATCGATCCGATGCTCTAAATAAATAAATACTGCCGTGACACTGGTGCGGGGTTCTGCTCGATGTGTGACTGCGGACGAGGAGGAAGCGAGGGTTCAGCGATTTCTGATCTCACACATTCTGTTATCCACAGCAGCGGCAGAGGACCAGTGTATTTTCTTTATTACTGACATCACTGCTGTCCCATATGGTTCTCCACCTCCACCTCACTAACAAACACCTCGATTTCAGGGTCAGAAAGACAACATTTGATGACTGAAAACCTTAATTCACCAAAGTGTCCTGTTTGATTTATAAGGAAAAGGTCCATGTACAATGTCCTCAGTACTTGTGATAAACAAATAAACGGTTCAATCACATGAACTGTGGCTTCAACATTTTAATATCAGAGGTTCAGCAGACACTTCATCACGTATATCTAATACAAACTTTTAAAGTGTTAACAGCAGTGAACATTTGTTATAGAAGTCGTTTCATTTCATCATCAACTTCATTCACTTAGATAATCTCTCTGTAATGCTCCAAGTGAGGGGACGTCTCTGCTCGCAGCTCACAGGGGCCTGTCCCTCTCCTTTCATCCGGTTGGACTAGGTCCTGGATGTAGACTGGACCCGATCCGGTTGCAACATGGTAACCAGTGAAGGGACCTTGGTCCTGTTGTCCTCTGCATCTCGTCACACAATTCCCTGTGAGACCTGAAAGTGGTTTTGAGACACTTGTTAAAAGCTCCATCTAAACTGGAGTAAATGCACTGAAAGTGAAATGCTACAGAGCAGAAATGGTCACTTACTGTTTCTTCCACTTCTCAGTCTGATGAAGTCCACCAACAGGAGAGCACCAAGAGGAAGAAGAACACAGAGGACCACAGCAACAACAATGGCTGCAACAGCACCTGCAGGAGTGAAGGCAATCAGAGAGGAGATGAATCTTCTTTTCACCAACATGACAGTGACTCATTCTTCAAGTTCCTCTGTGGTTTACTGCTCTGGACTCAAACACAGAAGAACAGAGGATGAAGTGGAAAGTGAATAAAAGGCACGACTCCAGTTTTCTAGTGGATAATAAGTCAGATACCTTTCCCCGGCTGGTTGGAAGTAGAGTTGTTCTCCAGACGAGGCGCAGCACTGACGTGGTTCCTCTGTTCCACTGTTTCACATGAGATACAAACAGGTTGAGCACTTTCTCACATCACACGTTCACTCACAATCTGCCGTTTGTCCACTGTGCCGTACAGGCATGAGTTCAGGATCCTTACCAACATGCAGGGTGATGATGCACCTGGGTTTCAGTCTGGGGATCAAACATGTGTAATCTCCTCTGTCAGACATCTTCACAGAGGAGATCTGCACTGAGACGTTTCCACTGATCAGGCCTCTGAGGTCCAGTGTGGTTCTGTGTCTGTACTGCTCCATCTGGACATCAAGGAGGACTCTTCTGTCTCGATACAGGAGGACGAACTGCCTGGGGTCAGTTCTTGTAACTTCCACCGTGTAATTCCTCAAGTTGACCGAGGGAACAACAAGTCCACACCAAAGACTCACGTCTTCACCTTCTTCCACCGTTACTGACAGACTCGAACATGTGGGATGAGATCCACCTGAGAAAACACAGAACACATTTAGTCCTGTTCACATCACACAGAGCTGATGCCTCTCAGGACAGATGTGGTGTCAGTGTGAACATGGATTAATAAACCCACCAGACACAAGTCGGGCAATGAGCAGTAAAGTGAACAGAGTCTTGTCCATTTTCCAGAGTTTTGTCCGCAGCAGAGCCGGCTGCAGGTCCTGTTCTCAAGCTAAGATTTTCACTGATCTGGAGCTGATGTCCTGTGCAGATAAAACTGCAGAGTGCAACCATTTATACTCGTAATGTTCGGGATTTGTATAAGGCCCTCCCTCGACTCACATTGGGCAAATCAGATCGCAGGGGTGTGTGTCTGGAGAGTCGGATGCACAAAGGGGGCGTGTCTGGAGAGACGCCTCTCGAAAGTAAACTGTTCAATCCGCATTGGTTCTGCGTAATGTTCAGTCGGAGCGAACCAGCGCGTGTCCGCGGCTCTGGAGAGCGACGCTCAGAGACAGAGGAAGACGGAGCGGGTCTAACAGCCGAGTGTTGGTGTCTGCTGCTTCTGCTTCAGAGGAGAGGAGCGGAAAGAGGATTGATATCAACACACTGAGGTCACAACACTTCATGTCCGACATGGTGACATGTGCTGTGTGATTGCATTTTTTATCACATGTAATGAACAGACTGATAACTGTCATGTTCTGAAATCTACATCTGTAATAGACAACTTTGTTTCTATCAAGAAAATCAGCAAGTATTTCAATTGCTGCATTTCATTAACTGTAATCATTCAGTATACGTTGTTCACAATATCACATCAACACAGGGAAGCAAGGTTTTGTTAAAGAGGATTTTAATTTTCAGGAACTGACTGTCATCATGCTGCTATTACATTAAATTACATTGTACAGTATTTGAGATTATGTTGAATTTCATTTAAAACAATAATAAACAGACAAGTAAATCACATGACAATTGTTTACAGTGCGGAAGTTACACTGTAACAGTCCGCGTCACACTCGCGCTGTGGGTTTTACGCGATGTCCTCGCCGCCGGTCTACGGATAGAATAAAGCGAGCGGACGGACGGAAGTTGCATCCGCGCAGGACATCAGCTCCTTTGGGAACATGCGAGCAAAGCGATGATGGAAGCGACACTGATGGGATCGGTCCCAGAATGTCCCCGTGGTTAACTCTTTAGCTTCAGGGGGGCGAACATCAAAACAGCAAACACAAACCACCTGAAGGGAGCAACCTGAACTTATCTATACTGAAGTGAAAGGAACCAAAAGACATGTTCCTAAACTCACTCCTCATCCAGAAACAGGAGAAAACATGGGTTCAACTCAAATGATACCCACCCCCCAAACCGGGCTGGGACATCAACAACAGATCTTAAGACACTTTATAAGGAACAGTTCTGACCGGCAGCAATGATCGCTGTGTACACACCGAACGCGCATTTCTCCGCGCCGGTCGGCCAGTGATTCTGCTTCCTCCGCTGGATGCTGTTTGCTTCATTCAATGGTGATGATGGTCTTCATAGCAACCCTTATACGCATCCCCGAAGGGAGTGTGAACATGGTCGAGTGTGTTCGCACCCCGCGTAGGACAGCTGATGTCTGCAGGACTTTCCTCATCTTGTCGTTGTTAAAATCACCGGCCAACATACACGCAGCCTCGGGCCGGGATGTCTCGGTCCTGTCGATAACTGCATGCAGCTCGTCCAGGGCCTGATGTCGGCATGTGGCGGAATGTGCATCGCTGTTATTACGACAGATGTAAACTCCCTCGGGATGAAATAAGGTCGGCATCTGTTCACGAGCTGCTCCAGGTCCGGAGAACATCCCGAAGAAATAATCTCCACATCTGAGCGCCACACATTGTTCTCCATGCAGCAGACACCTCCTCCCTTGCTCTTCCCCGAGTTTGTTGTCCGGTCCTGGCGCTGAAGGGAGACCCCCTCGGGAACCATGGCGGAGTCCGGGATCGAGCCAAGTCTCCGTGAAAATCATCACGTTACAAAAAGTCAGACTGCCAGTCAGAACTGTTCCTTGTAAAGTGTCTTGAGATCTGTTGTTGATGTCCCAGCCCGGTTTGGGGGGTGGGTATCATTTGAGTTGAACCCATGTTTTCTTCTGTTTCTGGATGAGGAGTCAGGTTAGGAACATGTCTTTTGGTTCCTTTAACTTCAGTATAGGTCAGTTCAGGTTGCTCCCTTCAGGTGGTTTGTGTTTGCTGTTTTGCTGTTCGTCTCCCCTGAAGCTAAAGAGTTAACCACGGGGACATTCTGGGACCGATCCCATCAGTGTCGCTTCCATCATCGCTTTGCTCGCGTGTCCCCACAGGAGCTGATGTCCTGCACTGACAGACTGCAGAGTGCAGCCTTTATAGTCGTAGAGGGAGCGTGTCATGATCGGGATTTACACCTCCCATTTTGCTAATTGCCCGCCGGATCCAATCGCTGGATAACGATTCTGAGAGCCGATGCACAAAGGGGCGTGTCTGGAGAGCCAAATGCACAAAGGGGCGTGTCTGGAGAGACGCCTCTCGAAAGTAAACTGTTCAAACCGCATTGGTTCTGCGTAATGTTCGGTCGGAGCGAACCAGCGCGTGTCCGCGGCTCTGGAGAGCGACGCTCAGAGACAGAGGAAGACGGAGCGGGTCTAACAGCCGAGTGTTGGTGTCTGTTGCTTCTGCTTCAGGGGCTGTGCCATCAGGCGCACAGTGCACAGAGCGCACAGGAGTTCACTTCCAAGAAATGAAGAAACTTTGCAATTAATATCCCAGAGGAGGTGAGGATCCACTGATGTGAGGGAATCGATCCGATGCTCTAAATAAATAAATACTGCGGACGAGGAGGAAGCGAGTGCAACCTTTTATCCTCATAATGTTTGGGATTTACAATCACCGGGATTTGTATAAGGCCCTCCCTCGACCCACATTCGGCAAATCAGATCACTTCAGTTTTGCCCACCTTCCTAGAGGCAGAAACTCAAACGTGACAGACCGGTGACTCGCACCATTCAGCGGTGGACCGACAAATATCAAAAGTAAAGTGTTCAACTGTGTTGGAACCCTCTGCGACAGGCGGCGCATCGCGACGATGTGAACATCACATCTGATCTGAGTAACATGGGAGCGGAAAGGAGGCGACCAGGTTCGCTCGGGGCTGCGCATCGCTCGGGAAAACACACTGGGAAATGAATTTAAACGATATCAATGACATATTATAAATAAATTATCAAATATGTGTCCCGTATTTAAGCGTTCCCTGCTGTTCTTCTGGAGTTTCAATTTCCCCGAGTTTTCCCCCTCACATGATTAAATGTGTCCTCCGCCCCCCCACTACAAGCACACAAGCAGACAGACAGAGAAAGAGGGGGGGGGGTGCTATGAAGACCATCATCATTTACCCCGAACCCCTACATTGAACGGAGCATATACAACCCGCGGAGAAAGCAGAATCACGGGCTGACGGGCGCGGAGCAATGCAAAGTCTCATGTGAACAGCCCGGCTGCTGTGCGTCACAGAGTTACGCGACGCTTCCGCATCTGGCGACAACCCGAAGAGAAAAGACCTGACGCGGAAAGCATCGGTGCTGAGCGCGATCACAGCCGAAGTGAACAGCGCCACTGAGTTACATGAGAGCGGGCGTGAACCCGGCGTGACGCGCACTGCTGCCAGTCAGACTGCCGGTCAGAACGGATCCGTGTAACGTGTCGTAACATCTGTTGGTGATGTTCCAGCCCGGTGTGGTACGAACTCCCGAATTCTATATTTCACGAATCCAAAGTCGACCTCCTGTGGAGACACCTTTCTTTCAAATGCAATCATTATAGTCTCTTTTCTCTGTGCTCCCCGTGTCAGTCTCTCAGCACGTGTCACCATGTCCGACATGAAGTGTTGTGACCTCAGTGTGTTGATATCAATCCTCTTTCCGCTCCTCTCCTATGAAGCAGAAGCAGCAGACACCAACACTCGGCTGTTTGACCCGCTCCGTCTTCTCTGTCTCTGAGCGTCGCCGAGTCATTAATAGGTTTTATTAATTATATCTTATAACACTGTGCGTGTATCATCGAATCCCTGCAGTGAACGGGACTGTGCCATCAGGCGCACAGTGCACAGAGTGCACAGGAGATTACTTTCATGAAATGAAGAAACTTTCCAAATTATATCCCAGAGTAGGTGAGGATCCACTGATGTGAGGGAATCGATCCGATGCTCTAAATAAATAAATACTGCCGTGACACTGGTGCGGGGTTCTGCTCGATGTGTGACTGCGGACGAGGAGGAAGCGAGGGTTCAGCGATTTCTGATCTCACACATTCTGTTATCCACAGCAGCGGCAGAGGACCAGTGTATTTTCTTTATTACTGACATCACTGCTGTCCCATATGGTTCTCCACCTCCACCTCACTAACAAACACCTCGATTTCAGGGTCAGAAAGATAACATTTGATGACTGAAAACCTTAATCCACCAAAGTGTCCTGTTTGATTTATAAGGAAAAGGTCCATGTACAATGTCCTCAGTACTTGTGATAAACAAATAAACGGTTCAATCACATGAACTGTGGCTTCAACATTTTAATATCAGAGGTTAAGCAGACACTTCATCACGTATATCTAATACAAACTTTTAAAGTGTTAACAGCAGTGAACATTTGTTATAGAAGTCGTTTCATTTCATCATCAACTTCATTCACTTAGATAATCTCTCTGTAATGCTCCAAGTGAGGGGACGTCTCTGCTCGCAGCTCACAGGGGCCTGTCCCTCTCCTTTCATCCGGTTGGACTAGGTCCTGGATGTAGACTGGACCCGATCCGGTTGCAACATGGTAACCAGTGAAGGGATCTTGGTCCTGTTGTCCTCTGCATCTCGTCACACAATTCCCTGTGAGACCTGAAAGTGGTTTTGAGACACTTGTTAAAAGCTCCATCTAAACTGGAGTAAATGCACTGAAAGTGAAATGCTACAGAGCAGAAATGGTCACTTACTGTTTCTTCCACTTCTCAGTCTGATGAAGTCCACCAACAGGAGAGCACCAAGAGGAAGAAGAACACAGAGGACCACAGCAACAACAATGGCTGCAACAGCACCTGCAGGAGTGAAGGCAAACAGAGAGGAGATGAATCTTCTTTTCACCAACATGACAGTGACTCATTCTGCAAGTTCCTCTGTGGTTTACTGCTCTGGACTCAAACACAGAAGAACAGAGGATGAAGTGGAAAGTGAATAAAAGGCACGACTCCAGTTTTCTAGTGGATAATAAGTCAGATACCTTTCCCCGGCTGGTTGGAAGTAGAGTTGTTCTCCAGACGAGGCGCAGCACTGACGTGGTTCCTCTGTTCCACTGTTTCACATGAGATACAAACAGGTTGAGCACTTTCTCACATCACACGTTCACTCACAATCTGCCGTTTGTCCACTGTGCCGTACAGGCATGAGTTCAGGATCCTTACCAACATGCAGGGTGATGATGCACCTGGGTTTCAGTCTGGGGATCAAACATGTGTAATCTCCTCTGTCAGACATCTTCACAGAGGAGATCTGCACTGAGAAGTTTCCACTGATCAGGCCTCTGAGGTCCAGTGTGGTTCTGTGTCTGTACTGCTCCATCTGGACATCAAGGAGGACTCTTCTGTCTCGATACAGGAGGACGAACTGCCTGGGGTCAGTTCTTGTAACTTCCACCGTGTAATTCCTCAAGTTGACCGAGGGAACAACAAGTCCACACCAAAGACTCACGTCTTCACCTTCTTCCACCGTTACTGACAGACTCGAACATGTGGGATGAGATCCACCTGAGAAAACACAGAACACATTTAGTCCTGTTCACATCACACAGAGCTGATGCCTCTCAGGACAGATGTGGTGTCAGTGTAAACATGGATTAATAAACCCACCAGACACAAGTCGGGCAATGAGCAGTAAAGTGAACACACTGTAAAAATAGAAAAGTTGACTCAACTTAAAAAAGTAAAGCAACCAGCTGCAACGCTTTTTTGAGTTGACCTAACTTAAGGGCTTGTGAGTTGTGTCAACTTAAATAATTAAGTTCACTCAAAATGTTATATAGAGTAGCTCTGAATGGTGATGTTCTGTTAGACTAACTTAACATCTCCATTCAGAGCTACTCAAATCTACAAGTTAGGAATACTAGATTATATGCATGCTAATGATTTGAAAACATACATCAACAGAACTGGATAGTTTCAGTCGAGAGAACTTAAACTTAAACTTGAAATGCTTAGTTAACTCAACTTTGCTGCCCATCAGTTGAGCTAACTCAAGTTTACTCTATTCATACTGTTGTGGAAATTCAATAATAACAGCAAAATTCTATAAAGAATCTGTTTATTAAGAACACAGGGGTTAACATTATATACATCCAATAACTACAAAAAAGGCAAAATTGAAATTGCAGCAGCAGGGATGCTTAAGTGAACTTGGTAACATTATACAATTATTTTCAAAGATAGAATATGTAAACACATAACAAAGTGCAGAACCAGCTCTCAATACTTTAGCTATAATATAGAAAACAGTATGATTGACACTATGAATCACAAAACATGTGTTAGTCAGATACTTGAGGAAACCACTGGCCAAACCCAGCAGTGAAGAAAGTACATCCATAAAAAAAACATGTAACAAGACACAAACGTGTTCAGTTTCAGAGATAACCAAATCCAGCACTTAGTAAACACTAACTTCCAATGGGAACATGGGATTCGTAGTAACACTACACAAACTTGTGTAGCTACTACTGAACTTAAAAACATATTTTGAGGAATAAAGTGACATGTCTATAGAAAGTGCATCCATAAAAACGTGTAACAAGACACAAACGTGTTTAGTTTCAGAGATAAACAAATCCAGCAGTTAGTAAACACTAACTTCAAATGGGAACATGGGATTTGTGTAGCTACTACTGAACTTAAAAACATATTTTGAGGAATAAAGTGACATGTCTATGTGCGCAAGTGTTCATGGTGGCAGGCTTCTTTAACAAGTTTTTTTTCAGCGCCTGAACACAGGCAGAGCACTCTGTGCAGAGGTTTACAAAACAATCGAATATAAAGAAATACAAAAACTACACAAACTTGTGTAGTCATCACTGAACTTAAAAAACATGTTTTGATGAAGAAAGTGACATGTCAATGTGTGCAAATATGTGCATTGAACACATGTCTATGTGTCATGGTATCGGACTACTTTAACAAGTTGTTTTTCAGAGCCTGAACTCGGGCAGAACACTCTGTGCCAAGGTTCATAAAAATCTTTTGAAGGGCCTCAAAAGTGTACCTCAACCCTTTGGGGTAGTCCAGGTTGAGGTTGTAGATGCATCCAAAGAGAAGGACAATGGCTGTACTGATGTCAGAGATGTCATCCACAACGACCTTTTCCTCGATGACAAGGGCAATGTTGATTGTTCTGGGCATTGAGTGAGCTCTCCCAACATCATCTTCAACAACGGTGACTATGCCAAGTTGAACACCTGCAACGGACGTTTCCTCCGAGTCTGTATCCTAGAGAAAACAAACAGACATTACTTAAATTTTTATTGTTTTCATCACCACATTTATAAATAAATTATATGCCCCTGCCCATGAGTAAAGTGACATGCACCTTTATGAGTTATGAGACAATATCTCACCCTGACAGTGCATATAAAATCGGCCACAATCCAAACACGAAGACTTGCAGCAAAATTTACTGATTTAAGGATTCTTTTTAGGTCAACCCTCATAGATTACCTCTTGATAATGTGTTTTTACTTTTATTGTTAAAGATTTCAGCCTTAATTAGGGATAACTACTTATATTACATTAAAGGGAATATAAATAAGTTTTATTGCATATTCCTATCAAATGAATGCATTTGCTCCCTAATCAGAGATGTACTGGCCCCTTGGCCCAGCTATTAAAAAAATGGAAGAAAAAAACTTCAATGGTATAAACCGAAGTATTCTTACCAGACATGTCTTCAGGACGTTGCCTGGATTCTCCCTCAAATAGAGAGGTAGACCTCGGAGAGCTGTGGCCTTCCTTTGTGCAAGCACATCGGTTTTCTGAAAGACACAAATAAAGTTAAAAAATATATACCATGGCCTGAAAATAAAATCACACCACACCTATTCACAATTAATGTTAATGTCTGTTTGCAATGTGAAAATGCACTCTCAGAAAACCTTAATTTATCTCCTACTTGCATTACCTGTTCATCAAGGTTGTCAAGGAGGGCCTTTAAGTCCTTTCCTAGTGTCCCGCTACGTGTTCTGTAAAGCTTTGTCAGGTTTGAGGCGTGTGCATCCAAAGATGTGAAGAATGTCTTCTTTAGATCCACTTGAGTGATTCAAAAAAACTCAGCATATATCTAAGAGAGGAGAAATAACAGTATTAGTGTTAATACAGACTCCAATTACAGAAGGTGCCCACATTGTACAGTTATAAACTAAAAGGGTTTGCTACATCCGGAAGCTGAGCAGAATGGTGGAATTGGTAGAGCATTTAGGACATTACACATTATATAAAAAAAAAATCTTACCAACAGTAAACAGTAAACAACAATAAACAGTCACATGCTGCCTCAAATGAGTCCTTAGATTGGCTATGTATTTCTTTGGGGCACAGATGTCTTTAAAGTCACACAATTGACAAAAAAAGGTGACTTCTACTTCAGTTTTTCTGGACTTTGTGTGTACTCTTGAAAGGTGGCATTTTAACCCACCGCTTGTTTTGAAAGTGCAGCAGCAGTCAGTGTACAGGCACGGCAGTGGCCAAAGCGTCCCCGGTAGTGGCAAAGTCGGTAATGCTTGAGGAGAATATCCTGATTAGGGTGCGAGAACTTGCACTCCTTACACTGCATCCAAATCCTGTGAAACAAGGAAAACACATTTAGTTTATGAGTTTAACACCACCCAAATGAACAAACTCAATTTGGCTGAGGCAGAGGTAGGCAACCTTTACATCAAAATAACCATTTTGACCCCTCTTCGCCCAAATAAAATTTGTCTGGAGCTGAGAAACATATTTGATAAGAAAGCTTATAAAGTTATACTATACTACACTGTTTTGTTGCATTTATGAAATTATAGAACAATAAAGAACTGTTGACTTTTATAGCTATTTTTACCTGTTACAAAGGAAAACACCAAACTCTTATGAAGAGAAGAAAAATACAGAGGCAAGTGTAGGTGTACTTTGAAATAAATTAAACACAGAACTATGTAGGGCTATTTGAGTTACATTTCCCCATATTTGTGGGAAATGTATGAAATAAGAAGTAGTTATTTTGAAATAAATAACACGTGAACGAGCTCTGTATGAAAGCTTAATTGTTAAATTCACCGTTATGCTAAGATTCAAACAGAAAAGACACCAACAGACGACACATACCCCAGTATACACAAGGAGAAGATCATCAAAATTTACCATTATTTTATTGATAACCCAACTTAACACGTTGGTAATTTATAAACGTAGCATGGTGGTTTGGGTGGGGTTGGTCTACAGATAACTTAAAGTAAGCAAACACGTGGCTTTCACATGTAACTGAAAGTTAGCAAACACGTGGCTTTCACGGGTAGCTAACAGGTAGATTATATGGATAGCTTACACATGTAGTTTTGTAAACGTTGTGAATCTTTGCATTCGAAAGACAACGGGTCGCAGAATAACCAGTAAAATAGCGGCGGGAGTCTTACCTAGTTAGTGCTGGAAGAAAGTGAGGAGGACACGTAGCCGTAGGACATGCGGTCGGAGGACATCAGTCGACAAAACTTGCGGTCGGGGGATATCGGGCGGCGGAACTTGCCGTCGGGGGATATCGGGCGGCGGAACTTGCGATAGAAGGACGTGCATCTGATCAACTACACCCCAACATGTCCGGACAAGCCCACTCTACCTGAGAGCGCTGGCGTCTCAAAACACGAGTGCGCAGTGACGCTGACTACGTCATGACGTCGCCTTCCGGACGCGGAAGCCACGCTGAAGCGCCGTGCAGCGCTTGCTCCAACATTAACCAACATTGTCCCAACATTCGTCTTTTTTTTCACTGCACTTCTCCACTTCAATTATTAATTTAATGTCATCCATGTTGAAGAAGTTCTCCGCTGTTTGCTCCGTCAAATGTCGGCTGTCGAGGGTAAATTACGTATTCTCCACTCAAGCCTGTGTGGAGAATACGTAGCCCCACTCTCTCTTTTTATCTTTATCACTGCTTGTGTGGCTGCAGTGGATGGGCAGAGGGGGACATTTAATAATGTGGTTGGTAAAAGTGGTAAAATTAAAACTCCAAGACAGCAGAAGGTGAATACAAAGTAAGGGGTAAAAAGAAATCTGAACATGCTATATATATATATATAGGCTATATATATATTATATGTGTGTGTAAATGTGTATAATAATAATACAAGACATAAATATATATGTTCACATATGTATATATGTTTGTTTGTGTGTGTGTTTATATATACATATCTAAGTAGATATATTCCATATATAAATGCATTCATATCATTCAATCTGAACTTATATTTGCATCCCGGAGCTGGCTAAGCAATATTTGAAGTTTCCTCAACTTAAAATGTTCAGTTGACTGCACTACTTATTTGTAAACTTGAAACTTTGGGTTTGCTCAACATTAAAAAAAAAAATTTGCTCACTCAACTTTTAAAAATAAGTTAGACCAATGATTTTGAAGTTGGGCTTTTTACAGTGCAGAGTCTTGTCCATTTTCCAGAGTTTTGTCCGCAGCAGAGCCGGCTGCAGGTCCTGTTCTCTCGCTAAGATTTTCACTGATCTGGAGCTGATGTCCTGTGCAGATAAAACTGCAGAGTGCAACCATTTATACTCGTAATGTTCGGGATTTGTATAAGGCCCTCCCTCGACTCACATTGGGCAAATCAGATCGCAGGGGTGTGTGTCTGGAGAGTCGGATGCACAAAGGGGGCGTGTCTGGAGAGACGCCTCTAAAAAGTAAACAGTTCAATCCGCATTGGTTCTGCGTAATGTTCGGTCGGAGCGAACCAGTGCGTGTCCGCGGCTCTGGAGAGCGACGCTCAGAGACAGAGGAAGACGGAGCGGGTCTAACAGCCGAGTGTTGGTGTCTGCTGCTTCTGCTTCAGAGGAGAGGAGCGGAAAGAGGATTGATATCAACACACTGAGATCACAACACTTCATGTCGGACATGGTAAAATGTGCTGTGTGATTGCATTTTTTATCACATGTAATGATCAGACTGATAACTGTCATGTTCCGAAATCTACATCTGTAATAGACAACTTTGTTCTATCAAGAAAATCAGCAAGTATTTCAGTTGCTGCATTTCATTAACTGTAATCATTCAGTATACGTTGTTCACAATATCACATCAACACAGGGAAGCAAGGTTTTGTTAAAGAGGATTTTAATTTTCAGGAACTGACTGTCATCATGCTGCTATTACATTGAATTACATTGTACAGTATTTGAGATTATGTTGAATTTAATTTAAAACAATAATAAACAGACAATTAAATCACATGACAATTGTTTACAGTGCGGAAGTTACACTGTAACAGTCCGCGTCACACTCGCGCTGTGGGATTTAAGCGATGCCCTCGCCGCCGGTCTACGGATAGAATAAAGCGAGCGGACGGACGGAAGTTGCATCCGCGCAGGACATCAGCTCCTTTGGGAACACGCGAGCAAAGTGATGATGGAAGTGACACTGATGGGATCGGTCCCAGAATGTCCCCGTGGTTAACTCTTTAGCTTCAGGGGGGCGAACAGCAAAACAGCAAACACAAACCACCTGAAGGGAGCAACCTGAACTTATCTATACTGAAGTGAAAGGAACCAAAAGACATGTTCCTAAATTCACTCCTCATCCAGAAACAGGAGAAAACATGGGTTCAACTCAAATGATACCCACTCCCCAAACCGGGCTGGGACATCAACAACAGATCTCAAGACACTTTACAAGGAACAGTTCTGACCGGCAGCAATGATCGCTGTGTTCACACCAAACGCAATTCTGGTCAGCCAGTGATTCTGCTTTCTCCGCTGGATGTTGTTTGCGCCGTTCAATGGTGATGATGGTCTTCATAGCAACCCTTATACGCATCCCCGAAGGGAGTGTGGACATGGTCGAGTGTGTTCGCATCCCGCGTAGGACAGCTGATGAGCTGATGGTATCTCTGCAGGACTTTCCTCATCTTGGCGTTGTTAAAATCACCGGCCACCACACACGCAGCCTCGGGCCGGGATGTCTCGGTCCTGTCGATAACTGCATGCAGCTCGTCCAGGGTCTGATGTCGGCATGTGGCGGAATGTGCACCGCTGTTATTACGACAGATGTAAACTCCCTCGGGATGAAATAAGGTCGGCATCTGATCACGAGCTGCTCCAGGTCCGGACAACATCCCAAAGAAATAATCTCCACATCTGAGCGCCACACATTGTTCTCCATGCAGCAGACACCTCCTCCCTTGCTCTTCCCCGAGTTTGTTGTCCGACCCTGGCGCTGAATGGAGACCCCCTCCCCTGAAGCTAAAGAGTTAACCACGGGGACATTCTGGGACCGATCCCCTCAGTGTCGCTTCCATCATCGCTTAGCTCGCGTGTTCCCACAGGAGCTGATATCCTGCACTGACAGACTGCAGAGTACAGCCTTTATACTATAGTAGAGGGGGCGTGTCATGATCGAGATTTACACTAGCCGGGATTTGTATAAGGCCCTCCCTCGACTCACATTCGGCAAATCAGATCACTTCAGTTTTGCCGACCTTCCTAGAGGCAGAAACTCAAACGTGACAGACCGGTGACTCGCACCATTCAGCGGTGGACCGACCAATATCGAAAGTAAACTGTTCAACTGTGTTGGAACCCTCTGCAACAGGCGGCGCATCGCGACGATGTGAACATCACATCTGATCTAAGTAACATGGGAGCGGAAAGGAGGCGACCAGGTTTGCTCGGGGCTGCGCATCGCGCTCTGCACCGATGGTTTCTGCGCATCGCTCGGGGAAACGCACTGGGAAATTAATTTAAACGATAACAATGACATATTATAAATAAATTATCAAATATGTGTCCCGTATTTTAGCGTTCCCTGCTGTTCTTCTGGAGTTTCAATTTCCCCGAGTTTTCCCCCTCACATGATTAAATGTGTCCTCCGCCCCCCCACTACAAGCACACAAGCAGACAGACAGAGAAAGAGGGGGGGGGGTGCTATGAAGACCATTATACCCCGAACCCCTACATTGAACGGAGCATATACAACCCGCGGAGAAAGCAGAATCACGGGCTGACTGGCGCGGAGCAATGCAAAGTCTCATGTGAACAGCCCGGCTGCTGTGCGTCACAGAGTTACGCGACGCTTCCGCATCTGGCGACAACCCGAAAAGAAAAGACCTGACGCGGAAAGCATAGGTGCTGAGCGCGATCACAGCCGAAGTGAACAGCGCCACTGAGTTACATAAGAGCGGGCGTGAACCCGGCGGGACGCGCACTGCTGCCAGTCAGACTGCCGGTCAGAACGGATCTGTGTAACGTGTCGTAACATCTGTTGGTGATGTTCCAGCCCGGTGTGGTACGAACTCCCGAATTTCCTGAATCCGAAGTCGACCTCCTGTGGAGACACCTTTCTTTCAAATGCAATCATTATAGTCTTTTTTGTCTGTGCTCCCCGCGTCAGTCTCTCAGCATGTGTCACCATGTCCGACATGAAGTGTTGTGACCTCAGTGTGTTGATATCAATCCTCTTTCCGCTCCTCTCCTCTGAAGCAGAGGCAGCAGACACCAACACTCGGCTGTTAGACCCGCTCCGTCTTCCTCTGTCTCTGAGCGTCGCTCTCCAGAGCCGCGGACACGCGCTGGTTCGCTCCGACCGAACATTACGCAGACGTGAGGTGGTGAACTGAAGCAGATTATTGATCCAATTCATCATTTACATTAAAACCAACAGCTTTGTTTTGCTCGCAAACAATATCTGTTCCACACGCACCTTTTAATTAAAAAATTTATGAAACAACTTACAGCAAATTACGTTGAGATTCCATTCAACAGCGGAGTTACAGAGCCGAGTCATTAATAGGTTTTATTAGCGCGCCCCCTCTCCCTCTCCCCACTGCCGGGTTAGGGTTAGGTTTATAAGAGTTATCTCGATGACTCCCCCCGCTTCGTCCGACGACTGGGCAGTTTGGACTAGGGAGTCAAAGGCAATGCACTGGCCCACGCACGTCATCGATACTCTCCATTCTCACATATCCCCTTTATTTTCAAATTGGTTTAAACAGTAGTTTGAATTTAGTTTTTTGTAAGTTTAGGTGTTTTTTTCGGATAAAAGTAGTTGTTTATTTGGCATGCCTTGGTTTTTTCTGTTTTTGTTTTGTCCTTAATTGAAGTCTAAGGATTGTATGTAAGTATATTTGTTTTTTTTGCAAAAATAAATTGGACTATTTTTTATGGCTAATTTGTTTTTCTAGTCCTATATAAAAAGGTGACACATCATCAGTAGTGCACCTCAGGATCATTGGGTGTTTCGGCCATTACCACCAGACACCCTCTCCCGAGGAAGGCCCAGCCAAGGTTGATCAAACCCCGGGGTGTGTCCCGCTAAGTTTATAATAATGTAATTCTAAGATAATTTTACAACAGATTCTTGGTTTTGTTTTTTAAGAATTTTTAGAGTTTGTTTTTAGGCTTTAGGTATCGGGTTTTAAGGTTTAGGGTTAAGTGTTAAGGTTGGGTGTTAGGTTTTAAGTTTTTTAGATCTAGGCATCGGGCTAAGTGGTTTAGGTTTAGGCATAGGAGAAGAAATGGTTAGGTTTAGGATTAAGGTCATGTCTAGGCCTAGGATTTAAATGGTTAGGGTTAGGTTTAGGATTTTAAGTGGTTAGGTTTAGGTGTAGAGTTCTGAATGGTTAGGGTTAGGATTTAGGATCAGGTCTAAGCATAGGGTTAGGGTTAGGTTTTGAAAAGATATCTCGATGACCCCCCCTGCTTCATCCAACGACTGGGCAGTTTGGAATAGGGAGCCAAAGGCAATGCACTGGCCGACGCTCGTCATTAATACTCTCCAATCTCACATATCCCCTTTTTTTCGAATTGGTTTAAACAGTAGTTTGAATATTGTTCCTTGTGTATTTTTAATTTTAAATTTTTAGGTTTTTTGTAAGTTTTAGGTGGTTTTTTGAATAAAAGTAATTATTTATTTGGCATGCCTTGGTTTTTTCTGTTTTGTTTTGTCCTAAATTGAAGTCTAAGGATTGTATTGTAGTATATTTGTTTTCTTTGTTTGTTTGTTTTTGCAAAAATAATTTGGACTATTTTGTATGGCTAATTTGTTTTTCTAGTCCTATATAAAAAGGTGACACATCATCAGTAGTGCACCTCAGGATCATTGGGTGTTTCGGCCATTACCACCAGAAACCCTCTCCTGAGGAAGGCCCAGCCAAGGTTGATCAAACCCCGGGGTGTGTCCCGCTAAGTTTATATAATCTAATTCTAAGATAATTTTACAACAGATTCTTGGTTTTGTTTTTTTAAGAATTTTTAGAGTTTGTTTTTAGGTTTTATGTATCGGGTTTTAAGGTTTAGGGTTAAGTGTTAAGGTTGGGTGTTAGGTTTTAAGTTTTTTAGATCTCCGCATCGGGCTAAGTGGTTAGGTTTAGGCATAGGAGAATAAATGGTTAGGTTTAGGATTAAGGTCATGTCTAGGCCTAGGTTTTAAATGGTTAGGGTTAGGTTTAGGATTTTTTATGTGGTTAGGTTTAGGTGTAGAGTTCTGAATGGTTAGGGTTAGGATTTAGGATCAGGTCTAGGCATAGGGTTAAGTGGTTAAGTTTAGGCATAGGGAACAAATGGTTAGGGTTAGGATTAACGTCATGTCTAGGCCTAGGTTTTTAAATGGTTAGGGTTAGGTTTGGGATTTTAAGTGGTTAGGTTTAGGTGTAGAGTTCTGAAAGGTTAGGGTTAGGATTAGGATCAGGTCTAGGCATAGGGTAAAACTGGTTAAGTTTTTAGTTTTAGGATTTATCTGATTAGGTTTTAGGTGTAGAATTTGTTTGGTTAGGTTTAAGTAGCTAGGGTTTAGATTTTTTAGGGTTAGGGTTAGGGTTAGGGTTAGGTTTTGAAAAGATATCTCGATGACCCCCCCTGCTTCATCCAACGACTGGGCAGTTTGGAATAGGGAGCCAAAGGCAATGCACTGGCCGACGCTCGTCATTAATACTCTCCATTCTCACATATCCCCTTTTTTTCGAATTGGTTTAAACAGTAGTTTGAATATTGTTCCTTGTGTATTTTTAATTTTAAATTTTTAGGTTTTTTGTAAGTTTTAGGTGGTTTTTTGAATAAAAGTAATTATTTATTTGGCATGCCTTGGTTTTTTCTGTTTTTGTTTTGTCCTAAATTGAAGTCTAAGGATTGTATTTTAGTATATTTGTTTTTTTGTTTGTTTGTTTTTGCAAAAATAATTTGGACTATTTTTTATGGCTAATTTGTTTTTCTAGTCCTATATAAAAAGGTGACACATCATCAGTAGTGCACCATTGGGTGTTTCGGCCATTACCACCAGACACCCTCTCCCGAGGAAGGCCCAGCCAAGGTTGATCAAACCCCGGGGTGTGTCCCGCTAAGTTTATAATAATCTATTTCTAAGATAATTTTACAACAGATTCTTGTTTTTGTTTTTTTTAAGAATTTTTAGAGTTTGTTTTTAGGTTTTAGGTATCGGGTTTTAAGGTTTAGGGTTAAGTGTTAAGGTTGGGTGTTGGGTTTTAAGTTTTTTAGATCTTGGCATCGGGTTAAGTGGTTAGGTTTTAGGCAGATCGATTGGTACCATCCCCGAGCTTGTACGACCTTCGGAAGGGGTCGACCGACGAAATTCCCCCAAATCTGAGGAGATATTCTTGAATAACTTTTTTTGTGAAGGTCGGAGACACTTGGAAAGTGGTTGCGTCTGGACTAATTTGGGTCCTGCGGATCGATTGGTAGCATCCCCGAGCTTGTACAACCTTCGGAAGGGGTCGACCGACGAAATTCCCCAAAATCTGAGGAGATATTCTTGAATAACTTTCTTTGGTGAAGGTCGGAGAGACTTGCAAGTAGGCTCTACCCCCACTAAATGGGGTAATGCGCTTCGGTTGGTACCATCCTTGAGCTTCTCCGACTTTCAGAAGGGGTCGAACGAGCAAATGGTAAAATTGACTGATTTGGGGAATGTCAACACACGTGCTGACGGACGGAGAAATACTGGTTAGGTTTAGGCATGGGGAAGGGTTGGTTAGGGTTAGTGTATGGATTCAGGTCAGGGTTAGGCATCTCTCTGCACTCTTACCTGTCATGTTGAAGGAAGTGGAGCCTGGTATGATGTATCCAAAGCACTGCTTCCTTGGACCCCCCGGGCAACTCCTGTGCCCCATACACAGCACGGTTAGGGTTAGGGGTTAGAGCTAAAAGCACATAGGAGAAGGAGATATTCTTGAATAACTTTTTTTGTGAAGGTCGGAGAGACTTGGAAAGTGGTTGCGTCTGGACTAATTTGGGTCCTGCGGATCGATTGGTACCATCCCCGAGCTTGTACGACCTTCGGAAGGGGTCGACCGACGAAATTCCCCAAAATCTGAGGAGATATTCTTGAATAACTTTTTTTGTGAAGGTCGGAGAGACTTGAAAAGTGGTTGCATCTGGACTAATTTGGGTCCTGCAGATCGATTGGTACCATCCTTGAGCTTGTACGACCTTCGGAAGGGGTCGACCGACGAAATTCCCCCAAATCTGAGGAGATATTCTTGAATAACTTTTTTTGTGAAGGTCGGAGAGACTTGGAAAGTGGTTGCGTCTTGACTAATTTGGTTCCTGCGGATCGATTGGAACCATCCCCGAGCTTGTACGACCTTCGGAAGGGGTCGACCGACGAAATTCCCCCAAATCTGAGGAGATATTCTTGAATAACTTTCTTTGGTGAAGGTCGGAGAGACTTGCAAGTAGGCTTTACCCCCACTAAATGGGGTAATGCGCTTCGATCGGTACAATCCTTGAGCTTCTCCGACTTTCGGAAGGGGTCGAACGAGCAAATGGTAAAATTGACTGATTTGGGGAATGTCAACAGACGTGCTGACGGACGGAGAAATACTGGTTAGGTTTAGGCATGGGGAAGGGTTGGTTAGGGTTAGTGTATGGATTCAGGTCAGGGTTAGGCATCTCTCAGCACTCTTACCTGTCATGTTGAAGGAAGTGGAGCCTGGTATGATGTATCCAAAGCACTGCTTCCTTGGCCCCCCCGGGCAACTCCTGTGCCCCATACACCGCACGGTTAGGGTTCGGGTTAGGGTTCGGGTTAGGGCTAAAAGCACATAGGAGAAGGAGATATTCTTGAATAACTTTTTTTGTGAAGGTCGGAGAGACATGGAAAGTGGTTGCGTCTGGACTAATTTGGGTCCTGCAGATCGATTGGTACCATCCCCGAGCTTGTACGACCTTCGGAAAGGGTCGACCGACGAAATTCCCCAAAATCTGAGGAGATATTCTTGAATAACTTTTTTTGTGAAGGTCGGAAGGACTTGGAAAGTGGTTGCGTCTGGACTAATTTGGGTCCTGCGGATCGATTGGTACCATCCCCGAGGTTGTACGACCTTCGGAAGAGGTCGACCGACGAAATTCCCCAAAATCTGAGGAGATATTCTTGAATAACTTTCTTTGTTGAAGGTTGGAGAGACTTGCAAGTAGGCTCTACCCCCACTAAATGGGGTAATGCGCTTCGATCGGTACCATCCTTGAGCTTCTCCGACTTTCGGAAGGGGTCGAACGAGCAAATGGTAAAATTGACTGATTTGGGGAATGTAAACACACATGCTGACGGACGGAGAAATACTGGTTAGGTTTAGGCATGGGGAAGGGTTGGTTAGGGTTAGTGTATGGATTCAGGTCAGGGTTAGGCATCTCTCTGCACTCTTACCTGTCATGTTGATGGAAGTGGAGCCTGGTATGATGTATCCAAAGCACTGCTTCCTTGGCCCCCCCGGGCAACTCCTGTGCCCCATACACCGCACGGTTAGGGTTAGGTTAGGGCTAAAAGCATATAGCAGAAGGAGATATTCTTGAATAACTTTTTTTGTGAAGGTCGGAGAGACTTGGAAAGTGGTTGCGTCTGGACTAATTTGGGTCCTGCGGATCGATTGGTACCATCCCCGAGCTTGTACGACCTTCGGAAGGGGTCGACCGACGAAATTCCCCCAAATCTGAGGAGATATTCTTGAATAACTTTTTTTGTGAAGGTCGGAGAGACTTGCAAGTAGGCTCTACCCCCACTAAATGGGGTAATGCGCATCGATCGGTACCATCCTTGAGCTTCTCCGACTTTCGGAAGGGTTAGGGGTTAGGGATAAAAGCACATAGGAGAAGGAGATATTCTTGAATAACTTTTTTTGTGAAGGTCGGAGAGACTTGGAAAGTGGTTGCATCTGGACTAATTTGGGTCCTGCGGATCGATTGGTACCATCCCCGAGCTTGTACGACCTTCGGAAGGGGTCGACCGACGAAATTCCCCCAAATCTGAGGAGATATTCTTGAATAACTGTTTTTGTGAAGGTCGGAGAGACTTGCAAGTAGGCTCTACCCCCACTAAATGGGGTAATGCGCATCGATCGGTACCATCCTTGAGCTTCTCCGACTTTCGGAAGGGTTAGGGGTTAGGGATAAAAGCACATAGGAGAAGGAGATATTCTTGAATAACTTTTTTTGTGAAGGTCGGAGAGACTTGGAAAGTGGTTGCATCTGGACTAATTTGGGTCCTGCAGATCGATTGGTACCATCCCCGAGCTTGTACGACCTTTGGAAGAGGTCGACCGACGAAATTCCCCCAAATCTGAGGAGATATTCTTGAATAACTTTTTTTGTGAAGGTTGGAGAGACTTGCAAGTAGGCTCTACCCCCACTAAATGGGGTAATGCGCATCGATCGGTACCATCCTTGAGCTTCTCCGACTTTCGGAAGGGTTAGGGTTAGGGTTAGGGATAAAAGCGCATGGGAGAAGGAGATATTCTTGAATAACTTTTTTTGTGAAGGTCGGAGAGACTTGGAAAGTGGTTACGTCTGGACTAATTTGGGTCCTGCAGATCGATTGGTACCATCCCCGAGCTTGTACGACCTTCGGAAGGGGTTGACCGACGAAATTCCCCCAAATCTGAGGAGATATTCTTGAATAACTTTTTTTGTGAAGGTCGGAGAGACTTGCAAGTGGGCTCTACCCCCACTAAATGGGGTAATTCGCATCGATCGGTACCATCCTTGAGCTTCTCCGACTTTCGGAAGGGTTAGGGATAAAAGCACATAGGAGAAGGAGATATTCTTGAATAACTTTTTTTGTGAAGGTCGGAGAGACTTGGAAAGTGGTTGCATCTGGACTAATTTGGGTCCTGCAGATCGATTGGTACCATCCCCGAGCTTGTACGACCTTCGGAAGAGGTCGACCGACGAAATTCCCCCAAATCTGAGGAGATATTCTTGAATAACTTTTTTTGTGAAGGTTGGAGAGACTTGCAAGTAGGCTCTACCCCCACTAAATGGGGTAATGCGCATCGATCGGTACCATCCTTGAGCTTCTCCGACTTTCGGAAGGGTTAGGGTTAGGGTTAGGGATAAAAGCGCATAGGAGAAGGAGATATTCTTGAATAACTTTTTTTGTGAAGGTCGGAGAGACTTGGAAAGTGGTTGCGTCTGGACTAATTTGGGTCCTGCGGATCGATTGGTACCATCCCCGAGCTTGTACGACCTTCGGAAGGGGTCGACCGACGAAATTCCCCCAAATCTGAGGAGATATTCTTGAATAACTTTTTTTGTGAAGGTCGGAGAGACTTGCAAGTAGGCTCTACCCCCACTAAATGGGGTAATGCGCATCGATCGGTACCATCTTTGAGCTTCTCCGACTTTCGGAAGGGTTAGGGGTTAGGGATAAAAGCACATAGGAGAAGGAGATATTCTTGAATAACTTTTTTTGTGAAGGTCGGAGAGACTTGGAAAGTGGTTGCATATGGACTAATTTGGGTCCTGCGGATCGATTGGTACCATCCCCGAGCTTGTACGACCTTCGGAAGAGGTCGACCGACGAAATTCCCCCAAATCTGAGGAGATATTCTTGAATAACTTTTTTTGTGAAGGTCGGAGAGACTTGCAAGTAGGCTCTACCCCCACTAAATGGGGTAATGCGCATCGATCGGTACTATCTTTGAGCTTCTCCGACTTTCGGAAGGGTTAGGGGTTAGGGATAAAAGCACATAGGAGAAGGAGATATTCTTGAATAACTTTTTTTGTGAAGGTCGGAGAGACTTGGAAAGTGGTTGCGTCAGGACTAATTTGGGTCCTGCGGATCGATTGGTACCATCCCCGAGCTTGTACGACCTTCGGAAGGGGTCGACCTACGAAATTCCCCCAAATCTGAGGAGATATTCTTGAATAACTTTTTTTGTGAAGGTCGGAGAGACTTGCAAGTAGGCTCTACCCCCACTAAATGGGGTAATTCGCATCGATCGGTACCATCCTTGAGCTTCTCCGACTTTCGGAAGGGTTAGGGATAAAAGCACATAGGAGAAGGAGATATTCTTGAATAACTTTTTTTGTGAAGGTCGGAGAGACTTGGAAAGTGGTTGCATCTGGACTAATTTGGGTCCTGCGGATCGATTGGTACCATCCCCGAGCTTGTACGACCTTCGGAAGAGGTCGACCGAAGAAATTCCCCCAAATCTGAGGAGATATTCTTGAATAACTTTTTTTGTGAAGGTTGGAGAGACTTGCAAGTAGGCTCTACCCCCACTAAATGGGGTAATGCACATCGATCGGTACCATCCTTGAGCTTCTCCGACTTTCGGAAGGGTTAGGGTTAGGGTTAGGGATAAAAGCGCATAGGAGAAGGAGATATTCTTGAATAACTTTTTTTGTGAAGGTCGGAGAGACTTGGAAAGTGGTTGCGTCTGGACTAATTTGGGTTCTGCGGATCGATTGGTACCATCCCCGAGCTTGTACGACCTTCGGAAGGGGTCGACCGACGAAATTCCCCCAAATCTGAGGAGATATTCTTGAATAACTTTTTTTGTGAAGGTCGGAGAGACTTGCAAGTAGGCTCTATCCCCACTAAATGGGGTAATGCGCATCGATCGGTACCATCCTTGAGCTTCTCCGACTTTCGGAAGGGTTAGGGGTTAGGGATAAAAGCACATAGGAGAAGGAGATATTCTTGAATAACTTTTTTTGTGAAGGTCGGAGAGACTTGGAAAGTGGTTGCGTCTGGACTAATTTGGGTCCTGCGGATCGATTGGTACCATCCCCGAGCTTGTACGACCTTCGGAAAGGGTCGACCGACGAAATTCCCCAAAATCTGAGGAGATATTCTTGAATAACTTATTTTTGAAGGTCGGAGAGACTTGGAAAGTGGTTGCGTCTGGACTAATTTGGGACCTGCGGATCGATTGGTACCATCCCCGAGCTTGTACGACCTTCGGAAGGGGTCGACCGACGAAATTCCCCCAAATCTGAGGAGATATTCTTGAATAACTTTTTTTGTGAAGGTCGGAGAGACTTGCAAGTAGGCTATACCCCCACTAAATGGGGTAATGCGCATCGATCGGTACCATCCTTGAGCTTCTCCGACTTTCGGAAGGGTTAGGGTTAGGGTTAGGGATAAAAGCGCATAGGAGAAGGAGATATTCTTGAATAACTTTTTTTGTGAAGGTCGGAGAGACTTGGAAAGTGGTTGCGTCTGGACTAATTTGGGTCCTGCGGATCGATTGGTACCATCCCCGAGCTTGTACGACCTTCGGAAGGGGTCGACCGACGAAATTCCCCCAAATCTGAGGAGATATTCTTGAATAACTTTTTTTGTGAAGGTCGGAGAGACTTGCAAGTAGGCTCTACCCCCACTAAATGGGGTAATGCGCATCGATCGGTACCATCCTTGAGCTTCTCCGACTTTCGGAAGGGTTAGGGGTTAGGGATAAAAGCACATAGGAGAAGGAGATATTCTTGAATAACTTTTTTTGTGAAGGTCGGAGAGACTTGGAAAGTGGTTGCATCTGGACTAATTTGGGTCCTGCGGATCGATTGGTACCATCCCCGAGCTTGTACGACCTTCGGAAGGGGTCGACCGACGAAATTCCCCCAAATCTGAGGAGATATTCTTGAATAACTGTTTTTGTGAAGGTCGGAGAGACTTGCAAGTAGGCTCTACCCCCACTAAATGGGGTAATGCGCATCGATCGGTACCATCCTTGAGCTTCTCCGACTTTCGGAAGGGTTAGGGGTTAGGGATAAAAGCACATAGGAGAAGGAGATATTCTTGAATAACTTTTTTTGTGAAGGTCGGAGAGACTTGGAAAGTGGTTGCATCTGGACTAATTTGGGTCCTGCAGATCGATTGGTACCATCCCCGAGCTTGTACGACCTTTGGAAGAGGTCGACCGACGAAATTCCCCCAAATCTGAGGAGATATTCTTGAATAACTTTTTTTGTGAAGGTTGGAGAGACTTGCAAGTAGGCTCTACCCCCACTAAATGGGGTAATGCGCATCGATCGGTACCATCCTTGAGCTTCTCCGACTTTCGGAAGGGTTAGGGTTAGGGTTAGGGATAAAAGCGCATAGGAGAAGGAGATATTCTTGAATAACTTTTTTTGTGAAGGTCGGAGAGACTTGGAAAGTGGTTACGTCTGGACTAATTTGGGTCCTGCAGATCGATTGGTACCATCCCCGAGCTTGTACGACCTTCGGAAGGGGTTGACCGACGAAATTCCCCCAAATCTGAGGAGATATTCTTGAATAACTTTTTTTGTGAAGGTCGGAGAGACTTGCAAGTGGGCTCTACCCCCACTAAATGGGGTAATTCGCATCGATCGGTACCATCCTTGAGCTTCTCCGACTTTCGGAAGGGTTAGGGATAAAAGCACATAGGAGAAGGAGATATTCTTGAATAACTTTTTTTGTGAAGGTCGGAGAGACTTGGAAAGTGGTTGCATCTGGACTAATTTGGGTCCTGCAGATCGATTGGTACCATCCCCGAGCTTGTACGACCTTCGGAAGAGGTCGACCGACGAAATTCCCCCAAATCTGAGGAGATATTCTTGAATAACTTTTTTTGTGAAGGTTGGAGAGACTTGCAAGTAGGCTCTACCCCCACTAAATGGGGTAATGCGCATCGATCGGTACCATCCTTGAGCTTCTCCGACTTTCGGAAGGGTTAGGGTTAGGGTTAGGGATAAAAGCGCATAGGAGAAGGAGATATTCTTGAATAACTTTTTTTGTGAAGGTCGGAGAGACTTGGAAAGTGGTTGCGTCTGGACTAATTTGGGTCCTGCGGATCGATTGGTACCATCCCCGAGCTTGTACGACCTTCGGAAGGGGTCGACCAACGAAATTCCCCCAAATCTGAGGAGATATTCTTGAATAACTTTTTTTGTGAAGGTCGGAGAGACTTGCAAGTAGGCTCTACCCCCACTAAATGGGGTAATGCGCATCGATCGGTACCATCTTTGAGCTTCTCCGACTTTCGGAAGGGTTAGGGGTTAGGGATAAAAGCACATAGGAGAAGGAGATATTCTTGAATAACTTTTTTTGTGAAGGTCGGAGAGACTTGGAAAGTGGTTGCATATGGACTAATTTGGGTCCTGCGGATCGATTGGTACCATCCCCGAGCTTGTACGACCTTCGGAAGAGGTCGACCGACGAAATTCCCCCAAATCTGAGGAGATATTCTTGAATAACTTTTTTTGTGAAGGTCGGAGAGACTTGCAAGTAGGCTCTACCCCCACTAAATGGGGTAATGCGCATCGATCGGTACCATCTTTGAGCTTCTCCGACTTTCGGAAGGGTTAGGGGTTAGGGATAAAAGCACATAGGAGAAGGAGATATTCTTGAATAACTTTTTTTGTGAAGGTCGGAGAGACTTGGAAAGTGGTTGCGTCAGGACTAATTTGGGTCCTGCGGATCGATTGGTACCATCCCCGAGCTTGTACGACCTTCGGAAGGGGTCGACCTACGAAATTCCCCCAAATCTGAGGAGATATTCTTGAATAACTTTTTTTGTGAAGGTCGGAGAGACTTGCAAGTAGGCTCTACCCCCACTAAATGGGGTAATTCGCATCGATCGGTACCATCCTTGAGCTTCTCCGACTTTCGGAAGGGTTAGGGATAAAAGCACATAGGAGAAGGAGATATTCTTGAATAACTTTTTTTGTGAAGGTCGGAGAGACTTGGAAAGTGGTTGCATCTGGACTAATTTGGGTCCTGCGGATCGATTGGTACCATCCCCGAGCTTGTACGACCTTCGGAAGAGGTCGACCGAAGAAATTCCCCCAAATCTGAGGAGATATTCTTGAATAACTTTTTTTGTGAAGGTTGGAGAGACTTGCAAGTAGGCTCTACCCCCACTAAATGGGGTAATGCACATCGATCGGTACCATCCTTGAGCTTCTCCGACTTTCGGAAGGGTTAGGGTTAGGGTTAGGGATAAAAGCGCATAGGAGAAGGAGATATTCTTGAATAACTTTTTTTGTGAAGGTCGGAGAGACTTGGAAAGTGGTTGCGTCTGGACTAATTTGGGTTCTGCGGATCGATTGGTACCATCCCCGAGCTTGTACGACCTTCGGAAGGGGTCGACCGACGAAATTCCCCCAAATCTGAGGAGATATTCTTGAATAACTTTTTTTGTGAAGGTCGGAGAGACTTGCAAGTAGGCTCTATCCCCACTAAATGGGGTAATGCGCATCGATCGGTACCATCCTTGAGCTTCTCCGACTTTCGGAAGGGTTAGGGGTTAGGGATAAAAGCACATAGGAGAAGGAGATATTCTTGAATAACTTTTTTTGTGAAGGTCGGAGAGACTTGGAAAGTGGTTGCGTCTGGACTAATTTGGGTCCTGCGGATCGATTGGTACCATCCCCGAGCTTGTACGACCTTCGGAAAGGGTCGACCGACGAAATTCCCCAAAATCTGAGGAGATATTCTTGAATAACTTTTTTTGTGAAGGTCGGAAGGACTTGGAAAGTGGTTGCGTCTGGACTAATTTGGGTCCTGCGGATCGATTGGTACCATCCCCGAGCTTGTACGACCTTCGGAAGGGGTCGACCGACGAAATTCCCCCAAATCTGAGGAGATATTCTTGAATAACTTTCTTTGGTGAAGGTCGGAGAGACTTGCAAGTAGGCTCTACCCCCAATAAATGGGGTAATGCGCTTCGATCGGTACCATCCTTGAGCTTCTCCGACTTTCGGAAGGGGTCGAACGAGCAAATGGTAAAATTGACTGATTTGGGGAATGTCAACACACGTGCTGACGGACGGAGAAATACTGGTTAGGTTTAGGCATGGGGAAGGGTTGGTTAGGGTTAGTGTATGGAATCAGGTCAGGGTTAGGCATCTCTCATCACTCTTACCTGTCATGTTGAAGGAAGTGGAGCCTGATATGATGTATCCAAAGCACTGCTTCCTTGGCCCCCCCGGGCAACTCCTGTGCCCCATACACCGCACGGTTAGGGTTAGGGCTAAAAGCACATAGGAGAAGGAGATATTCTTGAATAACTTTTTTTGTGAAGGTCGGAGAGACTTGGAAAGTGGTTGCGTCTGGACTAATTTGGGTCCTGCGGATCGATTGGTACCATCCCCGAGCTTGTACGACCTTCGGAAGGGGTCGACCGACGAAATTCCCCCAAATCTGAGGAGATATTCTTGAATAACTTTCTTTGGTGAAGGTCGGAGAGACTTGCAAGTAGGCTCTACCCCCAATAAATGGGGTAATGCGCTTCGATCGGTACCATCCTTGAGCTTCTCCGACTTTCGGAAGGGGTCGAACGAGCAAATGGTAAAATTGACTGATTTGGGGAATGTCAACACACGTGCTGACGGACGGAGAAATACTGGTTAGGTTTAGGCATGGGGAAGGGTTGGTTAGGGTTAGTGTATGGAATCAGGTCAGGGTTAGGCATCTCTCATCACTCTTACCTGTCATGTTGAAGGAAGTGGAGCCTGATATGATGTATCCAAAGCACTGCTTCCTTGGCCCCCCCGGGCAACTCCTGTGCCCCATACACCGCACGGTTAGGGTTAGGGTTAGGGCTAAAAGCACATAGGAGAAGGAGATATTCTTGAATAACTTTTTTTGTGAAGGTCGGAGAGACTTGGAAAGTGGTTGCGTCTGGACTAATTTGGGTCCTGCGGATCGATTGGTACCATCCCCGAGGTTGTACGACCTTCGAAAGAGGTCGACCGACGAAATTCCCCAAAATCTGAGGAGATATTCTTGAATAACTTTCTTTGTTGAAGGTTGGAGAGACTTGCAAGTAGGCTCTACCCCCACTAAATGGGGTAATGCGCTTCGATCGGTACCATCCTTGAGCTTCTCCGACTTTCGGAAGGGGTCGAACGAGCAAATGGTAAAATTGACTGATTTGGGGAATGTAAACACACATGCTGACGGACGGAGAAATACTGGTTAGGTTTAGGCATGGGGAAGGGTTGGTTAGGGTTAGTGTATGGATTCAGGTCAGGGTTAGGCATCTCTCTGCACTCTTACCTGTCATGTTGATGGAAGTGGAGCCTGGTATGATGTATCCAAAGCACTGCTTCCTTGGCCCCCCCGGGCAACTCCTGTGCCCCATACACCGCACGGTTAGGGTTAGGTTAGGGCTAAAAGCATATAGCAGAAGGAGATATTCTTGAATAACTTTTTTTGTGAAGGTCGGAGAGACTTGGAAAGTGGTTGCGTCTGGACTAATTTGGGTCCTGCGGATCGATTGGTACCATCCCCGAGCTTGTACGACCTTCGGAAAGGGTCGACCGACGAAATTCCCCAAAATCTGAGGAGATATTCTTGAATAACTTTTTTTGTGAAGGTCGGAAGGACTTGGAAAGTGGTTGCGTCTGGACTAATTTGGGTCCTGCGGATCGATTGGTACCATCCCCGAGCTTGTACGACCTTTGGAAGGGGTCGACCGACGAAATTCCCCCAAATCTGAGGAGATATTCTTGAATAACTTTCTTTGGTGAAGGTCGGAGAGACTTGCAAGTAGGCTCTACCCCCAATAAATGGGGTAATGCGCTTCGATCGGTACCATCCTTGAGCTTCTCCGACTTTCGGAAGGGGTCGAACGAGCAAATGGTAAAATTGACTGATTTGGGGAATGTCAACACACGTGCTGACGGACGGAGAAATACTGGTTAGGTTTAGGCATGGGGAAGGGTTGGTTAGGGTTAGTGTATGGAATCAGGTCAGGGTTAGGCATCTCTCATCACTCTTACCTGTCATGTTGAAGGAAGTGGAGCCTGATATGATGTATCCAAAGCACTGCTTCCTTGGCCCCCCCGGGCAACTCCTGTGCCCCATACACCGCACGGTTAGGGTTAGGGTTAGGGCTAAAAGCACATAGGAGAAGGAGATATTCTTGAATAACTTTTTTTGTGAAGGTCGGAGAGACTTGGAAAGTGGTTGCGTCTGGACTAATTTGGGTCCTGCGGATCGATTGGTACCATCCCCGAGGTTGTACGACCTTCGAAAGAGGTCGACCGACGAAATTCCCCAAAATCTGAGGAGATATTCTTGAATAACTTTCTTTGTTGAAGGTTGGAGAGACTTGCAAGTAGGCTCTACCCCCACTAAATGGGGTAATGCGCTTTGATCGGTACCATCCTTGAGCTTCTCCGACTTTCGGAAGGGGTCGAACGAGCAAATGGTAAAATTGACTGATTTGGGGAATGTAAACACACATGCTGACGGACGGAGAAATACTGGTTAGGTTTAGGCATGGGGAAGGGTTGGTTAGGGTTAGTGTATGGATTCAGGTCAGGGTTAGGCATCTCTCTGCACTCTTACCTGTCATGTTGATGGAAGTGGAGCCTGGTATGATGTATCCAAAGCACTGCTTCCTTGGCCCCCCCGGGCAACTCCTGTGCCCCATACACCGCACGGTTAGGGTTAGGTTAGGGCTAAAAGCATATAGCAGAAGGAGATATTCTTGAATAACTTTTTTTGTGAAGGTCGGAGAGACTTGGAAAGTGGTTGCGTCTGGACTAATTTGGGTCCTGCGGATCGATTGGTACCATCCCCGAGCTTGTACGACCTTCGGAAGGGGTCGACCGACGAAATTCCCCAAAATCTGAGGAGATATTCTTGAATAACTTTTTTTGTGAAGGTCGGAGAGACTTGGAAAGTGGTTGCGTCTGGACTAATTTGGGTCCTGCGGATCGATTGGTACCATCCCCGAGCTTGTACGACCTTCGGAAGGGGTCGACCGACGAAATTCCCCCAAATCTGAGGAGATATTCTTGAATAACTTTTTTTGTGAAGGTCGGAGAGACTTGCAAGTAGGCTGTACCCCCACTAAATGGGGTAATGCGCATCGATCGGTACCATCCTTGAGCTTCTCCGACTTTCGGAAGGGTTAGGGGTTAGGGATAAAAGCACATAGGAGAAGGAGATATTCTTGAATAACTTTTTTTGTGAAGGTCGGAGAGACTTGGAAAGTGGTTGCATCTGGACTAATTTGGGTCCTGCGGATCGACTTGTACCATCCCCGAGCTTGTACGACCTTCGGAAGAGGTCGACCGACGAAATTCCCCCAAATCTGAGGAGATATTCTTGAATAACATTTTTTGTGAAGGTCGGAGAGACTTGCAAGTAGGCTCTACCCCCACTAAATGGGGTAATGCGCATCGATCGGTACCATCCTTGAGCTTCTCCGACTTTCGGAAGGGTTAGGGGTTAGGGATAAAAGCACATAGGAGAAGGAGATATTCTTGAATAACTTTTTTTGTGAAGGTCGGAGAGACTTGGAAGTAGGCTCTACCCCCACTAAATGGGGTAATTCGCATCGATCGGTACCATCCTTGAGCTTCTCCGACTTTCGGAAGGGTTAGGGCTAAAAGCACATAGGAGAAGGAGATATTCTTGAATAACTTTTTTTGTGAAGGTCGGAGAGACTTGGAAAGTGGTTGCGTCTGGACTAATTTGGGTCCTGCGGATCGATTGGTACCATCACCGAGCTTGTACGACCTTCGGAAGGGGTCGACCGACGAAATTCCCCCAAATCTGAGGAGATATTCTTGAATAACTTTTTTTGTGAAGGTCGGAGAGACTTGCAAGTAGGCTCTACCCCGACTAAATGGGGTAATGCGCATCGATCGGTACCATCCTTGAGCTTCTCCGACTATCGGAAGGGTTAGGGGTTAGGGATAAAAGCACATAGGAGAAGGAGATATTCTTGAATAACTTTTTTTGTGAAGGTCGGAGAGACTTGAAAAGTGGTTGCGTCTGGACTAATTTGGGTCCTGCGGATCGATTGGTACCATCCCCGAGCTTGTACGACCTTCGGAAGGGGTCGACCGACGAAATTCCCCCAAATCTGAGGAGATATTCTTGAATAACTTTTTTTGTGAAGGTCGGAGAGACTTGCAAGTAGGCTCTACCCCCACTAAAGGGGTAATTCGCATCGATCGGTACCATCCTTGAGCTTCTCCGACTTTCGGAAGGGTTAGGGATAAAAGCACATAGGAGAAGGAGATATTCTTGAATAACTTTTTTTGTGAAGGTCGGAGAGACTTGCAAGTAGGCTCTACCCCCACTAAATGGGGTAGCGCGCATCGATCGGTACCATCCTTGAGCTTCTCCGACTTTCGGAAGGGTTAGGGTTAGGGTTAGGGATGAAAGCACATAGGAGAAAGAGATATTCTTGAATAACTTTTTTTGTGAAGGTCGGAGAGACTTGCAAGTAGGCTCTACCCCCACTAAATGGGGTAGCGCGCATCGATCGGTACCATCCTTGAGCTTCTCCGACTTTCGGAAGGGTTAGGGTTAGGGTTAGGGATGAAAGCACATAGGAGAAAGAGATATTCTTGAATAACTTTTTTTGTGAAGGTCGGAGAGACTTGCAAGTAGGCTCTACCCCCACTAAATGGGGTAGCGCGCATCGATCGGTACCATCCTTGAGCTTCTCCGACTTTCGGAAGGGTTAGGGTTAGGGCTGAAAGCACATAGGAGAAAGAGATATTCTTGAATAACTTTTTTTGTGAAGGTCGGAGAGACTTGCAAGTAGGCTCTACCCCCACTAAATGGGGTAGCGCGCATCGATCGGTACCATCCTTGAGCTTCTCCGACTTTCGGAAGGGTTAGGGTTAGGGTTAGGGATGAAAGTACATAGGAGAAAGAGATATTCTTGAATAACTTTTTTTGTGAAGGTTGGAGAGACTTGGAAAGTGGTTGCATCTGGACTAATTTGGGTCCTGCGGATCGATTGGTACCATTCCCGAGCTTGTACGACCTTCGGAAGAGGTCGACCGACGAAATTCCCCCAAATCTGAGGAGATATTCTTGAATAACTTTTTTTGTGAAGGTCGGAAAGACTTGGAAAGTGGTTGCATCTGGACTAATTTGGGTCCTGCGGATCGATTGGTACCATCCCCGAGCTTGTACGACCTTCGGAAGAGGTCGACCGACGAAATTCCCCCAAATCTGAGGAGATATTCTTGAATAACTTTTTTTGTGAAGGTCGGAGAGACTTGCAAGTAGGCTCTACCCCCACTAAATGGGGTAATGCACATCGATCGGTACCATCCTTGAGCTTCTCCGACTTTCGGAAGGGTTAGGGTTAGGGTTAGGGATAAAAGCGCATAGGAGAAGGAGATATTCTTGAATAACTTTTTTTGTGAAGGTCGGAGAGACTTGGAAAGTGGTTGCGTCTGGACTAATTTGGGTTCTGCGGATCGATTGGTACCATCCCCGAGCTTGTACGACCTTCGGAAGGGGTCGACCGACGAAATTCCCCCAAATCTGAGGAGATATTCTTGAATAACTTTTTTTGTGAAGGTCGGAGAGACTTGCAAGTAGGCTCTATCCCCACTAAATGGGGTAATGCGCATCGATCGGTACCATCCTTGAGCTTCTCCGACTTTCGGAAGGGTTAGGGGTTAGGGATAAAAGCACATAGGAGAAGGAGATATTCTTGAATAACTTTTTTTGTGAAGGTCGGAGAGACTTGGAAAGTGGTTGCGTCTGGACTAATTTGGGTCCTGCGGATCGATTGGTACCATCCCCGAGCTTGTACGACCTTCGGAAAGGGTCGACCGACGAAATTCCCCAAAATCTGAGGAGATATTCTTGAATAACTTTTTTTGTGAAGGTCGGAAGGACTTGGAAAGTGGTTGCGTCTGGACTAATTTGGGTCCTGCGGATCGATTGGTACCATCCCCGAGCTTGTACGACCTTCGGAAGGGGTCGACCGACGAAATTCCCCCAAATCTGAGGAGATATTCTTGAATAACTTTCTTTGGTGAAGGTCGGAGAGACTTGCAAGTAGGCTCTACCCCCAATAAATGGGGTAATGCGCTTCGATCGGTACCATCCTTGAGCTTCTCCGACTTTCGGAAGGGGTCGAACGAGCAAATGGTAAAATTGACTGATTTGGGGAATGTCAACACACGTGCTGACGGACGGAGAAATACTGGTTAGGTTTAGGCATGGGGAAGGGTTGGTTAGGGTTAGTGTATGGAATCAGGTCAGGGTTAGGCATCTCTCATCACTCTTACCTGTCATGTTGAAGGAAGTGGAGCCTGATATGATGTATCCAAAGCACTGCTTCCTTGGCCCCCCCGGGCAACTCCTGTGCCCCATACACCGCACGGTTAGGGTTAGGGCTAAAAGCACATAGGAGAAGGAGATATTCTTGAATAACTTTTTTTGTGAAGGTCGGAGAGACTTGGAAAGTGGTTGCGTCTGGACTAATTTGGGTCCTGCGGATCGATTGGTACCATCCCCGAGCTTGTACGACCTTCGGAAGGGGTCGACCGACGAAATTCCCCCAAATCTGAGGAGATATTCTTGAATAACTTTCTTTGGTGAAGGTCGGAGAGACTTGCAAGTAGGCTCTACCCCCAATAAATGGGGTAATGCGCTTCGATCGGTACCATCCTTGAGCTTCTCCGACTTTCGGAAGGGGTCGAACGAGCAAATGGTAAAATTGACTGATTTGGGGAATGTCAACACACGTGCTGACGGACGGAGAAATACTGGTTAGGTTTAGGCATGGGGAAGGGTTGGTTAGGGTTAGTGTATGGAATCAGGTCAGGGTTAGGCATCTCTCATCACTCTTACCTGTCATGTTGAAGGAAGTGGAGCCTGATATGATGTATCCAAAGCACTGCTTCCTTGGCCCCCCCGGGCAACTCCTGTGCCCCATACACCGCACGGTTAGGGTTAGGGTTAGGGCTAAAAGCACATAGGAGAAGGAGATATTCTTGAATAACTTTTTTTGTGAAGGTCGGAGAGACTTGGAAAGTGGTTGCGTCTGGACTAATTTGGGTCCTGCGGATCGATTGGTACCATCCCCGAGGTTGTACGACCTTCGAAAGAGGTCGACCGACGAAATTCCCCAAAATCTGAGGAGATATTCTTGAATAACTTTCTTTGTTGAAGGTTGGAGAGACTTGCAAGTAGGCTCTACCCCCACTAAATGGGGTAATGCGCTTCGATCGGTACCATCCTTGAGCTTCTCCGACTTTCGGAAGGGGTCGAACGAGCAAATGGTAAAATTGACTGATTTGGGGAATGTAAACACACATGCTGACGGACGGAGAAATACTGGTTAGGTTTAGGCATGGGGAAGGGTTGGTTAGGGTTAGTGTATGGATTCAGGTCAGGGTTAGGCATCTCTCTGCACTCTTACCTGTCATGTTGATGGAAGTGGAGCCTGGTATGATGTATCCAAAGCACTGCTTCCTTGGCCCCCCCGGGCAACTCCTGTGCCCCATACACCGCACGGTTAGGGTTAGGTTAGGGCTAAAAGCATATAGCAGAAGGAGATATTCTTGAATAACTTTTTTTGTGAAGGTCGGAGAGACTTGGAAAGTGGTTGCGTCTGGACTAATTTGGGTCCTGCGGATCGATTGGTACCATCCCCGAGCTTGTACGACCTTCGGAAAGGGTCGACCGACGAAATTCCCCAAAATCTGAGGAGATATTCTTGAATAACTTTTTTTGTGAAGGTCGGAAGGACTTGGAAAGTGGTTGCGTCTGGACTAATTTGGGTCCTGCGGATCGATTGGTACCATCCCCGAGCTTGTACGACCTTTGGAAGGGGTCGACCGACGAAATTCCCCCAAATCTGAGGAGATATTCTTGAATAACTTTCTTTGGTGAAGGTCGGAGAGACTTGCAAGTAGGCTCTACCCCCAATAAATGGGGTAATGCGCTTCGATCGGTACCATCCTTGAGCTTCTCCGACTTTCGGAAGGGGTCGAACGAGCAAATGGTAAAATTGACTGATTTGGGGAATGTCAACACACGTGCTGACGGACGGAGAAATACTGGTTAGGTTTAGGCATGGGGAAGGGTTGGTTAGGGTTAGTGTATGGAATCAGGTCAGGGTTAGGCATCTCTCATCACTCTTACCTGTCATGTTGAAGGAAGTGGAGCCTGATATGATGTATCCAAAGCACTGCTTCCTTGGCCCCCCCGGGCAACTCCTGTGCCCCATACACCGCACGGTTAGGGTTAGGGTTAGGGCTAAAAGCACATAGGAGAAGGAGATATTCTTGAATAACTTTTTTTGTGAAGGTCGGAGAGACTTGGAAAGTGGTTGCGTCTGGACTAATTTGGGTCCTGCGGATCGATTGGTACCATCCCCGAGGTTGTACGACCTTCGAAAGAGGTCGACCGACGAAATTCCCCAAAATCTGAGGAGATATTCTTGAATAACTTTCTTTGTTGAAGGTTGGAGAGACTTGCAAGTAGGCTCTACCCCCACTAAATGGGGTAATGCGCTTTGATCGGTACCATCCTTGAGCTTCTCCGACTTTCGGAAGGGGTCGAACGAGCAAATGGTAAAATTGACTGATTTGGGGAATGTAAACACACATGCTGACGGACGGAGAAATACTGGTTAGGTTTAGGCATGGGGAAGGGTTGGTTAGGGTTAGTGTATGGATTCAGGTCAGGGTTAGGCATCTCTCTGCACTCTTACCTGTCATGTTGATGGAAGTGGAGCCTGGTATGATGTATCCAAAGCACTGCTTCCTTGGCCCCCCCGGGCAACTCCTGTGCCCCATACACCGCACGGTTAGGGTTAGGTTAGGGCTAAAAGCATATAGAAGAAGGAGATATTCTTGAATAACTTTTTTTGTGAAGGTCGGAGAGACTTGGAAAGTGGTTGCGTCTGGACTAATTTGGGTCCTGCGGATCGATTGGTACCATCCCCGAGCTTGTACGACCTTCGGAAGGGGTCGACCGACGAAATTCCCCAAAATCTGAGGAGATATTCTTGAATAACTTTTTTTTGAAGGTCGGAGAGACTTGGAAAGTGGTTGCGTCTGGACTAATTTGGGACCTGCGGATCGATTGGTACCATCCCCGAGCTTGTACGACCTTCGGAAGGGGTCGACCGACGAAATTCCCCCAAATCTGAGGAGATATTCTTGAATAACTTTTTTGTGAAGGTCGGAGAGACTTGCAAGTAGGCTCTACCCCCACTAAATGGGGTAATGCGCATCGATCGGTACCATCCTTGAGCTTCTCCGACTTTCGGAAGGGTTAGGGTTAGGGTTAGGGATAAAAGCGCATAGGAGAAGGAGATATTCTTGAATAACTTTTTTTGTGAAGGTCGGAGAGACTTGGAAAGTGGTTGCGTCTGGACTAATTTGGGTCCTGCGGATCGATTGGTACCATCCCCGAGCTTGTACGACCTTCGGAAGGGGTCGACCGACGAAATTCCCCCAAATCTGAGGAGATATTCTTGAATAACTTTTTTTGTGAAGGTCGGAGAGACTTGCAAGTAGGCTGTACCCCCACTAAATGGGGTAATGCGCATCGATCGGTACCATCCTTGAGCTTCTCCGACTTTCGGAAGGGTTAGGGGTTAGGGATAAAAGCACATAGGAGAAGGAGATATTCTTGAATAACTTTTTTTGTGAAGGTCGGAGAGACTTGGAAAGTGGTTGCATCTGGACTAATTTGGGTCCTGCGGATCGACTTGTACCATCCCCGAGCTTGTACGACCTTCGGAAGAGGTCGACCGACGAAATTCCCCCAAATCTGAGGAGATATTCTTGAATAACATTTTTTGTGAAGGTCGGAGAGACTTGCAAGTAGGCTCTACCCCCACTAAATGGGGTAATGCGCATCGATCGGTACCATCCTTGAGCTTCTCCGACTTTCGGAAGGGTTAGGGGTTAGGGATAAAAGCACATAGGAGAAGGAGATATTCTTGAATAACTTTTTTTGTGAAGGTCGGAGAGACTTGGAAGTAGGCTCTACCCCCACTAAATGGGGTAATTCGCATCGATCGGTACCATCCTTGAGCTTCTCCGACTTTCGGAAGGGTTAGGGCTAAAAGCACATAGGAGAAGGAGATATTCTTGAATAACTTTTTTTGTGAAGGTCGGAGAGACTTGGAAAGTGGTTGCGTCTGGACTAATTTGGGTCCTGCGGATCGATTGGTACCATCACCGAGCTTGTACGACCTTCGGAAGGGGTCGACCGACGAAATTCCCCCAAATCTGAGGAGATATTCTTGAATAACTTTTTTTGTGAAGGTCGGAGAGACTTGCAAGTAGGCTCTACCCCCACTAAATGGGGTAATGCGCATCGATCGGTACCATCCTTGAGCTTCTCCGACTATCGGAAGGGTTAGGGGTTAGGGATAAAAGCACATAGGAGAAGGAGATATTCTTGAATAACTTTTTTTGTGAAGGTCGGAGAGACTTGAAAAGTGGTTGCGTCTGGACTAATTTGGGTCCTGCGGATCGATTGGTACCATCCCCGAGCTTGTACGACCTTCGGAAGGGGTCGACCGACGAAATTCCCCCAAATCTGAGGAGATATTCTTGAATAACTTTTTTTGTGAAGGTCGGAGAGACTTGCAAGTAGGCTCTACCCCCACTAAAGGGGTAATTCGCATCGATCGGTACCATCCTTGAGCTTCTCCGACTTTCGGAAGGGTTAGGGATAAAAGCACATAGGAGAAGGAGATATTCTTGAATAACTTTTTTTGTGAAGGTCGGAGAGACTTGCAAGTAGGCTCTACCCCCACTAAATGGGGTAGCGCGCATCGATCGGTACCATCCTTGAGCTTCTCCGACTTTCGGAAGGGTTAGGGTTAGGGTTAGGGATGAAAGCACATAGGAGAAAGAGATATTCTTGAATAACTTTTTTTGTGAAGGTCGGAGAGACTTGCAAGTAGGCTCTACCCCCACTAAATGGGGTAGCGCGCATCGATCGGTACCATCTTTGAGCTTCTCCGACTTTCGGAAGGGTTAGGGTTAGGGATGAAAGCACATAGGAGAAAGAGATATTCTTGAATAACTTTTTTTGTGAAGGTCGGAGAGACTTGCAAGTAGGCTCTACCCCCACTAAATGGGGTAGCGCGCATCGATCGGTACCATCCTTGAGCTTCTCCGACTTTCGGAAGGGTTAGGGTTAGGGCTGAAAGCACATAGGAGAAAGAGATATTCTTGAATAACTTTTTTTGTGAAGGTCGGAGAGACTTGCAAGTAGGCTCTACCCCCACTAAATGGGGTAGCGCGCATCGATCGGTACCATCCTTGAGCTTCTCCGACTTTCGGAAGGGTTAGGGTTAGGGTTAGGGATGAAAGTACATAGGAGAAAGAGATATTCTTGAATAACTTTTTTTGTGAAGGTTGGAGAGACTTGGAAAGTGGTTGCATCTGGACTAATTTGGGTCCTGCGGATCGATTGGTACCATTCCCGAGCTTGTACGACCTTCGGAAGAGGTCGACCGACGAAATTCCCCCAAATCTGAGGAGATATTCTTGAATAACTTTTTTTGTGAAGGTCGGAAAGACTTGGAAAGTGGTTGCATCTGGACTAATTTGGGTCCTGCGGATCGATTGGTACCATCCCCGAGCTTGTACGACCTTCGGAAAAGGTCGACCGACGAAATTCCCCCAAATCTGAGGAGATATTCTTGAATAACTTTTTTTGTGAAGGTCGGAGAGACTTGCAAGTAGGCTCTACCCCCACTAAATGGGGTAGCGCGCATCGATCGGTACCATCCTTGAGCTTCTCCGACTTTCGGAAGGGTTAGGGTTAGGGTTAGGGATGAAAGCACATAGGAGAAAGAGATATTCTTGAATAACTTTTTTTGTGAAGGTCGGAGAGACTTGCAAGTAGGCTCTACCCCCACTAAATGGGGTAGCGCGCATCGATCGGTACCATCCTTGAGCTTCTCCGACTTTCGGAAGGGTTAGGGTTAGGGTTAGGGATGAAAGCACATAGGAGAAAGAGATATTCTTGAATAACTTTTTTTGTGAAGGTCGGAGAGACTTGGAAAGTGGTTGCATCTGGACTAATTTGGGTCCTGCGGATCGATTGGTACCATTCCCGAGCTTGTACGACCTTCGGAAGAGGTCGACCGACGAAATTCCCCCAAATCTGAGGAGATATTCTTGAATAACTTTTTTTGTGAAGGTCGGAGAGACTTGCAAGTAGGCTCTACCCCCACTAAATGGGGTAGCGCGCATCGATCGGTACCATCCTTGAGCTTCTCCGACTTTCGGAAGGGTTAGGGTTAGGGTTAGGGATGAAAGCACATAGGAGAAAGAGATATTCTTGAATAACTTTTTTTGTGAAGGTCGGAGAGACTTGAAAAGTGGTTGCATCTGGACTAATTTGGGTCCTGCGGATCGATTGGTACCATCCCCGAGCTTGTACGACCTTTGGAAGGGGTCGACCGACGAAATTCCCCCAAATCTGAGGAGATATTCTTGAATAACTTTCTTTGGTGAAGGTCGGAGAGACTTGCAAGTAGGCTCTACCCCCAATAAATGGGGTAATGCGCTTCGATCGGTACCATCCTTGAGCTTCTCCGACTTTCGGAAGGGGTCGAACGAGCAAATGGTAAAATTGACTGATTTGGGGAATGTCAACACACGTGCTGACGGACGGAGAAATACTGGTTAGGTTTAGGCATGGGGAAGGGTTGGTTAGGGTTAGTGTATGGAATCAGGTCAGGGTTAGGCATCTCTCATCACTCTTACCTGTCATGTTGAAGGAAGTGGAGCCTGATATGATGTATCCAAAGCACTGCTTCCTTGGCCCCCCCGGGCAACTCCTGTGCCCCATACACCGCACGGTTAGGGTTAGGGTTAGGGCTAAAAGCACATAGGAGAAGGAGATATTCTTGAATAACTTTTTTTGTGAAGGTCGGAGAGACTTGGAAAGTGGTTGCGTCTGGACTAATTTGGGTCCTGCGGATCGATTGGTACCATCCCCGAGGTTGTACGACCTTCGAAAGAGGTCGACCGACGAAATTCCCCAAAATCTGAGGAGATATTCTTGAATAACTTTTTTTTGAAGGTCGGAGAGACTTGGAAAGTGGTTGCGTCTGGACTAATTTGGGACCTGCGGATCGATTGGTACCATCCCCGAGCTTGTACGACCTTCGGAAGGGGTCGACCGACGAAATTCCCCCAAATCTGAGGAGATATTCTTGAATAACTTTTTTGTGAAGGTCGGAGAGACTTGCAAGTAGGCTCTACCCCCACTAAATGGGGTAATGCGCATCGATCGGTACCATCCTTGAGCTTCTCCGACTTTCGGAAGGGTTAGGGTTAGGGTTAGGGATAAAAGCGCATAGGAGAAGGAGATATTCTTGAATAACTTTTTTTGTGAAGGTCGGAGAGACTTGGAAAGTGGTTGCGTCTGGACTAATTTGGGTCCTGCGGATCGATTGGTACCATCCCCGAGCTTGTACGACCTTCGGAAGGGGTCGACCGACGAAATTCCCCCAAATCTGAGGAGATATTCTTGAATAACTTTTTTTGTGAAGGTCGGAGAGACTTGCAAGTAGGCTGTACCCCCACTAAATGGGGTAATGCGCATCGATCGGTACCATCCTTGAGCTTCTCCGACTTTCGGAAGGGTTAGGGGTTAGGGATAAAAGCACATAGGAGAAGGAGATATTCTTGAATAACTTTTTTTGTGAAGGTCGGAGAGACTTGGAAAGTGGTTGCATCTGGACTAATTTGGGTCCTGCGGATCGACTTGTACCATCCCCGAGCTTGTACGACCTTCGGAAGAGGTCGACCGACGAAATTCCCCCAAATCTGAGGAGATATTCTTGAATAACATTTTTTGTGAAGGTCGGAGAGACTTGCAAGTAGGCTCTACCCCCACTAAATGGGGTAATGCGCATCGATCGGTACCATCTTTGAGCTTCTCCGACTTTCGGAAGGGTTAGGGGTTAGGGATAAAAGCACATAGGAGAAGGAGATATTCTTGAATAACTTTTTTTGTGAAGGTCGGAGAGACTTGGAAGTAGGCTCTACCCCCACTAAATGGGGTAATTCGCATCGATCGGTACCATCCTTGAGCTTCTCCGACTTTCGGAAGGGTTAGGGCTAAAAGCACATAGGAGAAGGAGATATTCTTGAATAACTTTTTTTGTGAAGGTCGGAGAGACTTGGAAAGTGGTTGCGTCTGGACTAATTTGGGTCCTGCGGATCGATTGGTACCATCACCGAGCTTGTACGACCTTCGGAAGGGGTCGACCGACGAAATTCCCCCAAATCTGAGGAGATATTCTTGAATAACTTTTTTTGTGAAGGTCGGAGAGACTTGCAAGTAGGCTCTACCCCCACTAAATGGGGTAATGCGCATCGATCGGTACCATCCTTGAGCTTCTCCGACTATCGGAAGGGTTAGGGGTTAGGGATAAAAGCACATAGGAGAAGGAGATATTCTTGAATAACTTTTTTTGTGAAGGTCGGAGAGACTTGAAAAGTGGTTGCGTCTGGACTAATTTGGGTCCTGCGGATCGATTGGTACCATCCCCGAGCTTGTACGACCTTCGGAAGGGGTCGACCGACGAAATTCCCCCAAATCTGAGGAGATATTCTTGAATAACTTTTTTTGTGAAGGTCGGAGAGACTTGCAAGTAGGCTCTACCCCCACTAAAGGGGTAATTCGCATCGATCGGTACCATCCTTGAGCTTCTCCGACTTTCGGAAGGGTTAGGGATAAAAGCACATAGGAGAAGGAGATATTCTTGAATAACTTTTTTTGTGAAGGTCGGAGAGACTTGCAAGTAGGCTCTACCCCCACTAAATGGGGTAGCGCGCATCGATCGGTACCATCCTTGAGCTTCTCCGACTTTCGGAAGGGTTAGGGTTAGGGTTAGGGATGAAAGCACATAGGAGAAAGAGATATTCTTGAATAACTTTTTTTGTGAAGGTCGGAGAGACTTGCAAGTAGGCTCTACCCCCACTAAATGGGGTAGCGCGCATCGATCGGTACCATCCTTGAGCTTCTCCGACTTTCGGAAGGGTTAGGGTTAGGGTTAGGGATGAAAGCACATAGGAGAAAGAGATATTCTTGAATAACTTTTTTTGTGAAGGTCGGAGAGACTTGCAAGTAGGCTCTACCCCCACTAAATGGGGTAGCGCGCATCGATCGGTACCATCCTTGAGCTTCTCCGACTTTCGGAAGGGTTAGGGTTAGGGCTGAAAGCACATAGGAGAAAGAGATATTCTTGAATAACTTTTTTTGTGAAGGTCGGAGAGACTTGCAAGTAGGCTCTACCCCCACTAAATGGGGTACCGCGCATCGATCGGTACCATCCTTGAGCTTCTCCGACTTTCGGAAGGGTTAGGGTTAGGGTTAGGGATGAAAGTACATAGGAGAAAGAGATATTCTTGAATAACTTTTTTTGTGAAGGTTGGAGAGACTTGGAAAGTGGTTGCATCTGGACTAATTTGGGTCCTGCGGATCGATTGGTACCATTCCCGAGCTTGTACGACCTTCGGAAGAGGTCGACCGACGAAATTCCCCCAAATCTGAGGAGATATTCTTGAATAACTTTTTTTGTGAAGGTCGGAAAGACTTGGAAAGTGGTTGCATCTGGACTAATTTGGGTCCTGCGGATCGATTGGTACCATCCCCGAGCTTGTACGACCTTCGGAAAAGGTCGACCGACGAAATTCCCCCAAATCTGAGGAGATATTCTTGAATAACTTTTTTTGTGAAGGTCGGAGAGACTTGCAAGTAGGCTCTACCCCCACTAAATGGGGTAGCGCGCATCGATCGGTACCATCCTTGAGCTTCTCCGACTTTCGGAAGGGTTAGGGTTAGGGTTAGGGATGAAAGCACATAGGAGAAAGAGATATTCTTGAATAACTTTTTTTGTGAAGGTCGGAGAGACTTGCAAGTAGGCTCTACCCCCACTAAATGGGGTAGCGCGCATCGATCGGTACCATCCTTGAGCTTCTCCGACTTTCGGAAGGGTTAGGGTTAGGGTTAGGGATGAAAGCACATAGGAGAAAGAGATATTCTTGAATAACTTTTTTTGTGAAGGTCGGAGAGACTTGGAAAGTGGTTGCATCTGGACTAATTTGGGTCCTGCGGATCGATTGGTACCATTCCCGAGCTTGTACGACCTTCGGAAGAGGTCGACCGACGAAATTCCCCCAAATCTGAGGAGATATTCTTGAATAACTTTTTTTGTGAAGGTCGGAGAGACTTGCAAGTAGGCTCTACCCCCACTAAATGGGGTAGCGCGCATCGATCGGTACCATCCTTGAGCTTCTCCGACTTTCGGAAGGGTTAGGGTTAGGGTTAGGGATGAAAGCACATAGGAGAAAGAGATATTCTTGAATAACTTTTTTTGTGAAGGTCGGAGAGACTTGAAAAGTGGTTGCATCTGGACTAATTTGGGTCCTGCGGATCGATTGGTACCATCCCCGAGCTTGTACGACCTTCGGAAGAGGTCGACCGACGAAATTCCCCCAAATCTGAGAAGATATTCTTGAATAACTTTTTTTGTGAAGGTCGGAGAGACTTGCAAGTAGGCTCTACCCCCACTAAATGGGGTAGCGCGCATCGATCGGTACCATCCTTGAGCTTCTCCGACTTTCGGAAGGGTTAGGGTTAGGGATGAAAGCACATAGGAGAAAGAGATATTCTTGAATAACTTTTTTTGTGAAGGTCGGAGAGACTTGCAAGTAGGCTCTACCCCCACTAAATGGGGTAGCGCGCATCGATCGGTACCATCCTTGAGCTTCTCCGACCTTCGGAAGGGTTAGGGTTAGGGATGAAAGCACATAGGAGAAAGAGATATTCTTGAATAACTTTTTTTGTGAAGGTCGGAGAGACATGGAAAGTGGTTGCATCTGGACTAATTTGGGTCCTGCAGATCGATTGGTACCATCCCCGAGCTTGTACGACCTTCGGAAGAGGTCGACCGACGAAATTCCCCCAAATCTGAGGAGATATTCTTGAATAACTTTTTTTGTGAAGGTCGGAGAGACTTGCAAGTAGGCTCTACCCCCACTAAATGGGGTAGCGCGCATCGATCGGTACCATCCTTGAGCTTCTCCGACTTTCGGAAGGGTTAGGGTTAGGGTTAGGGATGAAAGCACATAGGAGAAAGAGATATTCTTGAATAACTTTTTTTGTGAAGGTCGGAGAGACTTGCAAGTAGGCTCTACCCCCACTAAATGGGGTAGCGCGCATCGATCGGTACCATCCTTGAGCTTCTCCGACTTTCGGAAGGGTTAGGGTTAGGGTTAGGGATGAAAGCACATAGGAGAAAGAGATATTCTTGAATAACTTTTTTTGTGAAGGTCGGAGAGACTTGGAAAGTGGTTGCATCTGGACTAATTTGGGTCCTGCGGATCGATTGGTACCATTCCCGAGCTTGTACGACCTTCGGAAGAGGTCGACCGACGAAATTCCCCCAAATCTGAGGAGATATTCTTGAATAACTTTTTTTGTGAAGGTCGGAGAGACTTGCAAGTAGGCTCTACCCCCACTAAATGGGGTAGCGCGCATCGATCGGTACCATCCTTGAGCTTCTCCGACTTTCGGAAGGGTTAGGGTTAGGGTTAGGGATGAAAGCACATAGGAGAAAGAGATATTCTTGAATAACTTTTTTTGTGAAGGTCGGAGAGACTTGAAAAGTGGTTGCATCTGGACTAATTTGGGTCCTGCGGATCGATTGGTACCATCCCCGAGCTTGTACGACCTTCGGAAGAGGTCGACCGACGAAATTCCCCCAAATCTGAGAAGATATTCTTGAATAACTTTTTTTGTGAAGGTCGGAGAGACTTGCAAGTAGGCTCTACCCCCACTAAATGGGGTAGCGCGCATCGATCGGTACCATCTTTGAGCTTCTCCGACTTTCGGAAGGGTTAGGGTTAGGGATGAAAGCACATAGGAGAAAGAGATATTCTTGAATAACTTTTTTTGTGAAGGTCGGAGAGACTTGCAAGTAGGCTCTACCCCCACTAAATGGGGTAGCGCGCATCGATCGGTACCATCCTTGAGCTTCTCCGACCTTCGGAAGGGTTAGGGTTAGGGATGAAAGCACATAGGAGAAAGAGATATTCTTGAATAACTTTTTTGTGAAGGTCGGAGAGACTTGGAAAGTGGTTGCATCTGGACTAATTTGGGTCCTGCGGATCGATTGGTACCATCCCCGAGCTTGTACGACCTTCGGAAGAGGTCGACCGACGAAATTCCCCCAAATCTGAGGAGATATTCTTGAATAACTTTTTTTGTGAAGGTCGGAGAGACTTGCAAGTAGGCTCTACCCCCACTAAATGGGGTAGCGCGCATCGATCGGTACCATCCTTGAGCTTCTCCGACTTTCGGAAGGGTTAGGGTTAGGGTTAGGGATGAAAGCACATAGGAGAAAGAGATATTCTTGAATAACTTTTTTTGTGAAGGTCGGAGAGACTTGCAAGTAGGCTCTACCCCCACTAAATGGGGTAGCGCGCATCGATCGGTACTATCCTTGAGCTTCTCCGACTTTCGGAAGGGTTAGGGTTAGGGTTAGGGATGAAAGCACATAGGAGAAAGAGATATTCTTGAATAACTTTTTTTGTGAAGGTCGGAGAGACTTGGAAAGTGGTTGCATCTGGACTAATTTGGGTCCTGCGGATCGATTGGTACCATCCCCGAGCTTGTACGACCTTCGGAAGAGGTCGACCGACGAAATTCCCCCAAATCTGAGGAGATATTCTTGAATAACGTTTTTTGTGAAGGTCGGAGAGACTTGCAAGTAGGCTCTACCCCCACTAAATGGGGTAGCGTGCATCGATCGGTACCATCCTTGAGCTTCTCCGACTTTCGGAAGGGTTAGGGTTAGGGTTAGGGATGAAAGCACATAGGAGAAAGAGATATTCTTGAATAACGTTTTTTTTGAAGGTCGGAGAGACTTGCAAGTAGGCTCTACCCCCACTAAATGGGGTAGCGCGCATCGATCGGTACCATCCTTGAGCTTCTCCGACTTTCGGAAGGGTTAGGGTTAGGGTTAGGGATGAAAGCACATAGGAGAAAGAGATATTCTTGAATTACTTTTTTTGTGAAGGTCGGAGAGACTTGGAAAGTGGTTGCATCTGGACTAATTTGGGTCCTGCGGATCGATTGGTACCATCCCCGAGCTTGTACGACCTTCGGAAGAGGTCGACCGACGAAATTCCCCCAAATCTGAGAAGATATTCTTGAATAACTTTTTTTGTGAAGGTCGGAGAGACTTGCAAGTAGGCTCTACCCCCACTAAATGGGGTAGCGCGCATCGATCGGTACCATCCTTGAGCTTCTCCGACTTTCGGAAGGGTTAGGGTTAGGGATGAAAGCACATAGGAGAAAGAGATATTCTTGAATAACTTTTTTTGTGAAGGTCGGAGAGACTTGCAAGTAGGCTCTACCCCCACTAAATGGGGTAGCGCGCATCGATCAGTACCATCCTTGAGCTTCTCCGACCTTCGGAAGGGTTAGGGTTAGGGATGAAAGCACATAGGAGAAAGAGATATTCTTGAATAACTTTTTTTGTGAAGGTCGGAGAGACTTGGAAAGTGGTTGCATCTGGACTAATTTGGGTCCTGCGGATCGATTGGTACCATCCCCGAGCTTGTACGACCTTCGGAAGAGGTCGACCGACGAAATTCCCCCAAATCTGAGGAGATATTCTTGAATAACTTTTTTTGTGAAGGTCGGAGAGACTTGCAAGTAGGCTCTACCCCGACTAAATGGGGTAGCGCGCATCGATCGGTACCATCCTTGAGCTTCTCCGACTTTCGGAAGGGTTAGGGTTAGGGTTAGGGATGAAAGCACATAGGAGAAAGAGATATTCTTGAATAACTTTTTTTGTGAAGGTCGGAGAGACTTGCAAGTAGGCTCTACCCCCACTAAATGGGGTAGCGCGCATCGATCGGTACCATCCTTGAGCTTCTCCAACTTTCGGAAGGGTTAGGGTTAGGGTTAGGGATGAAAGCACATAGGAGAAAGAGATATTCTTGAATAACTTTTTTTGTGAAGGTCGGAGAGACTTGGAAAGTGGTTGCATCTGGACTAATTTGGGTCCTGCGGATCGATTGGTACCATCCCCGAGCTTGTACGACCTTCGGAAGAGGTCGACCGACGAAATTCCCCCAAATCTGAGGAGATATTCTTGAATAACGTTTTTTGTGAAGGTCGGAGAGACTTGCAAGTAGGCTCTACCCCCACTAAATGGGGTAGCGCGCATCGATCGGTACCATCCTTGAGCTTCTCCGACTTTCGGAAGGGTTAGGGTTAGGGTTAGGGATGAAAGCACATAGGAGAAAGAGATATTCTTGAATAACGTTTTTTGTGAAGGTCGGAGAGACTTGCAAGTAGGCTCTACCCCCACTAAATGGGGTAGCGCGCATCGATCGGTACCATCCTTGAGCTTCTCCGACTTTCGGAAGGGTTAGGGTTAGGGTTAGGGATGAAAGCACATAGGAGAAAGAGATATTCTTGAATAACTTTTTTTGTGAAGGTCGGAGAGACTTGAAAAGTGGTTGCATCTGGACTAATTTGGGTCCTGCGGATCGATTGGTACCATCCCCGAGCTTGTACGACCTTCGGAAGAGGTCGACCGACGAAATTCCCCCAAATCTGAGAAGATATTCTTGAATAACTTTTTTTGTGAAGGTCGGAGAGACTTGCAAGTAGGCTCTACCCCCACTAAATGGGGTAGCGCGCATCGATCGGTACCATCCTTGAGCTTCTCCGACTTTCGGAAGGGTTAGGGTTAGGGTTAGGGATGAAAGCACATAGGAGAAAGAGATATTCTTGAATAACGTTTTTTGTGAAGGTCGGAGAGACTTGCAAGTAGGCTCTACCCCCACTAAATGGGGTAGCGCGCATCGATCGGTACCATCCTTGAGCTTCTCCGACTTTCGGAAGGGTTAGGGTTAGGGTTAGGGATGAAAGCACATAGGAGAAAGAGATATTCTTGAATAACTTTTTTTGTGAAGGTCGGAGAGACTTGAAAAGTGGTTGCATCTGGACTAATTTGGGTCCTGCGGATCGATTGGTACCATCCCCGAGCTTGTACGACCTTCGGAAGAGGTCGACCGACGAAATTCCCCCAAATCTGAGAAGATATTCTTGAATAACTTTTTTTGTGAAGGTCGGAGAGACTTGCAAGTAGGCTCTACCCCCACTAAATGGGGTAGCGCGCATCGATCGGTACCATCCTTGAGCTTCTCCGACTTTCGGAAGGGTTAGGGTTAGGGATGAAAGCACATAGGAGAAAGAGATATTCTTGAATAACTTTTTTTGTGAAGGTCGGAGAGACTTGCAAGTAGGCTCTACCCCCACTAAATGGGGTAGCGCGCATCGATCGGTACCATCCTTGAGCTTCTCCGACCTTCGGAAGGGTTAGGGTTAGGGATGAAAGCACATAGGAGAAAGAGATATTCTTGAATAACTTTTTTTGTGAAGGTCGGAGAGACTTGGAAAGTGGTTGCATCTGGACTAATTTGGGTCCTGCGGATCGATTGGTACCATCCCCGAGCTTGTACGACCTTCGGAAGAGGTCGACCGACGAAATTCCCCCAAATCTGAGGAGATATTCTTGAATAACTTTTTTTGTGAAGGTCGGAGAGACTTGCAAGTAGGCTCTACCCCCACTAAATGGGGTAGCGCGCATCGATCGGTACCATCCTTGAGCTTCTCCGACTTTCGGAAGGGTTAGGGTTAGGGTTAGGGATGAAAGCACATAGGAGAAAGAGATATTCTTGAATAACTTTTTTTGTGAAGGTCGGAGAGACTTGCAAGTAGGCTCTACCCCCACTAAATGGGGTAGCGCGCATCGATCGGTACCATCCTTGAGCTTCTCCGACTTTCGGAAGGGTTAGGGTTAGGGTTAGGGATGAAAGCACATAGGAGAAAGAGATATTCTTGAATAACTTTTTTTGTGAAGGTCGGAGAGACTTGGAAAGTGGTTGCATCTGGACTAATTTGGGTCCTGCGGATCGATTGGTACCATCCCCGAGCTTGTACGACCTTCGGAAGAGGTCGACCGACGAAATTCCCCCAAATCTGAGAAGATATTCTTGAATAACTTTTTTTGTGAAGGTCGGAGAGACTTGCAAGTAGGCTCTACCCCCACTAAATGGGGTAGCGCGCATCGATCGGTACCATCCTTGAGCTTCTCCGACTTTCGGAAGGGTTAGGGTTAGGGATGAAAGCACATAGGAGAAAGAGATATTCTTGAATAACTTTTTTTGTGAAGGTCGGAGAGACTTGCAAGTAGGCTCTACCCCCACTAAATGGGGTAGCGCGCATCGATCGGTACCATCCTTGAGCTTCTCCGACCTTCGGAAGGGTTAGGGTTAGGGATGAAAGCACATAGGAGAAAGAGATATTCTTGAATAACTTTTTTTGTGAAGGTCGGAGAGACTTGGAAAGTGGTTGCATCTGGACTAATTTGGGTCCTGCGGATCGATTGGTACCATCCCCGAGCTTGTACGACCTTCGGAAGAGGTCGACCGACGAAATTCCCCCAAATCTGAGGAGATATTCTTGAATAACTTTTTTTGTGAAGGTCGGAGAGACTTGCAAGTAGGCTCTACCCCCACTAAATGGGGTAGCGCGCATCGATCGGTACCATCCTTGAGCTTCTCCGACTTTCGGAAGGGTTAGGGTTAGGGTTAGGGATGAAAGCACATAGGAGAAAGAGATATTCTTGAATAACTTTTTTTGTGAAGGTCGGAGAGACTTGGAAAGTGGTTGCATCTGGACTAATTTGGGTCCTGCGGATCGATTGGTACCATCCCCGAGCTTGTACGACCTTCGGAAGAGGTCGACCGACGAAATTCCCCCAAATCTGAGAAGATATTCTTGAATAACTTTTTTTGTGAAGGTCGGAGAGACTTGCAAGTAGGCTCTACCCCCACTAAATGGGGTAGCGCGCATCGATCGGTACCATCCTTGAGCTTCTCCGACTTTCGGAAGGGTTAGGGTTAGGGATGAAAGCACATAGGAGAAAGAGATATTCTTGAATAACTTTTTTTGTGAAGGTCGGAGAGACTTGCAAGTAGGCTCTACCCCCACTAAATGGGGTAGCGCGCATCGATCGGTACCATCCTTGAGCTTCTCCGACCTTCGGAAGGGTTAGGGTTAGGGATGAAAGCACATAGGAGAAAGAGATATTCTTGAATAACTTTTTTTGTGAAGGTCGGAGAGACTTGGAAAGTGGTTGCATCTGGACTAATTTGGGTCCTGCGGATCGATTGGTACCATCCCCGAGCTTGTACGACCTTCGGAAGAGGTCGACCGACGAAATTCCCCCAAATCTGAGGAGATATTCTTGAATAACTTTTTTTGTGAAGGTCGGAGAGACTTGCAAGTAGGCTCTACCCCCACTAAATGGGGTAGCGCGCATCGATCGGTACCATCCTTGAGCTTCTCCGACTTTCGGAAGGGTTAGGGTTAGGGTTAGGGATGAAAGCACATAGGAGAAAGAGATATTCTTGAATAACTTTTTTTGTGAAGGTCGGAGAGACTTGCAAGTAGGCTCTACCCCCACTAAATGGGGTAGCGCGCATCGATCGGTACTATCCTTGAGCTTCTCCGACTTTCGGAAGGGTTAGGGTTAGGGTTAGGGATGAAAGCACATAGGAGAAAGAGATATTCTTGAATAACTTTTTTTGTGAAGGTCGGAGAGACTTGGAAAGTGGTTGCATCTGGACTAATTTGGGTCCTGCGGATCGATTGGTACCATCCCCGAGCTTGTACGACCTTCGGAAGAGGTCGACCGACGAAATTCCCCCAAATCTGAGGAGATATTCTTGAATAACGTTTTTTGTGAAGGTCGGAGAGACTTGCAAGTAGGCTCTACCCCCACTAAATGGGGTAGCGTGCATCGATCGGTACCATCCTTGAGCTTCTCCGACTTTCGGAAGGGTTAGGGTTAGGGTTAGGGATGAAAGCACATAGGAGAAAGAGATATTCTTGAATAACGTTTTTTTTGAAGGTCGGAGAGACTTGCAAGTAGGCTCTACCCCCACTAAATGGGGTAGCGCGCATCGATCGGTACCATCCTTGAGCTTCTCCGACTTTCGGAAGGGTTAGGGTTAGGGTTAGGGATGAAAGCACATAGGAGAAAGAGATATTCTTGAATTACTTTTTTTGTGAAGGTCGGAGAGACTTGGAAAGTGGTTGCATCTGGACTAATTTGGGTCCTGCGGATCGATTGGTACCATCCCCGAGCTTGTACGACCTTCGGAAGAGGTCGACCGACGAAATTCCCCCAAATCTGAGAAGATATTCTTGAATAACTTTTTTTGTGAAGGTCGGAGAGACTTGCAAGTAGGCTCTACCCCCACTAAATGGGGTAGCGCGCATCGATCGGTACCATCCTTGAGCTTCTCCGACTTTCGGAAGGGTTAGGGTTAGGGATGAAAGCACATAGGAGAAAGAGATATTCTTGAATAACTTTTTTTGTGAAGGTCGGAGAGACTTGCAAGTAGGCTCTACCCCCACTAAATGGGGTAGCGCGCATCGATCAGTACCATCCTTGAGCTTCTCCGACCTTCGGAAGGGTTAGGGTTAGGGATGAAAGCACATAGGAGAAAGAGATATTCTTGAATAACTTTTTTTGTGAAGGTCGGAGAGACTTGGAAAGTGGTTGCATCTGGACTAATTTGGGTCCTGCGGATCGATTGGTACCATCCCCGAGCTTGTACGACCTTCGGAAGAGGTCGACCGACGAAATTCCCCCAAATCTGAGGAGATATTCTTGAATAACTTTTTTTGTGAAGGTCGGAGAGACTTGCAAGTAGGCTCTACCCCGACTAAATGGGGTAGCGCGCATCGATCGGTACCATCCTTGAGCTTCTCCGACTTTCGGAAGGGTTAGGGTTAGGGTTAGGGATGAAAGCACATAGGAGAAAGAGATATTCTTGAATAACTTTTTTTGTGAAGGTCGGAGAGACTTGCAAGTAGGCTCTACCCCCACTAAATGGGGTAGCGCGCATCGATCGGTACCATCCTTGAGCTTCTCCAACTTTCGGAAGGGTTAGGGTTAGGGTTAGGGATGAAAGCACATAGGAGAAAGAGATATTCTTGAATAACTTTTTTTGTGAAGGTCGGAGAGACTTGGAAAGTGGTTGCATCTGGACTAATTTGGGTCCTGCGGATCGATTGGTACCATCCCCGAGCTTGTACGACCTTCGGAAGAGGTCGACCGACGAAATTCCCCCAAATCTGAGGAGATATTCTTGAATAACGTTTTTTGTGAAGGTCGGAGAGACTTGCAAGTAGGCTCTACCCCCACTAAATGGGGTAGCGCGCATCGATCGGTACCATCCTTGAGCTTCTCCGACTTTCGGAAGGGTTAGGGTTAGGGTTAGGGATGAAAGCACATAGGAGAAAGAGATATTCTTGAATAACGTTTTTTGTGAAGGTCGGAGAGACTTGCAAGTAGGCTCTACCCCCACTAAATGGGGTAGCGCGCATCGATCGGTACCATCCTTGAGCTTCTCCGACTTTCGGAAGGGTTAGGGTTAGGGTTAGGGATGAAAGCACATAGGAGAAAGAGATATTCTTGAATAACTTTTTTTGTGAAGGTCGGAGAGACTTGAAAAGTGGTTGCATCTGGACTAATTTGGGTCCTGCGGATCGATTGGTACCATCCCCGAGCTTGTACGACCTTCGGAAGAGGTCGACCGACGAAATTCCCCCAAATCTGAGAAGATATTCTTGAATAACTTTTTTTGTGAAGGTCGGAGAGACTTGCAAGTAGGCTCTACCCCCACTAAATGGGGTAGCGCGCATCGATCGGTACCATCCTTGAGCTTCTCCGACTTTCGGAAGGGTTAGGGTTAGGGATGAAAGCACATAGGAGAAAGAGATATTCTTGAATAACTTTTTTTGTGAAGGTCGGAGAGACTTGCAAGTAGGCTCTACCCCCACTAAATGGGGTAGCGCGCATCGATCGGTACCATCCTTGAGCTTCTCCGACCTTCGGAAGGGTTAGGGTTAGGGATGAAAGCACATAGGAGAAAGAGATATTCTTGAATAACTTTTTTTGTGAAGGTCGGAGAGACTTGGAAAGTGGTTGCATCTGGACTAATTTGGGTCCTGCGGATCGATTGGTACCATCCCCGAGCTTGTACGACCTTCGGAAGAGGTCGACCGACGAAATTCCCCCAAATCTGAGGAGATATTCTTGAATAACTTTTTTTGTGAAGGTCGGAGAGACTTGCAAGTAGGCTCTACCCCCACTAAATGGGGTAGCGCGCATCGATCGGTACCATCCTTGAGCTTCTCCGACTTTCGGAAGGGTTAGGGTTAGGGTTAGGGATGAAAGCACATAGGAGAAAGAGATATTCTTGAATAACTTTTTTTGTGAAGGTCGGAGAGACTTGCAAGTAGGCTCTACCCCCACTAAATGGGGTAGCGCGCATCGATCGGTACCATCCTTGAGCTTCTCCGACTTTCGGAAGGGTTAGGGTTAGGGTTAGGGATGAAAGCACATAGGAGAAAGAGATATTCTTGAATAACTTTTTTTGTGAAGGTCGGAGAGACTTGGAAAGTGGTTGCATCTGGACTAATTTGGGTCCTGCGGATCGATTGGTACCATCCCCGAGCTTGTACGACCTTCGGAAGAGGTCGACCGACGAAATTCCCCCAAATCTGAGGAGATATTCTTGAATAACGTTTTTTGTGAAGGTCGGAGAGACTTGCAAGTAGGCTCTACCCCCACTAAATGGGGTAGCGCGCATCGATCGGTACCATCCTTGAGCTTCTCCGACTTTCGGAAGGGTTAGGGTTAGGGTTAGGGATGAAAGCACATAGGAGAAAGAGATATTCTTGAATAACGTTTTTTGTGAAGGTCGGAGAGACTTGCAAGTAGGCTCTACCCCCACTAAATGGGGTAGCGCGCATCGATCGGTACCATCCTTGAGCTTCTCCGACTTTCGGAAGGGTTAGGGTTAGGGTTAGGGATGAAAGCACATAGGAGAAAGAGATATTCTTGAATTACTTTTTTTGTGAAGGTCGGAGAGACTTGGAAAGTGGTTGCATCTGGACTAATTTGGGTCCTGCGGATCGATTGGTACCATCCCCGAGCTTGTACGACCTTCGGAAGAGGTCGACCGACGAAATTCCCCCAAATCTGAGGAGATATTCTTGAATAACGTTTTTTGTGAAGGTCGGAGAGACTTGCAAGTAGGCTCTACCCCCACTAAATGGGGTAGCGCGCATCGATCGGTACCATCCTTGAGCTTCTCCGACTTTTGGAAGGGTTAGGGTTAGGGATGAAAGCACATAGGAGAAAGAGATATTCTTGAATAACGTTTTTTGTGAAGGTCGGAGAGACTTGCAAGTAGGCTCTACCCCCACTAAATGGGGTAGCGCGCATCGATCGGTACCATCCTTGAGCTTCTCCGACTTTCGGAAGGGTTAGGGTTAGGGTTAGGGATGAAAGCACATAGGAGAAAGAGATATTCTTGAATTACTTTTTTTGTGAAGGTCGGAGAGACTTGGAAAGTGGTTGCATCTGGACTAATTTGGGTCCTGCGGATCGATTGGTACCATCCCCGAGCTTGTACGACCTTCGGAAGAGGTCGACCGACGAAATTCCCCCAAATCTGAGGAGATATTCTTGAATAACGTTTTTTGTGAAGGTCGGAGAGACTTGCAAGTAGGCTCTACCCCCACTAAATGGGGTAGCGCACATCGATCGGTACCATCCTTGAGCTTCTCCGACTTTCGGAAGGGTTAGGGTTAGGGTTAGGGATGAAAGCACATAGGAGAAAGAGATATTCTTGAATAACGTTTTTTGTGAAGGTCGGAGAGACTTGCAAGTAGGCTCTACCCCCACTAAATGGGGTAGCGCGCATCGATCGGTACCATCCTTGAGCTTCTCCGACTTTCGGAAGGGTTAGGGTTAGGGTTAGGGATGAAAGCACATAGGAGAAAGAGATATTCTTGAATTACTTTTTTTGTGAAGGTCGGAGAGACTTGGAAAGTGGTTGCATCTGGACTAATTTGGGTCCTGCGGATCGATTGGTACCATCCCCGAGCTTGTACGACCTTTGGAAGAGGTCGACCGACGAAATTCCCCCAAATCTGAGGAGATATTCTTGAATAACTTTTTTTGTGAAGGTCGGAGAGACTTGCAAGTAGGCTCTACCCCCACTAAATGGGGTAGCGCGCATCGATCGGTACCATCCGTGAGCTTCTCCGACTTTCGGAAGGGTTAGGGTTAGGGTTAGGGATGAAAGCACATAGGAGAAAGAGATATTCTTGAATAACTTTTTTTGTGAAGGTCGGAGAGACTTGGAAAGTGGTTGCATCTGGACTAATTTGGGTCCTGCGGATCGATTGGTACCATCCCCGAGCTTGTACGACCTTCGGAAGAGGTCGACCGACGAAATTCCCCCAAATCTGAGGAGATATTCTTGAATAACGTTTTTTGTGAAGGTCGGAGAGACTTGCAAGTAGGCTCTACCCCCACTAAATGGGGTAGCGCGCATCGATCGGTACCATCCTTGAGCTTCTCCGACTTTCGGAAGGGTTAGGGTTAGGGTTAGGGATGAAAGCACATAGGAGAAAGAGATATTCTTGAATTACTTTTTTTGTGAAGGTCGGAGAGACTTGGAAAGTGGTTGCATCTGGACTAATTTGGGTCCTGCGGATCGATTGGTACCATCCCCGAGCTTGTACGACCTTCGGAAGAGGTCGACCGACGAAATTCCCCCAAATCTGAGGAGATATTCTTGAATAACTTTTTTTGTGAAGGTCGGAGAGACTTGCAAGTAGGCTCTACCCCCACTAAATGGGGTAGCGCGCATCGATCGGTACCATCCTTGAGCTTCTCCGACTTTCGGAAGGGTTAGGGTTAGGGTTAGGGATGAAAGCACATAGGAGAAAGAGATATTCTTGAATAACTTTTTTTGTGAAGGTCGGAGAGACTTGCAAGTAGGCTCTACCCCCACTAAATGGGGTAGCGCGCATCGATCAGTACCATCCTTGAGCTTCTCCGACTTTCGGAAGGGTTAGGGTTAGGGTTAGGGATGAAAGCACATAGGAGAAAGAGATATTCTTGAATAACTTTTTTTGTGAAGGTCGGAGAGACTTGGAAAGTGGTTGCATCTGGACTAATTTGGGTCCTGCGGATCGATTGGTACCATCCCCGAGCTTGTACGACCTTCGGAAGAGGTCGACCGATGAAATTCCCCCAAATCTGAGGAGATATTCTTGAATAACTTTTTTTGTGAAGGTCGGAGAGACTTGCAAGTAGGCTCTACCCCCACTAAATGGGGTAGCGCGCATCGATCGGTACCATCCTTGAGCTTCTCCGACTTTCGGAAGGGTTAGGGTTAGGGATGAAAGCACATAGGAGAAAGAGATATTCTTGAATAACTTTTTTTGTGAAGGTCGGAGAGACTTGAAAAGTGGTTGCATCTGGACTAATTTGGGTCCTGCGGATCGATTGGTACCATCCCCGAGCTTGTACGACCTTCGGAAGAGGTCGACCGACGAAATTCCCCCAAATCTGAGGAGATATTCTTGAATAACTTTTTTTGTGAAGGTCGGAGAGACTTGCAAGTAGGCTCTACCCCCACTAAATGGGGTAGCGCGCATCGATCGGTACCATCCTTGAGCTTCTCCGACTTTCGGAAGGGTTAGGGTTAGGGTTAGGGATGAAAGCACATAGGAGAAAGAGATATTCTTGAATAACTTTTTTTGTGAAGGTCGGAGAGACTTGCAAGTAGGCTCTACCCCCACTAAATGGGGTAACGCGCATCGATTGGCACCATCCTTGAGCTTCTCCGACTTTCGGAAGGGTTAGGGTTAGGGTTAGGGATGAAAGCACATAGGAGAAAGAGATATTCTTGAATAACTTTTTTTGTGAAGGTCGGAGAGACTTGCAAGTAGGCTCTACCCCCACTAAATGGGGTAGCGCGCATCGATCGGTACCATCGTTGAGCTTCTCCGACTTTCGGAAGGGTTAGGGTTAGGGTTAGGGATGAAAGCACATAGGAGAAAGAGATATTCTTGAATAACTTTTTTTGTGAAGGTCGGAGAGACTTGGAAAGTGGTTGCATCTGGACTAATTTGGGTCCTGCGGATCGATTGGTACCATCCCCGAGCTTGTACGACCTTTGGAAGAGGTCGACCGACGAAATTCCCCCAAATCTGAGGAGATATTCTTGAATAACTTTTTTTGTGAAGGTCGGAGAGACTTGCAAGTAGGCTCTACCCCCACTAAATGGGGTAGCGCGCATCGATCGGTACCATCCTTGAGCTTCTCCGACTTTCGGAAGGGTTAGGGTTAGGGTTAAGGATGAAAGCACATAGGAGAAAGAGATATTCTTGAATAACTTTTTTTGTGAAGGTCGGAGAGACTTGCAAGTAGGCTCTACCCCCACTAAATGGGATAGCGCGCATCGATCGGTACCATCCTTGAGCTTCTCCGACTTTCGGAAGGGTTAGGGTTAGGGTTAGGGATGAAAGCACATAGGAGAAAGAGATATTCTTGAATAACTTTTTTTGTGAAGGTCGGAGAGACTTGGAAAGTGGTTGCATCTGGACTAATTTGGGTCCTGCGGATCGATTGGTACCATCCCCGAGCTTGTACGACCTTCGGAAGAGGTCGACCAACGAAATTCCACCAAATCTGAGGAGATATTCTTGAATAACTTTTTTTGTGAAGGTCGGAGAGACTTGCAAGTAGGCTCTACCCCCACTAAATGGGGTAGCGCGCATCGATCGGTACCATCCTTGAGCTTCTCCGACTTTCGGAAGGGTTAGCGTTAGGGTTAAGGATGAAAGCACATAGGAGAAAGAGATATTCTTGAATAACTTTTTTTGTGAAGGTCGGAGAGACTTGCAAGTAGGCTCTACCCCCACTAAATGGGGTAACGCGCATCGATTGGCACCATCCTTGAGCTTCTCCGACTTTCGGAAGGGTTAGGGTTAGGGTTAGGGATGAAAGCACATAGGAGAAAGAGATATTCTTGAATAACTTTTTTTGTGAAGGTCGGAGAGACTTGCAAGTAGGCTCTACCCCCACTAAATGGGGTAGCGCGCATCGATCGGTACCATCGTTGAGCTTCTCCGACTTTCGGAAGGGTTAGGGTTAGGGTTAGGGATGAAAGCACATAGGAGAAAGAGATATTCTTGAATAACTTTTTTTGTGAAGGTCGGAGAGACTTGGAAAGTGGTTGCATCTGGACTAATTTGGGTCCTGCGGATCGATTGGTACCATCCCCGAGCTTGTACGACCTTTGGAAGAGGTCGACCGACGAAATTCCCCCAAATCTGAGGAGATATTCTTGAATAACTTTTTTTGTGAAGGTCGGAGAGACTTGCAAGTAGGCTCTACCCCCACTAAATGGGGTAGCGCGCATCGATCGGTACCATCGTTGAGCTTCTCCGACTTTCGGAAGGGTTAGGGTTAGGGTTAGGGATGAAAGCACATAGGAGAAAGAGATATTCTTGAATAACTTTTTTTGTGAAGGTCGGAGAGACTTGGAAAGTGGTTGCATCTGGACTAATTTGGGTCCTGCGGATCGATTGGTACCATCCCCGAGCTTGTACGACCTTTGGAAGAGGTCGACCGACGAAATTCCCCCAAATCTGAGGAGATATTCTTGAATAACTTTTTTTGTGAAGGTCGGAGAGACTTGCAAGTAGGCTCTACCCCCACTAAATGGGGTAGCGCGCATCGATCGGTACCATCCTTGAGCTTCTCCGACTTTCGGAAGGGTTAGGGTTAGGGTTAAGGATGAAAGCACATAGGAGAAAGAGATATTCTTGAATAACTTTTTTTGTGAAGGTCGGAGAGACTTGCAAGTAGGCTCTACCCCCACTAAATGGGATAGCGCGCATCGATCAGTACCATCCTTGAGCTTCTCCGACTTTCGGAAGGGTTAGGGTTAGGGTTAGGGATGAAAGCACATAGGAGAAAGAGATATTCTTGAATAACTTTTTTTGTGAAGGTCGGAGAGACTTGGAAAGTGGTTGCATCTGGACTAATTTGGGTCCTGCGGATCGATTGGTACCATCCCCGAGCTTGTACGACCTTCGGAAGAGGTCGACCGACGAAATTCCCCCAAATCTGAGGAGATATTCTTGAATAACTTTTTTTGTGAAGGTCGGAGAGACTTGCAAGTAGGCTCTACCCCCACTAAATGGGGTAGCGCACATCGATTGGTACCATCTTTGAGCTTCTCCGACTTTCGGAAGGGTTAGGGTTAGGGTTAGGGATGAAAGCACATAGGAGAAAGAGATATTCTTGAATAACTTTTTTTGTGAAGGTCGGAGAGACTTGGAAAGTGGTTGCATCTGGACTAATTTGGGTCCTGCGGATCGATTGGTACCATCCCCGAGCTTGTACGACCTTTGGAAGAGGTCGACCGACGAAATTCCCCCAAATCTGAGGAGATATTCTTGAATAACTTTTTTTGTGAAGGTCGGAGAGACTTGCAAGTAGGCTCTACCCCCACTAAATGGGGTAGCGCGCATCGATCGGTACCATCCTTGAGCTTCTCCGACTTTCGGAAGGGTTAGGGTTAGGGTTAAGGATGAAAGCACATAGGAGAAAGAGATATTCTTGAATAACTTTTTTTGTGAAGGTCGGAGAGACTTGCAAGTAGGCTCTACCCCCACTAAATGGGATAGCGCGCATCGATCAGTACCATCCTTGAGCTTCTCCGACTTTCGGAAGGGTTAGGGTTAGGGTTAGGGATGAAAGCACATAGGAGAAAGAGATATTCTTGAATAACTTTTTTTGTGAAGGTCGGAGAGACTTGGAAAGTGGTTGCATCTGGACTAATTTGGGTCCTGCGGATCGATTGGTACCATCCCCGAGCTTGTACGACCTTCGGAAGAGGTCGACCGACGAAATTCCCCCAAATCTGAGGAGATATTCTTGAATAACTTTTTTTGTGAAGGTCGGAGAGACTTGCAAGTAGGCTCTACCCCCACTAAATGGGGTAGCGCACATCGATTGGTACCATCTTTGAGCTTCTCCGACTTTCGGAAGGGTTAGGGTTAGGGTTAGGGATGAAAGCACATAGGAGAAAGAGATATTCTTGAATAACTTTTTTTGTGAAGGTCGGAGAGACTTGGAAAGTGGTTGCATCTGGACTAATTTGGGTCCTGCGGATCGATTGGTACCATTCCCGAGCTTGTACGACCTTCGGAAGAGGTCGACCGACGAAATTCCCCCAAATCTGAGGAGATATTCTTGAATAACTTTTTTTGTGAAAGTCGGAGAGACTTGCAAGTAGGCTCTACCCCCACTAAATGGGGTAGCGCGCATCGATCGGTACCATCCTTGAGCTTCTCCGACTTTCGGAAGGGTTAGGGTTAGGGTTAGGGATGAAAGCACATAGGAGAAAGAGATATTCTTGAATAACTTTTTTTGTGAAGGTCGGAGAGACTTGGAAAGTGGTTGCATCTGGACTAATTTGGGTCCTGCGGATCGATTGGTACCATCCCCGAGCTTGTACGACCTTCGAAAGAGGTCGACCGACGAAATTCCCCCAAATCTGAGGAGATATTCTTGAATAACTTTTTTTGTGAAGGTCGGAGAGACTTGCAAGTAGGCTCTACCCCCACTAAATGGGGTAGCGCGCATCGATCGGTACCATCCTTGAGCTTCTCCGACTTTCGGAAGGGTTAGGGTTAGGGTTAAGGATGAAAGCACATAGGAGAAAGAGATATTCTTGAATAACTTTTTTTGTGAAGGTCGGAGAGACTTGCAAGTAGGCTCTACCCCCACTAAATGGGATAGCGCGCATCGATCAGTACCATCCTTGAGCTTCTCCGACTTTCGGAAGGGTTAGGGTTAGGGTTAGGGATGAAAGCACATAGGAGAAAGAGATATTCTTGAATAACTTTTTTTGTGAAGGTCGGAGAGACTTGGAAAGTGGTTGCATCTGGACTAATTTGGGTCCTGCGGATCGATTGGTACCATCCCCGAGCTTGTACGACCTTCGGAAGAGGTCGACCGACGAAATTCCCCCAAATCTGAGGAGATATTCTTGAATAACTTTTTTTGTGAAGGTCGGAGAGACTTGCAAGTAGGCTCTACCCCCACTAAATGGGGTAGCGCGCATTGATTGGTACCATCCTTGAGCTTCTCCGACTTTCGGAAGGGTTAGGGTTAGGGTTAGGGATGAAAGCACATAGGAGAAAGAGATATTCTTGAATAACTTTTTTTGTGAAGGTCGGAGAGACTTGGAAAGTGGTTGCATCTGGACTAATTTGGGTCCTGCGGATCGATTGGTACCATCCCCGAGCTTGTACGACCTTCGGAAGAGGTCGACCGACGAAATTCCCCCAAATCTGAGGAGATATTCTTGAATAACTTTTTTTGTGAAAGTCGGAGAGACTTGCAAGTAGGCTCTACCCCCACTAAATGGGGTAGCGCGCATCGATCGGTACCATCCTTGAGCTTCTCCGACTTTCGGAAGGGTTAGGGTTAGGGTTAGGGATGAAAGCACATAGGAGAAAGAGATATTCTTGAATAACTTTTTTTGTGAAGGTCGGAGAGACTTGCAAGTAGGCTCTACCCCCACTAAATGGGGTAGCGCGCATCGATCGGTACCATCCTTGAGCTTCTCCGACTTTCGGAAGGGTTAGAGTTAGGGTTAGGGATGAAAGCACATAGGAGTAAGAGATATTCTTGAATAACTTTTTTTGTGAAGGACGGAGAGACTTGGAAAGTGGTTGCATCTGGACTAATTTGGGTCCTGCGGATCGATTGGTACCATCCCCGAGCTTGTACGACCTTCGGAAGAGGTCGACCGACGAAATTCCCCCAAATCTGAGGAGATATTCTTGAATAACTTTTTTTGTGAAGGTCGGAGAGACTTGCAAGTAGGCTCTACCCCCACTAAATGGGGTAGCGCGCATCGATCGGTACCATCCTTGAGCTTCTCCGACTTTCGGAAGGGTTAGGGTTAGGGTTAGGGATGAAAGCACATAGGAGAAAGAGATATTCTTGAATAACTTTTTTTGTGAAGGTCGGAGAGACTTGCAAGTAGGCTCTACCCCCACTAAATGGGGTAGCGCGCATCGATCGGTACCATCCTTGAGCTTCTCCGACTTTCGGAAGGGTTAGGGTTAGGGATGAAAGCACATAGGAGAAAGAGATATTCTTGAATAACTTTTTTTGTGAAGGTCGGAGAGACTTGCAAGTAGGCTCTACCCCCACTAAATGGGGTAGCGCGCATCGATCGGTACCATCCTTGAGCTTCTCCGACTTTCGGAAGGGTTAGGGTTAGGGTTAGGGATGAAAGTACATAGGAGAAAGAGATATTCTTGAATAACTTTTTTTGTGAAGGTCGGAGAGACTTGGAAAGTGGTTGCATCTGGACTAATTTGGGTCCTGCGGATCGATTGGTACCATCCCCGAGCTTGTACGACCTTCGGAAGAGGTCGACCGACGAAATTCCCCCAAATCTGAGGAGATATTCTTGAATAACTTTTTTTGTGAAGGTCGGAGAGACTTGCAAGTAGGCTCTACCCCCACTAAATCGGGTAGCGCGCATCGATCGGTACCATCCTTGAGCTTCTCCGACTTTCGGAAGGGTTAGGGTTAGGGTTAGGGATGAAAGCACATAGGAGAAAGAGATATTCTTGAATAACTTTTTTTGTGAAGGTCGGAGAGACTTGCAAGTAGGCTCTACCCCCACTAAATGGGGTAGCGCGCATCGATCGGTACCATCCTTGAGCTTCTCCGACTTTCGGAAGGGTTAGGGTTAGGGTTAGGGATGAAAGCACATAGGAGAAAGAGATATTCTTGAATAACTTTTTTTGTGAAGGTCGGAGAGACTTGGAAAGTGGTTGCATCTGGACTAATTTGGGTCCTGCGGATCGATTGGTACCATCCCCGAGCTTGTACGACCTTCGGAAGAGGTCGACCGACGAAATTCCCCCAAATCTGAGGAGATATTCTTGAATAACTTTTTTTGTGAAGGTCGGAGAGACTTGCAAGTAGGCTCTACCCCCACTAAATGGGGTAGCGCGCATCGATCGGTACCATCCTTGAGCTTCTCCGACTTTCGGAAGGGTTAGGGTTAGGGTTAGGGATGAAAGCACATAGGAGAAAGAGATATTCTTGAATAACTTTTTTTGTGAAGGTCGGAGAGACTTGCAAGTAGGCTCTACCCCCACTAAATGGGGTAGCGCGCATCGATCGGTACCATCCTTGAGCTTCTCCGACTTTTGGAAGGGTTAGGGTTAGGGATGAAAGCACATAGGAGAAAGAGATATTCTTGAATAACTTTTTTTGTGAAGGTCGGAGAGACTTGGAAAGTGGTTGCATCTGGACTAATTTGGGTCCTGCGGATCGATTGGTACCATCCCCGAGCTTGTACGACCTTCGGAAGAGGTCGACCGACGAAATTCCCCCAAATCTGAGGAGATATTCTTGAATAACTTTTTTTGTGAAGGTCGGAGAGACTTGCAAGTAGGCTCTACCCCCACTAAATGGGGTAGCGCGCATCGATCGGTACCATCCTTGAGCTTCTCCGACTTTCGGAAGGGTTAGGGTTAGGGTTAGGGATGAAAGCACATAGGAGAAAGAGATATTCTTGAATAACTTTTTTTGTGAAGGTCGGAGAGACTTGCAAGTAGGCTCTACCCCCACTAAATGGGGTAGCGCGCATCGATCGGTACCATCCTTGAGCTTCTCCGACTTTCGGAAGGGTTAGGGTTAGGGATGAAAGCACATAGGAGAAAGAGATATTCTTGAATAACTTTTTTTGTGAAGGTCGGAGAGACTTGGAAAGTGGTTGCATCTGGACTAATTTGGGTCCTGCGGATCGATTGGTACCATCCCCGAGCTTGTACGACCTTCGGAAGAGGTCGACCGACGAAATTCCCCCAAATCTGAGGAGATATTCTTGAATAACTTTTTTTGTGAAGGTCGGAGAGACTTGCAAGTAGGCTTTACCCCCACTAAATGGGGTAGCGCGCATCGATCGGTACCATCCTTGAGCTTCTCCGACTTTCGGAAGGGTTAGGGTTAGGGATGAAAGCACATAGGAGAAAGAGATATTCTTGAATAACTTTTTTTGTGAAGGTCGGAGAGACTTGCAAGTAGGCTCCACCCCCACTAAATGGGGTAACGCGCATCGATCAGCACCATCCTTGAGCTTCTCCGACTTTCGGAAGGGTTAGGGTTAGGGATGAAAGCACATAGGAGAAAGAGATATTCTTGAATAACTTTTTTTGTGAAGGTCGGAGAGACTTGCAAGTAGGCTCTACCCCCACTAAATGGGGTAGCGCGCATCGATCGGTACCATCGTTGAGCTTCTCCGACTTTCGGAAGGGTTAGGGTTAGGGTTAGGGATGAAAGCACATAGGAGAAAGAGATATTCTTGAATAACTTTTTTTGTGAAGGTCGGAGAGACTTGGAAAGTGGTTGCATCTGGACTAATTTGGGTCCTGCGGATCGATTGGTACCATCCCCGAGCTTGTACGACCTTTGGAAGAGGTCGACCGACGAAATTCCCCCAAATCTGAGGAGATATTCTTGAATAACTTTTTTTGTGAAGGTCGGAGAGACTTGCAAGTAGGCTCTACCCCCACTAAATGGGGTAGCGCGCATCGATCGGTACCATCCTTGAGCTTTTCCGACTTTCGGAAGGGTTAGGGTTAGGGTTAGGGATGAAAGCACATAGGAGAAAGAGATATTCTTGAATAACTTTTTTTGTGAAGGTCGGAGAGACTTGGAAAGTGGTTGCATCTGGACTAATTTGGGTCCTGCGGATCGATTGGTACCATCCCCGAGCTTGTACGACCTTCGGAAGAGGTCGACCGACGAAATTCCCCCAAATCTGAGGAGATATTCTTGAATAACTTTTTTTGTGAAGGTCGGAGAGACTTGCAAGTAGGCTCTACCCCCACTAAATGGGGTAGCGCGCATCGATCGGTACCATCCTTGAGCTTCTCCGACTTTCGGAAGGGTTAGGGTTAGGGTTAGGGATGAAAGCACATAGGAGAAAGAGATATTCTTGAATAACTTTTTTTGTGAAGGTCGGAGAGACTTGCAAGTAGGCTCTACCCCCACTAAATGGGGTAGCGCGCATCGATCGGTACCATCCTTGAGCTTCTCCGACTTTCGGAAGGGTTAGGGTTAGGGATGAAAGCACATAGGAGAAAGAGATATTCTTGAATAACTTTTTTTGTGAAGGTCGGAGAGACTTGGAAAGTGGTTGCATCTGGACTAATTTGGGTCCTGCGGATCGATTGGTACCATCCCCGAGCTTGTACGACCTTCGGAAGAGGTCGACCGACGAAATTCCCCCAAATCTGAGGAGATATTCTTGAATAACTTTTTTTGTGAAGGTCGGAGAGACTTGCAAGTAGGCTTTACCCCCACTAAATGGGGTAGCGCGCATCGATCGGTACCATCCTTGAGCTTCTCCGACTTTCGGAAGGGTTAGGGTTAGGGATGAAAGCACATAGGAGAAAGAGATATTCTTGAATAACTTTTTTTGTGAAGGTCGGAGAGACTTGCAAGTAGGCTCCACCCCCACTAAATGGGGTAACGCGCATCGATCAGCACCATCCTTGAGCTTCTCCGACTTTCGGAAGGGTTAGGGTTAGGGATGAAAGCACATAGGAGAAAGAGATATTCTTGAATAACTTTTTTTGTGAAGGTCGGAGAGACTTGCAAGTAGGCTCTACCCCCACTAAATGGGGTAGCGCGCATCGATCGGTACCATCGTTGAGCTTCTCCGACTTTCGGAAGGGTTAGGGTTAGGGTTAGGGATGAAAGCACATAGGAGAAAGAGATATTCTTGAATAACTTTTTTTGTGAAGGTCGGAGAGACTTGGAAAGTGGTTGCATCTGGACTAATTTGGGTCCTGCGGATCGATTGGTACCATCCCCGAGCTTGTACGACCTTTGGAAGAGGTCGACCGACGAAATTCCCCCAAATCTGAGGAGATATTCTTGAATAACTTTTTTTGTGAAGGTCGGAGAGACTTGCAAGTAGGCTCTACCCCCACTAAATGGGGTAGCGCGCATCGATCGGTACCATCCTTGAGCTTTTCCGACTTTCGGAAGGGTTAGGGTTAGGGTTAGGGATGAAAGCACATAGGAGAAAGAGATATTCTTGAATAACTTTTTTTGTGAAGGTCGGAGAGACTTGGAAAGTGGTTGCATCTGGACTAATTTGGGTCCTGCGGATCGATTGGTACCATCCCCGAGCTTGTACGACCTTCGGAAGAGGTCGACCGACGAAATTCCCCCAAATCTGAGGAGATATTCTTGAATAACTTTTTTTGTGAAGGTCGGAGAGACTTGCAAGTAGGCTCTACCCCCACTAAATAGGGTTGCGCGCATCGATCGGTACCATCCTTGAGCTTCTCCGACTTTCGGAAGGGTTAGGGTTAGGGTTAGGGATGAAAGCACATAGGAGAAAGAGATATTCTTGAATAACTTTTTTTGTGAAGGTCGGAGAGACTTGGAAAGTGGTTGCATCTGGACTAATTTGGGTCCTGCGGATCGATTGGTACCATCCCCGAGCTTGTACGACCTTCGGAAGAGGTCGACCGACGAAATTCCCCCAAATCTGAGGAGATATTCTTGAATAACTTTTTTTGTGAAGGTCGGAGAGACTTGCAAGTAGGCTCTACCCCCACTAAATGGGGTTGCGCGCATCGATCGGTACCATCCTTGAGCTTCTCCGACTTTCGGAAGGGTTAGGGTTAGGGTTAGGGATGAAAGCACATAGGAGAAAGAGATATTCTTGAATAACTTTTTTTGTGAAGGTCGGAGAGACTTGGAAAGTGGTTGCATCTGGACTAATTTGGGTCCTGCGGATCGATTGGTACCATCCCCGAGCTTGTACGACCTTTGGAAGAGGTCGACCGACGAAATTCCCCCAAATCTGAGGAGATATTCTTGAATAACTTTTTTTGTGAAGGTCGGAGAGACTTGCAAGTAGGCTCTACCCCCACTAAATGGGGTAGCGCGCATCGATCGGTACCATCCTTGAGCTTCTCCGACTTTCGGAAGGGTTAGGGTTAGGGTTAAGGATGAAAGCACATAGGAGAAAGAGATATTCTTGAATAACTTTTTTTGTGAAGGTCGGAGAGACTTGCAAGTAGGCTCTACCCCCACTAAATGGGATAGCGCGCATCGATCAGTACCATCCTTGAGCTTCTCCGACTTTCGGAAGGGTTAGGGTTAGGGTTAGGGATGAAAGCACATAGGAGAAAGAGATATTCTTGAATAACTTTTTTTGTGAAGGTCGGAGAGACTTGGAAAGTGGTTGCATCTGGACTAATTTGGGTCCTGCGGATCGATTGGTACCATCCCCGAGCTTGTACGACCTTCGGAAGAGGTCGACCGACGAAATTCCCCCAAATCTGAGGAGATATTCTTGAATAACTTTTTTTGTGAAGGTCGGAGAGACTTGCAAGTAGGCTCTACCCCCACTAAATGGGGTAGCGCACATCGATTGGTACCATCTTTGAGCTTCTCCGACTTTCGGAAGGGTTAGGGTTAGGGTTAGGGATGAAAGCACATAGGAGAAAGAGATATTCTTGAATAACTTTTTTTGTGAAGGTCGGAGAGACTTGGAAAGTGGTTGCATCTGGACTAATTTGGGTCCTGCGGATCGATTGGTACCATCCCCGAGCTTGTACGACCTTTGGAAGAGGTCGACCGACGAAATTCCCCCAAATCTGAGGAGATATTCTTGAATAACTTTTTTTGTGAAGGTCGGAGAGACTTGCAAGTAGGCTCTACCCCCACTAAATGGGGTAGCGCGCATCGATCGGTACCATCCTTGAGCTTCTCCGACTTTCGGAAGGGTTAGGGTTAGGGTTAAGGATGAAAGCACATAGGAGAAAGAGATATTCTTGAATAACTTTTTTTGTGAAGGTCGGAGAGACTTGCAAGTAGGCTCTACCCCCACTAAATGGGATAGCGCGCATCGATCAGTACCATCCTTGAGCTTCTCCGACTTTCGGAAGGGTTAGGGTTAGGGTTAGGGATGAAAGCACATAGGAGAAAGAGATATTCTTGAATAACTTTTTTTGTGAAGGTCGGAGAGACTTGGAAAGTGGTTGCATCTGGACTAATTTGGGTCCTGCGGATCGATTGGTACCATCCCCGAGCTTGTACGACCTTCGGAAGAGGTCGACCGACGAAATTCCCCCAAATCTGAGGAGATATTCTTGAATAACTTTTTTTGTGAAGGTCGGAGAGACTTGCAAGTAGGCTCTACCCCCACTAAATGGGGTAGCGCACATCGATTGGTACCATCTTTGAGCTTCTCCGACTTTCGGAAGGGTTAGGGTTAGGGTTAGGGATGAAAGCACATAGGAGAAAGAGATATTCTTGAATAACTTTTTTTGTGAAGGTCGGAGAGACTTGGAAAGTGGTTGCATCTGGACTAATTTGGGTCCTGCGGATCGATTGGTACCATTCCCGAGCTTGTACGACCTTCGGAAGAGGTCGACCGACGAAATTCCCCCAAATCTGAGGAGATATTCTTGAATAACTTTTTTTGTGAAAGTCGGAGAGACTTGCAAGTAGGCTCTACCCCCACTAAATGGGGTAGCGCGCATCGATCGGTACCATCCTTGAGCTTCTCCGACTTTCGGAAGGGTTAGGGTTAGGGTTAGGGATGAAAGCACATAGGAGAAAGAGATATTCTTGAATAACTTTTTTTGTGAAGGTCGGAGAGACTTGGAAAGTGGTTGCATCTGGACTAATTTGGGTCCTGCGGATCGATTGGTACCATCCCCGAGCTTGTACGACCTTCGAAAGAGGTCGACCGACGAAATTCCCCCAAATCTGAGGAGATATTCTTGAATAACTTTTTTTGTGAAGGTCGGAGAGACTTGCAAGTAGGCTCTACCCCCACTAAATGGGGTAGCGCGCATCGATCGGTACCATCCTTGAGCTTCTCCGACTTTCGGAAGGGTTAGGGTTAGGGTTAAGGATGAAAGCACATAGGAGAAAGAGATATTCTTGAATAACTTTTTTTGTGAAGGTCGGAGAGACTTGCAAGTAGGCTCTACCCCCACTAAATGGGATAGCGCGCATCGATCAGTACCATCCTTGAGCTTCTCCGACTTTCGGAAGGGTTAGGGTTAGGGTTAGGGATGAAAGCACATAGGAGAAAGAGATATTCTTGAATAACTTTTTTTGTGAAGGTCGGAGAGACTTGGAAAGTGGTTGCATCTGGACTAATTTGGGTCCTGCGGATCGATTGGTACCATCCCCGAGCTTGTACGACCTTCGGAAGAGGTCGACCGACGAAATTCCCCCAAATCTGAGGAGATATTCTTGAATAACTTTTTTTGTGAAGGTCGGAGAGACTTGCAAGTAGGCTCTACCCCCACTAAATGGGGTAGCGCGCATTGATTGGTACCATCCTTGAGCTTCTCCGACTTTCGGAAGGGTTAGGGTTAGGGTTAGGGATGAAAGCACATAGGAGAAAGAGATATTCTTGAATAACTTTTTTTGTGAAGGTCGGAGAGACTTGGAAAGTGGTTGCATCTGGACTAATTTGGGTCCTGCGGATCGATTGGTACCATCCCCGAGCTTGTACGACCTTCGGAAGAGGTCGACCGACGAAATTCCCCCAAATCTGAGGAGATATTCTTGAATAACTTTTTTTGTGAAAGTCGGAGAGACTTGCAAGTAGGCTCTACCCCCACTAAATGGGGTAGCGCGCATCGATCGGTACCATCCTTGAGCTTCTCCGACTTTCGGAAGGGTTAGGGTTAGGGTTAGGGATGAAAGCACATAGGAGAAAGAGATATTCTTGAATAACTTTTTTTGTGAAGGTCGGAGAGACTTGCAAGTAGGCTCTACCCCCACTAAATGGGGTAGCGCGCATCGATCGGTACCATCCTTGAGCTTCTCCGACTTTCGGAAGGGTTAGAGTTAGGGTTAGGGATGAAAGCACATAGGAGTAAGAGATATTCTTGAATAACTTTTTTTGTGAAGGACGGAGAGACTTGGAAAGTGGTTGCATCTGGACTAATTTGGGTCCTGCGGATCGATTGGTACCATCCCCGAGCTTGTACGACCTTCGGAAGAGGTCGACCGACGAAATTCCCCCAAATCTGAGGAGATATTCTTGAATAACTTTTTTTGTGAAGGTCGGAGAGACTTGCAAGTAGGCTCTACCCCCACTAAATGGGGTAGCGCGCATCGATCGGTACCATCCTTGAGCTTCTCCGACTTTCGGAAGGGTTAGGGTTAGGGTTAGGGATGAAAGCACATAGGAGAAAGAGATATTCTTGAATAACTTTTTTTGTGAAGGTCGGAGAGACTTGCAAGTAGGCTCTACCCCCACTAAATGGGGTAGCGCGCATCGATCGGTACCATCCTTGAGCTTCTCCGACTTTCGGAAGGGTTAGGGTTAGGGATGAAAGCACATAGGAGAAAGAGATATTCTTGAATAACTTTTTTTGTGAAGGTCGGAGAGACTTGCAAGTAGGCTCTACCCCCACTAAATGGGGTAGCGCGCATCGATCGGTACCATCCTTGAGCTTCTCCGACTTTCGGAAGGGTTAGGGTTAGGGTTAGGGATGAAAGTACATAGGAGAAAGAGATATTCTTGAATAACTTTTTTTGTGAAGGTCGGAGAGACTTGGAAAGTGGTTGCATCTGGACTAATTTGGGTCCTGCGGATCGATTGGTACCATCCCCGAGCTTGTACGACCTTCGGAAGAGGTCGACCGACGAAATTCCCCCAAATCTGGAGAGATATTCTTGAATAACTTTTTTTGTGAAGGTCGGAGAGACTTGCAAGTAGGCTCTACCCCCACTAAATCGGGTAGCGCGCATCGATCGGTACCATCCTTGAGCTTCTCCGACTTTCGGAAGGGTTAGGGTTAGGGTTAGGGATGAAAGCACATAGGAGAAAGAGATATTCTTGAATAACTTTTTTTGTGAAGGTCGGAGAGACTTGCAAGTAGGCTCTACCCCCACTAAATGGGGTAGCGCGCATCGATCGGTACCATCCTTGAGCTTCTCCGACTTTCGGAAGGGTTAGGGTTAGGGTTAGGGATGAAAGCACATAGGAGAAAGAGATATTCTTGAATAACTTTTTTTGTGAAGGTCGGAGAGACTTGGAAAGTGGTTGCATCTGGACTAATTTGGGTCCTGCGGATCGATTGGTACCATCCCCGAGCTTGTACGACCTTCGGAAGAGGTCGACCGACGAAATTCCCCCAAATCTGAGGAGATATTCTTGAATAACTTTTTTTGTGAAGGTCGGAGAGACTTGCAAGTAGGCTCTACCCCCACTAAATGGGGTAGCGCGCATCGATCGGTACCATCCTTGAGCTTCTCCGACTTTCGGAAGGGTTAGGGTTAGGGTTAGGGATGAAAGCACATAGGAGAAAGAGATATTCTTGAATAACTTTTTTTGTGAAGGTCGGAGAGACTTGCAAGTAGGCTCTACCCCCACTAAATGGGGTAGCGCGCATCGATCGGTACCATCCTTGAGCTTCTCCGACTTTTGGAAGGGTTAGGGTTAGGGATGAAAGCACATAGGAGAAAGAGATATTCTTGAATAACTTTTTTTGTGAAGGTCGGAGAGACTTGGAAAGTGGTTGCATCTGGACTAATTTGGGTCCTGCGGATCGATTGGTACCATCCCCGAGCTTGTACGACCTTCGGAAGAGGTCGACCGACGAAATTCCCCCAAATCTGAGGAGATATTCTTGAATAACTTTTTTTGTGAAGGTCGGAGAGACTTGCAAGTAGGCTCTACCCCCACTAAATGGGGTAGCGCGCATCGATCGGTACCATCCTTGAGCTTCTCCGACTTTCGGAAGGGTTAGGGTTAGGGTTAGGGATGAAAGCACATAGGAGAAAGAGATATTCTTGAATAACTTTTTTTGTGAAGGTCGGAGAGACTTGCAAGTAGGCTCTACCCCCACTAAATGGGGTAGCGCGCATCGATCGGTACCATCCTTGAGCTTCTCCGACTTTCGGAAGGGTTAGGGTTAGGGATGAAAGCACATAGGAGAAAGAGATATTCTTGAATAACTTTTTTTGTGAAGGTCGGAGAGACTTGGAAAGTGGTTGCATCTGGACTAATTTGGGTCCTGCGGATCGATTGGTACCATCCCCGAGCTTGTACGACCTTCGGAAGAGGTCGACCGACGAAATTCCCCCAAATCTGAGGAGATATTCTTGAATAACTTTTTTTGTGAAGGTCGGAGAGACTTGCAAGTAGGCTTTACCCCCACTAAATGGGGTAGCGCGCATCGATCGGTACCATCCTTGAGCTTCTCCGACTTTCGGAAGGGTTAGGGTTAGGGATGAAAGCACATAGGAGAAAGAGATATTCTTGAATAACTTTTTTTGTGAAGGTCGGAGAGACTTGCAAGTAGGCTCCACCCCCACTAAATGGGGTAACGCGCATCGATCAGCACCATCCTTGAGCTTCTCCGACTTTCGGAAGGGTTAGGGTTAGGGATGAAAGCACATAGGAGAAAGAGATATTCTTGAATAACTTTTTTTGTGAAGGTCGGAGAGACTTGCAAGTAGGCTCTACCCCCACTAAATGGGGTAGCGCGCATCGATCGGTACCATCGTTGAGCTTCTCCGACTTTCGGAAGGGTTAGGGTTAGGGTTAGGGATGAAAGCACATAGGAGAAAGAGATATTCTTGAATAACTTTTTTTGTGAAGGTCGGAGAGACTTGGAAAGTGGTTGCATCTGGACTAATTTGGGTCCTGCGGATCGATTGGTACCATCCCCGAGCTTGTACGACCTTTGGAAGAGGTCGACCGACGAAATTCCCCCAAATCTGAGGAGATATTCTTGAATAACTTTTTTTGTGAAGGTCGGAGAGACTTGCAAGTAGGCTCTACCCCCACTAAATGGGGTAGCGCGCATCGATCGGTACCATCCTTGAGCTTTTCCGACTTTCGGAAGGGTTAGGGTTAGGGTTAGGGATGAAAGCACATAGGAGAAAGAGATATTCTTGAATAACTTTTTTTGTGAAGGTCGGAGAGACTTGGAAAGTGGTTGCATCTGGACTAATTTGGGTCCTGCGGATCGATTGGTACCATCCCCGAGCTTGTACGACCTTCGGAAGAGGTCGACCGACGAAATTCCCCCAAATCTGAGGAGATATTCTTGAATAACTTTTTTTGTGAAGGTCGGAGAGACTTGCAAGTAGGCTCTACCCCCACTAAATAGGGTTGCGCGCATCGATCGGTACCATCCTTGAGCTTCTCCGACTTTCGGAAGGGTTAGGGTTAGGGTTAGGGATGAAAGCACATAGGAGAAAGAGATATTCTTGAATAACTTTTTTTGTGAAGGTCGGAGAGACTTGGAAAGTGGTTGCATCTGGACTAATTTGGGTCCTGCGGATCGATTGGTACCATCCCCGAGCTTGTACGACCTTCGGAAGAGGTCGACCGACGAAATTCCCCCAAATCTGAGGAGATATTCTTGAATAACTTTTTTTGTGAAGGTCGGAGAGACTTGCAAGTAGGCTCTACCCCCACTAAATGGGGTTGCGCGCATCGATCGGTACCATCCTTGAGCTTCTCCGACTTTCGGAAGGGTTAGGGTTAGGGTTAGGGATGAAAGCACATAGGAGAAAGAGATATTCTTGAATAACTTTTTTTGTGAAGGTCGGAGAGACTTGGAAAGTGGTTGCATCTGGACTAATTTGGGTCCTGCGGATCGATTGGTACCATCCCCGAGCTTGTACGACCTTTGGAAGAGGTCGACCGACGAAATTCCCCCAAATCTGAGGAGATATTCTTGAATAACTTTTTTTGTGAAGGTCGGAGAGACTTGCAAGTAGGCTCTACCCCCACTAAATGGGGTAGCGCGCATCGATCGGTACCATCCTTGAGCTTCTCCGACTTTCGGAAGGGTTAGGGTTAGGGTTAGGGATGAAAGCACATAGGAGAAAGAGATATTCTTGAATAACTTTTTTTGTGAAGGTCGGAGAGACTTGCAAGTAGGCTCTACCCCCACTAAATGGGGTAGCGCGCATCGATCGGTACCATCCTTGAGCTTCTCCGACTTTCGGAAGGGTTAGGGTTAGGGTTAGGGATGAAAGCACATAGGAGAAAGAGATATTCTTGAATAACTTTTTTTGTGAAGGTCGGAGAGACTTGCAAGTAGGCTCTACCCCCACTAAATGGGGTAGCGCGCATCGATCGGTACCATCCTTGAGCTTCTCCGACTTTCGGAAGGGTTAGGGTTAGGGTTAGGGATGAAAGCACATAGGAGAAAGAGATATTCTTGAATAACTTTTTTTGTGAAGGTCGGAGAGACTTGGAAAGTGGTTGCATCTGGACTAATTTGGGTCCTGCGGATCGATTGGTACCATCCCCGAGCTTGTACGACCTTCGGAAGAGGTCGACCGACGAAATTCCCCCAAATCTGAGGAGATATTCTTGAATAACTTTTTTTGTGAAGGTCGGAGAGACTTGCAAGTAGGCTCTACCCCCACTAAATGGGGTAGCGCGCATCGATCGGTACCATCCTTGAGCTTCTCCGACTTTCGGAAGGGTTAGGGTTAGGGTTAGGGATGAAAGCACATAGGAGAAAGAGATATTCTTGAATAACTTTTTTTGTGAAGGTCGGAGAGACTTGCAAGTAGGCTCTACCCCCACTAAATGGGGTAGCACGCATCGATCGGTACCATCCTTGAGCTTCTCCGACTTTCGGAAGGGTTAGGGTTAGGGTTAGGGATGAAAGCACATAGGAGAAAGAGATATTCTTGAATAACTTTTTTTGTGAAGGTCGGAGAGACTTGGAAAGTGGTTGCATCTGGACTAATTTGGGTCCTGCGGATCGATTGGTACCATCCCCGAGCTTTTACGACCTTCGGAAGAGGTCGACCGACGAAATTCCCCCAAATCTGAGGAGATATTCTTGAATAACTTTTTTTGTGAAGGTCGGAGAGACTTGCAAGTAGGCTCTACCCCCACTAAATGGGGTTGCGCGCATCGATCGGTACCATCCTTGAGCTTCTCCGACTTTCGGAAGGGTTAGGGTTAGGGTTAGGGATGAAAGCACATAGGAGAAAGAGATATTCTTGAATAACTTTTTTTGTGAAGGTCGGAGAGACTTGCAAGTAGGCTCTACCCCCACTAAATGGGGTAACGCGCATCGATCGGTACCATCCTTGAGCTTCTCCGACTTTCGGAAGGGTTAGGGTTAGGGTTAGGGATGAAAGCACATAGGAGAAAGAGATATTCTTGAATAACTTTTTTTGTGAAGGTCGGAGAGACTTGGAAAGTGGTTGCATCTGGACTAATTTGGGTCCTGCGGATCGATTGGTACCATCCCCGAGCTTGTACGACCTTCGGAAGAGGTCGACCGACGAAATTCCCCCAAATCTGAGGAGATATTCTTGAATAACTTTTTTTGTGAAGGTCGGAGAGACTTGCAAGTAGGCTCTACCCCCACTAAATGGGGTTGCGCGCATCGATCGGTACCATCCTTGAGCTTCTCCGACTTTCGGAAGGGTTAGGGTTAGGGTTAGGGATGAAAGCACATAGGAGAAAGAGATATTCTTGAATAACTTTTTTTGTGAAGGTCGGAGAGACTTGCAAGTAGGCTCTACCCCCACTAAATGGGGTAGCGCGCATCGATCGGTACCATCCTTGAGCTTCTCCGACTTTCGGAAGGGTTAGGGTTAGGGTTAGGGATGAAAGCACATAGGAGAAAGAGATATTCTTGAATAACTTTTTTTGTGAAGGTCGGAGAGACTTGGAAAGTGGTTGCATCTGGACTAATTTGGGTCCTGCGGATCGATTGGTACCATCCCCGAGCTTGTACGACCTTCGAAAGAGGTCGACCGACGAAATTCCCCCAAATCTGAGGAGATATTCTTGAATAACTTTTTTTGTGAAGGTCGGAGAGACTTGCAAGTAGGCTCTACCCCCACTAAATGGGGTTGCGCGCATCGATCGGTACCATCCTTGAGCTTCTCCGACTTTCGGAAGGGTTAGGGTTAGGGTTAGGGATGAAAGCACATAGGAGAAAGAGATATTCTTGAATAACTTTTTTTGTGAAGGTCGGAGAGACTTGCAAGTAGGCTCTACCCCCACTAAATGGGGTAGCGCGCATCGATCGGTACCATCCTTGAGCTTCTCCGACTTTCGGAAGGGTTAGGGTTAGGGTTAGGGATGAAAGCACATAGGAGAAAGAGATATTCTTGAATAACTTTTTTTGTGAAGGTCGGAGAGACTTGGAAAGTGGTTGCATCTGGACTAATTTGGGTCCTGCGGATCGATTGGTACCATCCCCGAGCTTGTACGACCTTCGGAAGAGGTCGACCGACGAAATTCCCCCAAATCTGAGGAGATATTCTTGAATAACTTTTTTTGTGAAGGTCGGAGAGACTTGCAAGTAGGCTCTACCCCCACTAAATGGGGTAGCGCGCATCGATCAGTACCATCCTTGAGCTTCTCCGACTTTCGGAAGGGTTAGGGTTAGGGTTAGGGATGAAAGCACATAGGAGAAAGAGATATTCTTGAATAACTTTTTTTGTGAAGGTCGGAGAGACTTGGAAAGTGGTTGCATCTGGACTAATTTGGGTCCTGCGGATCGATTGGTACCATCCCCGAGCTTGTACGACCTTCGGAAGAGGTCGACCGACGAAATTCCCCCAAATCTGAGGTGATATTCTTGAATAACTTTTTTTGTGAAGGTCGGAGAGACTTGCAAGTAGGCTCTACCCCCACTAAATGGGGTAGCGCGCATCGATCGGTACCATCCTTGAGCTTCTCCGACTTTCGGAAGGGTTAGGGTTAGGGATGAAAGCACATAGGAGAAAGAGATATTCTTGAATAACTTTTTTTGTGAAGGTCGGAGAGACTTGCAAGTAGGCTCTACCCCCACTAAATGGGGTAGCGCGCATCGATCGGTACCATCCTTGAGCTTCTCCGACTTTCGGAAGGGTTAGGGTTAGGGTTAGGGATGAAAGCACATAGGAGAAAGAGATATTCTTGAATAACTTTTTTTGTGAAGGTCGGAGAGACTTGCAAGTAGGCTCTACCCCCACTAAATGGGGTAGCGCGCATCGATCGGTACCATCCTTGAGCTTCTCCGACTTTCGGAAGGGTTAGGGTTAGGGTTAGGGATGAAAGCACATAGGAGAAAGAGATATTCTTGAATAACTTTTTTGTGAAGGTCGGAGAGACTTGGAAAGTGGTTGCATCTGGACTAATTTGGGTCCTGCGGATCGATTGGTACCATCCCCGAGCTTGTACGACCTTCGGAAGAGGTCGACCGACGAAATTCCCCCAAATCTGAGGAGATATTCTTGAATAACTTTTTTTGTGAAGGTCGGAGAGACTTGCAAGTAGGCTCTACCCCCACTAAATGGGGTTGCGCGCATCGATCGGTACCATCCTTGAGCTTCTCCGACTTTCGGAAGGGTTAGGGTTAGGGTTAGGGATGAAAGCACATAGGAGAAAGAGATATTCTTGAATAACTTTTTTTGTGAAGGTCGGAGAGACTTGCAAGTAGGCTCTACCCCCACTAAATGGGGTAGCGCGCATCGATCGGTACCATCCTTGAGCTTCTCCGACTTTCGGAAGGGTTAGGGTTAGGGTTAGGGATGAAAGCACATAGGAGAAAGAGATATTCTTGAATAACTTTTTTTGTGAAGGTCGGAGAGACTTGGAAAGTGGTTGCATCTGGACTAATTTGGGTCCTGCGGATCGATTGGTACCATCCCCGAGCTTGTACGACCTTCGGAAGAGGTCGACCGACGAAATTCCCCCAAATCTGAGGAGATATTCTTGAATAACTTTTTTTGTGAAGGTCGGAGAGACTTGCAAGTAGGCTCTACCCCCACTAAATGGGGTAGCGCGCATCGATCAGTACCATCCTTGAGCTTCTCCGACTTTCGGAAGGGTTAGGGTTAGGGTTAGGGCTGAAAGCACATAGGAGAAAGAGATATTCTTGAATAACTTTTTTTGTGAAGGTCGGAGAGACTTGGAAAGTGGTTGCATCTGGACTAATTTGGGTCCTGCGGATCGATTGGTACCATCCCCGAGCTTGTACGACCTTCGGAAGAGGTCGACCGACGAAATTCCCCCAAATCTGAGGTGATATTCTTGAATAACTTTTTTTGTGAAGGTCGGAGAGACTTGCAAGTAGGCTCTACCCCCACTAAATGGGGTAGCGCGCATCGATCGGTACCATCCTTGAGCTTCTCCGACTTTCGGAAGGGTTAGGGTTAGGGTTAGGGATGAAAGCACATAGGAGAAAGAGATATTCTTGAATAACTTTTTTTGTGAAGGTCGGAGAGACTTGCAAGTAGGCTCTACCCCCACTAAATGGGGTAGCGCGCATCGATCGGTACCATCCTTGAGCTTCTCCGACTTTCGGAAGGGTTAGGGTTAGGGTTAGGGATGAAAGCACATAGGAGAAAGAGATATTCTTGAATAACTTTTTTTGTGAAGGTCGGAGAGACTTGCAAGTAGGCTCTACCCCCACTAAATGGGGTAGCGCGCATCGATCGGTACCATCCTTGAGCTTCTCCGACTTTCGGAAGGGTTAGGGTTAGGGTTAGGGATGAAAGCACATAGGAGAAAGAGATATTCTTGAATAACTTTTTTGTGAAGGTCGGAGAGACTTGGAAAGTGGTTGCATCTGGACTAATTTGGGTCCTGCGGATCGATTGGTACCATCCCCGAGCTTGTACGACCTTCGGAAGAGGTCGACCGACGAAATTCCCCCAAATCTGAGGAGATATTCTTGAATAACTTTTTTTGTGAAGGTCGGAGAGACTTGCAAGTAGGCTCTACTCCCACTAAATGGGGTTGCGCGCATCGATCGGTACCATCCTTGAGCTTCTCCGACTTTCGGAAGGGTTAGGGTTAGGGTTAGGGATGAAAGCACATAGGAGAAAGAGATATTCTTGAATAACTTTTTTTGTGAAGGTCGGAGAGACTTGCAAGTAGGCTCTACCCCCACTAAATGGGGTAGCGCGCATCGATCGGTACCATCCTTGAGCTTCTCCGACTTTCGGAAGGGTTAGGGTTAGGGTTAGGGATGAAAGCACATAGGAGAAAGAGATATTCTTGAATAACTTTTTTTGTGAAGGTCGGAGAGACTTGGAAAGTGGTTGCATCTGGACTAATTTGGGTCCTGCGGATCGATTGGTACCATCCCCGAGCTTGTACGACCTTCGAAAGAGGTCGACCGACGAAATTCCCCCAAATCTGAGGAGATATTCTTGAATAACTTTTTTTGTGAAGGTCGGAGAGACTTGCAAGTAGGCTCTACCCCCACTAAATGGGGTTGCGCGCATCGATCGGTACCATCCTTGAGCTTCTCCGACTTTCGGAAGGGTTAGGGTTAGGGTTAGGGATGAAAGCACATAGGAGAAAGAGATATTCTTGAATAACGTTTTTTGTGAAGGTCGGAGAGACTTGGAAAGTGGTTGCATCTGGACTAATTTGGGTCCTGCGGATCGATTGGTACCATCCCCGAGCTTGTACGACCTTCGGAAGAGGTCGACCGACGAAATTCCCCCAAATCTGAGGAGATATTCTTGAATAACTTTTTTTGTGAAGCTCGGAGAGACTTGCAAGTAGGCTCTACCCCCACTAAATGGGGTAGCGCGCATCGATCGGTACCATCCTTGAGCTTCTCCGACTTTTGGAAGGGTTAGGGTTAGGGTTAGGGATGAAAGCACATAGGAGAAAGAGATATTCTTGAATAACTTTTTTTGTGAAGGTCGGAGAGACTTGCAAGTAGGCTCTACCCCCACTAAATGGGGTAGCGCGCATCGATCGGTACCATCCTTGAGCTTCTCCGACTTTCGGAAGGGTTAGGGTTAGGGTTAGGGATGAAAGCACATAGGAGAAAGAGATATTCTTGAATAACTTTTTTTGTGAAGGTCGGAGAGACTTGCAAGTAGGCTCTACCCCCACTAAATGGGGTAGCGCGCATCGATCGGTACCATCCTTGAGCTTCTCCGACTTTCGGAAGGGTTAGGGTTAGGGTTAGGGATGAAAGCACATAGGAGAAAGAGATATTCTTGAATAACTTTTTTTGTGAAGGTCGGAGAGACTTGGAAAGTGATTGCATCTGGACTAATTTGGGTCCTGCGGATCGATTGGTACCATCCCCGAGCTTGTACGACCTTCGGAAGAGGTCGACCGACGAAATTCCCCCAAATCTGAGGAGATATTCTTGAATAACTTTTTTTGTGAAGGTCGGACAGACTTGCAAGTAGGCTCTACCCCCACTAAATGGGGTAGCGCGCATCGATCGGTACCATCCTTGAGCTTCTCCGACTTTCGGAAGGGTTAGGGTTAGGGTTAGGGATGAAAGCACATAGGAGAAAGAGATATTCTTGAATAACTTTTTTTGTGAAGGTCGGAGAGACTTGCAAGTAGGCTTTACCCCCCCTAAATGGGGTAGCGCGCATCGATCGGTACCATCCTTGAGCTTCTCCGACTTTCGGAAGGGTTAGGGTTAGGGTTAGGGATGAAAGCACATAGGAGAAAGAGATATTCTTGAATAACTTTTTTTGTGAAGGTCGGAGAGACTTGGAAAGTGGTTGCATCTGGACTAATTTGGGTCCTGCGGATCGATTGGTACCATCCCCGAGCTTGTACGACCTTCGGAAGAGGTCGACCGACGAAATTCCCCCAAATCTGAGGAGATATTCTTGAATAACTTTTTTTGTGAAGGTCGGAGAGACTTGCAAGTAGGCTCTACCCCCACTAAATGGGGTAGCGCGCATCGATCGGTACCATCCTTGAGCTTCTCCGACTTTCGGAAGGGTTAGGGTTAGGGTTAGGGATGAAAGCACATAGGAGAAAGAGATATTCTTGAATAACTTTTTTTGTGAAGGTCGGAGAGACTTGCAAGTAGGCTTTACCCCCCCTAAATGGGGTAGCGCGCATCGATCGGTACCATCCTTGAGCTTCTCCGACTTTCGGAAGGGTTAGGGTTAGGGTTAGGGATGAAAGCACATAGGAGAAAGAGATATTCTTGAATAACTTTTTTTGTGAAGGTCGGAGAGACTTGGAAAGTGGTTGCATCTGGACTAATTTGGGTCCTGCGGATCGATTGGTACCATCCCCGAGCTTGTACGACCTTCGGAAGAGGTCGACCGACGAAATTCCCCCAAATCTGAGGAGATATTCTTGAATAACTTTTTTTGTGAAGGTCGGAGAGACTTGCAAGTAGGCTCTACCCCCACTAAATGGGGTAGCGCGCATCGATCGGTACCATCCTTGAGCTTCTCCGACTTTCGGAAGGGTTAGGGTTAGGGTTAGGGATGAAAGCACATAGGAGAAAGAGATATTCTTGAATAACTTTTTTTGTGAAGGTCGGAGAGACTTGCAAGTAGGCTCTACCCCCACTAAATGGGGTAGCGCGCATCGATCGGTACCATCCTTGAGCTTCTCCGACTTTCGGAAGGGTTAGGGTTAGGGTTAGGGATGAAAGCACATAGGAGAAAGAGATATTCTTGAATAACTTTTTTTGTGAAGGTCGGAGAGACTTGCAAGTAGGCTCTACCCCCACTAAATGGGGTAGCGCGCATCGATCGGTACCATCCTTGAGCTTCTCCGACTTTCGGAAGGGTTAGGGTTAGGGTTAGGGATGAAAGCACATAGGAGAAAGAGATATTCTTGAATAACTTTTTTGTGAAGGTCGGAGAGACTTGGAAAGTGGTTGCATCTGGACTAATTTGGGTCCTGCGGATCGATTGGTACCATCCCCGAGCTTGTACGACCTTCGGAAGAGGTCGACCGACGAAATTCCCCCAAATCTGAGGAGATATTCTTGAATAACTTTTTTTGTGAAGGTCGGAGAGACTTGCAAGTAGGCTCTACCCCCACTAAATGGGGTTGCGCGCATCGATCGGTACCATCCTTGAGCTTCTCCGACTTTCGGAAGGGTTAGGGTTAGGGTTAGGGATGAAAGCACATAGGAGAAAGAGATATTCTTGAATAACTTTTTTTGTGAAGGTCGGAGAGACTTGCAAGTAGGCTCTACCCCCACTAAATGGGGTAGCGCGCATCGATCGGTACCATCCTTGAGCTTCTCCGACTTTCGGAAGGGTTAGGGTTAGGGTTAGGGATGAAAGCACATAGGAGAAAGAGATATTCTTGAATAACTTTTTTTGTGAAGGTCGGAGAGACTTGGAAAGTGGTTGCATCTGGACTAATTTGGGTCCTGCGGATCGATTGGTACCATCCCCGAGCTTGTACGACCTTCGAAAGAGGTCGACCGACGAAATTCCCCCAAATCTGAGGAGATATTCTTGAATAACTTTTTTTGTGAAGGTCGGAGAGACTTGCAAGTAGGCTCTACCCCCACTAAATGGGGTTGCGCGCATCGATCGGTACCATCCTTGAGCTTCTCCGACTTTCGGAAGGGTTAGGGTTAGGGTTAGGGATGAAAGCACATAGGAGAAAGAGATATTCTTGATTAACGTTTTTTGTGAAGGTCGGAGAGACTTGGAAAGTGGTTGCATCTGGACTAATTTGGGTCCTGCGGATCGATTGGTACCATCCCCGAGCTTGTACGACCTTCGGAAGAGGTCGACCGACGAAATTCCCCCAAATCTGAGGAGATATTCTTGAATAACTTTTTTTGTGAAGCTCGGAGAGACTTGCAAGTAGGCTCTACCCCCACTAAATGGGGTAGCGCGCATCGATCGGTACCATCTTTGAGCTTCTCCGACTTTTGGAAGGGTTAGGGTTAGGGTTAGGGATGAAAGCACATAGGAGAAAGAGATATTCTTGAATAACTTTTTTTGTGAAGGTCGGAGAGACTTGCAAGTAGGCTCTACCCCCACTAAATGGGGTAGCGCGCATCGATCGGTACCATCCTTGAGCTTCTCCGACTTTCGGAAGGGTTAGGGTTAGGGTTAGGGATGAAAGCACATAGGAGAAAGAGATATTCTTGAATAACTTTTTTTGTGAAGGTCGGAGAGACTTGCAAGTAGGCTCTACCCCCACTAAATGGGGTAGCGCGCATCGATCGGTACCATCCTTGAGCTTCTCCGACTTTCGGAAGGGTTAGGGTTAGGGTTAGGGATGAAAGCACATAGGAGAAAGAGATATTCTTGAATAACTTTTTTTGTGAAGGTCGGAGAGACTTGGAAAGTGATTGCATCTGGACTAATTTGGGTCCTGCGGATCGATTGGTACCATCCCCGAGCTTGTACGACCTTCGGAAGAGGTCGACCGACGAAATTCCCCCAAATCTGAGGAGATATTCTTGAATAACTTTTTTTGTGAAGGTCGGACAGACTTGCAAGTAGGCTCTACCCCCACTAAATGGGGTAGCGCGCATCGATCGGTACCATCCTTGAGCTTCTCCGACTTTCGGAAGGGTTAGGGTTAGGGTTAGGGATGAAAGCACATAGGAGAAAGAGATATTCTTGAATAACTTTTTTTGTGAAGGTCGGAGAGACTTGCAAGTAGGCTCTACCCCCCCTAAATGGGGTAACGCGCATCGATCGGTACCATCCTTGAGCTTCTCCGACTTTCGGAAGGGTTAGGGTTAGGGTTAGGGATGAAAGCACATAGGAGAAAGAGATATTCTTGAATAACTTTTTTTGTGAAGGTCGGAGAGACTTGGAAAGTGGTTGCATCTGGACTAATTTGGGTCCTGCGGATCGATTGGTACCATCCCCGAGCTTGTACGACCTTCGGAAGAGGTCGACCGACGAAATTCCCCCAAATCTGAGGAGATATTCTTGAATAACTTTTTTTGTGAAGGTCGGAGAGACTTGCAAGTAGGCTCTACCCCCACTAAATGTGGTTGCGCGCATCGATCGGTACCATCCTTGAGCTTCTCCGACTTTCGGAAGGGTTAGGGTTAGGGTTAGGGATGAAAGCACATAGGAGAAAGAGATATTCTTGAATAACTTTTTTTGTGAAGGTCGGAGAGACTTGCAAGTAGGCTCTACCCCCACTAAATGGGGTAGCGCACATCGATCGGTACCATCCTTGAGCTTCTCCGACTTTCGGAAGGGTTAGGGTTAGGGTTAGGGATGAAAGCACATAGGAGAAAGAGATATTCTTGAATAACTTTTTTTGTGAAGGTCGGAGAGACTTGGAAAGTGGTTGCATCTGGACTAATTTGGGTCCTGCGGATCGATTGGTACCATCCCCGAGCTTGTACGACCTTCGAAAGAGGTCGACCGACGAAATTCCCCCAAATCTGAGGAGATATTCTTGAATAACTTTTTTTTTTGAAGGTCGGAGAGACTTGCAAGTAGGCTCTACCCCCACTAAATGGGGTTGCGCGCATCGATCGGTACCATCCTTGAGCTTCTCCGACTTTCGGAAGGGTTAGGGTTAGGGTTAGGGATGAAAGCACATAGGAGAAAGAGATATTCTTGAATAACTTTTTTGTGAAGGTCGGAGAGACTTGCAAGTAGGCTCTACCCCCACTAAATGGGGTAGCGCGCATCGATCGGTACCATCCTTGAGCTTCTCCGACTTTCGGAAGGGTTAGGGTTAGGGTTAGGGATGAAAGCACATTGGAGAAAGAGATATTCTTGAATAACTTTTTTTGTGAAGGTCGGAGAGACTTGCAAGTAGGCTCTACCCCCACTAAATGGGGTAGCGCGCATCGATCGGTACCATCTTTGAGCTTCTCCGACTTTCGGAAGGGTTAGGGTTAGGGTTAGGGATGAAAGCACATAGGAGAAAGAGATATTCTTGAATAACTTTTTTTGTGAAGGTCGGAGAGACTTGGAAAGTGGTTGCATCTGGACTAATTTGGGTCCTGCGGATCGATTGGTACCATCCCCGAGCTTGTACGACCTTCGGAAGAGGTCGACCGACGAAATTCCCCCAAATCTGAGGAGATATTCTTGAATAACTTTTTTTGTGAAGGTCGGAGAGACTTGCAAGTAGGCTCTACCCCCACTAAATGGGGTAGCGCGCATCGATCGGTACCATCCTTGAGCTTCTCCGACTTTTGGAAGGGTTAGGGTTAGGGTTAGGGATGAAAGCACATAGGAGAAAGAGATATTCTTGAATAACTTTTTTTGTGAAGGTCGGAGAGACTTGCAAGTAGGCTCTACCCCCACTAAATGGGGTAGCGCGCATCGATCGGTACCATCCTTGAGCTTCTCCGACTTTCGGAAGGGTTAGGGTTAGGGTTAGGGATGAAAGCACATAGGAGAAAGAGATATTCTTGAATAACTTTTTTTGTGAAGGTCGGAGAGACTTGCAAGTAGGCTCTACCCCCACTAAATGGGGTAGCGCGCATCGATCGGTACCATCCTTGAGCTTCTCCGACTTTCGGAAGGGTTAGGGTTAGGGATGAAAGCACATAGGAGAAAGAGATATTCTTGAATAACTTTTTTTGTGAAGGTCGGAGAGACTTGCAAGTAGGCTCTACCCCCACTAAATGGGGTTGCGCGCATCGATCGGTACCATCCTTGAGCTTCTCCGACTTTCGGAAGGGTTAGGGTTAGGGTTAGGGATGAAAGCACATAGGAGAAAGAGATATTCTTGAATAACTTTTTTTGTGAAGGTCGGAGAGACTTGCAAGTAGGCTCTACCCCCACTAAATGGGGTAGCGCGCATCGATCGGTACCATCCTTGAGCTTCTCCGACTTTCGGAAGGGTTAGGGTTAGGGTTAGGGATGAAAGCACATAGGAGAAAGAGATATTCTTGAATAACTTTTTTTGTGAAGGTCGGAGAGACTTGGAAAGTGGTTGCATCTGGACTAATTTGGGTCCTGCGGATCGATTGGTACCATCCCCGAGCTTGTACGACCTTCGGAAGAGGTCGACCGACGAAATTCCCCCAAATCTGAGGAGATATTCTTGAATAACTTTTTTTGTGAAGGTCGGAGAGACTTGCAAGTAGGCTCTACCCCCACTAAATGGAGTAGCGCGCATCGATCGGTACCATCCTTGAGCTTGTCCGACTTTCGGAAGGGTTAGGGTTAGGGATGAAAGCACATAGGAGAAAGAGATATTCTTGAATAACTTTTTTTGTGAAGGTCGGAGAGACTTGCAAGTAGGCTCTACCCCCACTAAATGGGGTAGCGCGCATCGATCGGTACCATCCTTGAGCTTCTCCGACTTTCGGAAGGGTTAGGGTTAGGGTTAGGGATGAAAGCACATAGGAGAAAGAGATATTCTTGAATAACTTTTTTTGTGAAGGTCGGAGAGACTTGGAAAGTGGTTGCATCTGGACTAATTTGGGTCCTGCAGATCGATTGGTACCATCCCCGAGCTTGTACGACCTTCGGAAGAGGTCGACCGACGAAATTCCCCCAAATCTGAGGAGATATTCTTGAATAACTTTTTTTGTGAAGGTCGGAGAGACTTGCAAGTAGGCTCTACCCCCACTAAATGGGGTTGCGCGCATCGATCGGTACCATCCTTGAGCTTCTCCGACTTTCGGAAGGGTTAGGGTTAGGGTTAGGGATGAAAGCACATAGGAGAAAGAGATATTCTTGAATAACTTTTTTTGTGAAGGTCGGAGAGACTTGCAAGTAGGCTTTACCCCCACTAAATGGGGTAGCGCGCATCGATCGGTACCATCCTTGAGCTTCTCCGACTTTCGGAAGGGTTAGGGTTAGGGTTAGGGATGAAAGCACATAGGAGAAAGAGATATTCTTGAATAACTTTTTTTGTGAAGGTCGGAGAGACTTGGAAAGTGGTTGCATCTGGACTAATTTGGGTCCTGCAGATCGATTGGTACCATCCCCGAGCTTGTACGACCTTCGGAAGAGGTCGACCGACGAAATTCCCCCAAATCTGAGGAGATATTCTTGAATAACTTTTTTTGTGAAGGTCGGAGAGACTTGCAAGTAGGCTCTACCCCCACTAAATGGGGTTGCGCGCATCGATCGGTACCATCCTTGAGCTTCTCCGACTTTCGGAAGGGTTAGGGTTAGGGTTAGGGATGAAAGCACATAGGAGAAAGAGATATTCTTGAATAACTTTTTTTGTGAAGGTCGGAGAGACTTGGAAAGTGGTTGCATCTGGACTAATTTGGGTCCTGCGGATCGATTGGTACCATCCCCGAGCTTGTACGACCTTCGGAAGAGGTCGACCGACGAAATTCCCCCAAATCTGAGGAGATATTCTTGAATAACTTTTTTTGTGAAGGTCGGAGAGACTTGCAAGTAGGCTCTACCCCCACTAAATGGGGTTGCGCGCATCGATCGGTACCATCCTTGAGCTTCTCCGACTTTCGGAAGGGTTAGGGTTAGGGTTAGGGATGAAAGCACATAGGAGAAAGAGATATTCTTGAATAACTTTTTTTGTGAAGGTCGGAGAGACTTGGAAAGTGGTTGCATCTGGACTAATTTGGGTCCTGCGGATCGATTGGTACCATCCCCGAGCTTGTACGACCTTTGGAAGAGGTCGACCGACGAAATTCCCCCAAATCTGAGGAGATATTCTTGAATAACTTTTTTTGTGAAGGTCGGAGAGACTTGCAAGTAGGCTCTACCCCCACTAAATGGGGTAGCGCGCATCGATCGGTACCATCTTTGAGCTTCTCCGACTTTCGGAAGGGTTAGGGTTAGGGTTAGGGATGAAAGCACATAGGAGAAAGAGATATTCTTGAATAACTTTTTTTGTGAAGGTCGGAGAGACTTGCAAGTAGGCTCTACCCCCACTAAATGGGGTAGCGCGCATCGATCGGTACCATCCTTGAGCTTCTCCGACTTTCGGAAGGGTTAGGGTTAGGGTTAGGGATGAAAGCACATAGGAGAAAGAGATATTCTTGAATAACTTTTTTTGTGAAGGTCGGAGAGACTTGCAAGTAGGCTCTACCCCCACTAAATGGGGTAGCGCGCATCGATCGGTACCATCCTTGAGCTTCTCCGACTTTCGGAAGGGTTAGGGTTAGGGTTAGGGATGAAAGCACATAGGAGAAAGAGATATTCTTGAATAACTTTTTTTGTGAAGGTCGGAGAGACTTGCAAGTAGGCTCTACCCCCACTAAATGGGGTAACACGCATCGATCGGTACCATCCTTGAGCTTCTCCGACTTTCGGAAGGGTTAGGGTTAGGGTTAGGGATGAAAGCACATAGGAGAAAGAGATATTCTTGAATAACTTTTTTTGTGAAGGTCGGAGAGACTTGAAAAGTGGTTGCATCTGGACTAATTTGGGTCCTGCGGATCGATTGGTACCATCCCCGAGCTTGTACGACCTTCGGAAGAGGTCGACCGACGAAATTCCCCCAAATCTGAGGAGATATTCTTGAATAACTTTTTTTGTGAAGGTCGGAAAGACTTGCAAGTAGGCTCTACCCCCACTAAATGGGGTTGCGCGCATCGATCGGTACCATCCTTGAGCTTCTCCGACTTTCGGAAGGGTTAGGGTTAGGGTTAGGGATGAAAGCACATAGGAGAAAGAGATATTCTTGAATAACTTTTTTTGTGAAGGTCGGAGAGACTTGCAAGTAGGCTCTACCCCCACTAAATGGGGTAGCGCACATCGATCGGTACCATCCTTGAGCTTCTCCGACTTTCGGAAGGGTTAGGGTTAGGGTTAGGGATGAAAGCACATAGGAGAAAGAGATATTCTTGAATAACTTTTTTTGTGAAGGTCGGAGAGACTTGAAAAGTGGTTGCATCTGGACTAATTTGGGTCCTGCGGATCGATTGGTACCATCCCCGAGCTTGTACGACCTTCTGAAGAGGTCGACCGACGAAATTCCCCCAAATCTGAGGAGATATTCTTGAATAACTTTTTTTGTGAAGGTCGGAGAGACTTGCAAGTAGGCTCTACCCCCACTAAATGGGGTTGCGCGCATCGATCGGTACCATCCTTGAGCTTCTCCGACTTTCGGAAGGGTTAGGGTTAGGGTTAGGGATGAAAGCACATAGGAGAAAGAGATATTCTTGAATAACTTTTTTTGTGAAGGTCGGAGAGACTTGCAAGTAGGCTCTACCCCCACTAAATGGGGTAGCGCACATCGATCGGTACCATCCTTGAGCTTCTCCGACTTTCGGAAGGGTTAGGGTTAGGGTTAGGGATGAAAGCACATAGGAGAAAGAGATATTCTTGAATAACTTTTTTTGTGAAGGTCGGAGAGACTTGGAAAGTGGTTGCATCTGGACTAATTTGGATCCTGCGGATCGATTGGTACCATCCCCGAGCTTGTACGACCTTCGGAAGAGGTCGACCGACGAAATTCCCCCAAATCTGAGGAGATATTCTTGAATAACTTTTTTTGTGAAGGTCGGAGAGACTTGCAAGTAGGCTCTACCCCCACTAAATGGGGTAGCGCGCATCGATCGGTACCATCCTTGAGCTTCTCCGACTTTCGGAAGGGTTAGGGTTAGGGTTAGGGATGAAAGCACATAGGAGAAAGACATATTCTTGAATAACTTTTTTTGTGAAGGTCGGAGAGACTTGCAAGTAGGCTCTACCCCCACTAAATGGGGTAGCGCGCATCGATCGGTACCATCCTTGAGCTTCTCCGACTTTCGGAAGGGTTAGGCTTAGGGTTAGGGATGAAAGCACATAGGAGAAAGAGATATTCTTGAATAACTTTTTTTGTGAAGGTCGGAGAGACTTGGAAAGTGGTTGCATCTGGACTAATTTGGGTCCTGCGGATCGATTGGTACCATCCCCGAGCTTGTACGACCTTCGGAAGAGGTCGACCGACGAAATTCCCCCAAATCTGAGGAGATATTCTTGAATAACTTTTTTTGTGAAGGTCGGACAGACTTGCAAGTAGGCTCTACCCCCACTAAATGGGGTAGCGCGCATCGATCGGTACCATCCTTGAGCTTCTCCGACTTTCGGAAGGGTTAGGGTTAGGGTTAGGGATGAAAGCACATAGGAGAAAGAGATATTCTTGAATAACTTTTTTTGTGAAGGTCGGAGAGACTTGCAAGTAGGCTCTACCCCCCCTAAATGGGGTAGCGCGCATCGATCGGTACCATCCTTGAGCTTCTCCGACTTTCGGAAGGGTTAGGGTTAGGGTTAGGGATGAAAGCACATAGGAGAAAGAGATATTCTTGAATAACTTTTTTTGTGAAGGTCGGAGAGACTTGGAAAGTGGTTGCATCTGGACTAATTTGGGTCCTGCAGATCGATTGGTACCATCCCCGAGCTTGTACGACCTTCGGAAGAGGTCGACCGACGAAATTCCCCCAAATCTGAGGAGATATTCTTGAATAACTTTTTTTGTGAAGGTCGGAGAGACTTGCAAGTAGGCTCTACCCCCACTAAATGTGGTTGCGCGCATCGATCGGTACCATCCTTGAGCTTCTCCGACTTTCGGAAGGGTTAGGGTTAGGGTTAGGGATGAAAGCACATAGGAGAAAGAGATATTCTTGAATAACTTTTTTTGTGAAGGTCGGAGAGACTTGCAAGTAGGCTCTACCCCCACTAAATGGGGTAGCGCGCATCGATCGGTACCATCTTTGAGCTTCTCCGACTTTCGGAAGGGTTAGGGTTAGGGTTAGGGATGAAAGCACATAGGAGAAAGAGATATTCTTGAATAACTTTTTTTGTGAAGGTCGGAGAGACTTGGAAAGTGGTTGCATCTGGACTAATTTGGGTCCTGCGGATCGATTGGTACCATCCCCGAGCTTGTACGACCTTCAAAAGAGGTCGACCGACGAAATTCCCCCAAATCTGAGGAGATATTCTTGAATAACTTTTTTTTTTGAAGGTCGGAGAGACTTGCAAGTAGGCTCTACCCCCACTAAATGGGGTTGCGCGCATCGATCGGTACCATCCTTGAGCTTCTCCGACTTTCGGAAGGGTTAGGGTTAGGGTTAGGGATGAAAGCACATAGGAGAAAGAGATATTCTTGAATAACTTTTTTGTGAAGGTCGGAGAGACTTGCAAGTAGGCTCTACCCCCACTAAATGGGGTAGCGCGCATCGATCGGTACTATCCTTGAGCTTCTCCGACTTTCGGAAGGGTTAGGGTTAGGGTTAGGGATGAAAGCACATAGGAGAAAGAGATATTCTTGAATAACTTTTTTTGTGAAGGTCGGAGAGACTTGCAAGTAGGCTCTACCCCCACTAAATGGGGTAGCGCGCATCGATCGGTACCATCCTTGAGCTTCTCCGACTTTCGGAAGGGTTAGGGTTAGGGTTAGGGATGAAAGCACATAGGAGAAAGAGATATTCTTGAATAACTTTTTTTGTGAAGGTCGGAGAGACTTGCAAGTAGGCTCTACCCCCACTAAATGGGGTAGCGCGCATCGATCGGTACCATCTTTGAGCTTCTCCGACTTTCGGAAGGGTTAGGGTTAGGGTTAGGGATGAAAGCACATAGGAGAAAGAGATATTCTTGAATAACTTTTTTTGTGAAGGTCGGAGAGACTTGGAAAGTGGTTGCATCTGGACTAATTTGGGTCCTGCGGATCGATTGGTACCATCCCCGAGCTTGTACGACCTTCGGAAGAGGTCGACCGACGAAATTCCCCCAAATCTGAGGAGATATTCTTGAATAACTTTTTTTGTGAAGGTCGGAGAGACTTGCAAGTAGGCTCTACCCCCACTAAATGGGGTAGCGCGCATCGATCGGTACCATCCTTGAGCTTCTCCGACTTTTGGAAGGGTTAGGGTTAGGGTTAGGGATGAAAGCACATAGGAGAAAGAGATATTCTTGAATAACTTTTTTTGTGAAGGTCGGAGAGACTTGAAAGTAGGCTCTACCCCCACTAAATGGGGTAGCGCGCATCGATCGGTACCATCCTTGAGCTTCTCCGACTTTCGGAAGGGTTAGGGTTAGGGTTAGGGATGAAAGCACATAGGAGAAAGAGATATTCTTGAATAACTTTTTTTGTGAAGGTCGGAGAGACTTGCAAGTAGGCTCTACCCCCACTAAATGGGGTAGCGCGCATCGATCGGTACCATCCTTGAGCTTCTCCGACTTTCGGAAGGGTTAGGGTTAGGGATGAAAGCACATAGGAGAAAGAGATATTCTTGAATAACTTTTTTTGTGAAGGTCGGAGAGACTTGCAAGTAGGCTCTACCCCCACTAAATGGGGTAGCGCGCATCTATCGGTACCATCCTTGAGCTTCTCCGACTTTCGGAAGGGTTAGGGTTAGGGTTAGGGATGAAAGCACATAGGAGAAAGAGATATTCTTGAATAACTTTTTTTGTGAAGGTCGGAGAGACTTGCAAGTAGGCTCTACCCCCACTAAATGGGGTAGCGCGCATCGATCGGTACCATCCTTGAGCTTCTCCGACTTTCGGAAGGGTTAGGGTTAGGGTTAGGGATGAAAGCACATAGGAGAAAGAGATATTCTTGAATAACTTTTTTTGTGAAGGTCGGAGAGACTTGGAAAGTGGTTGCATCTGGACTAATTTGGGTCCTGCGGATCGATTGGTACCATCCCCGAGCTTGTACGACCTTCGGAAGAGGTCGACCGACGAAATTCCCCCAAATCTGAGGAGATATTCTTGAATAACTTTTTTTGTGAAGGTCGGAGAGACTTGCAAGTAGGCTCTACCCCCACTAAATGGAGTAGCGCGCATCGATCGGTACCATCCTTGAGCTTGTCCGACTTTCGGAAGGGTTAGGGTTAGGGATGAAAGCACATAGGAGAAAGAGATATTCTTGAATAACTTTTTTTGTGAAGGTCGGAGAGACTTGCAAGTAGGCTCTGTCCCCACTAAATGGGGTAGCGCGCATCGATCGGTACCATCCTTGAGCTTCTCCGACTTTCGGAAGGGTTAGGGTTAGGGTTAGGGATGAAAGCACATAGGAGAAAGAGATATTCTTGAATAACTTTTTTTGTGAAGGTCGGAGAGACTTGGAAAGTGGTTGCATCTGGACTAATTTGGGTCCTGCAGATCGATTGGTACCATCCCCGAGCTTGTACGACCTTCGGAAGAGGTCGACCGACGAAATTCCCCCAAATCTGAGGAGATATTCTTGAATAACTTTTTTTGTGAAGGTCGGAGAGACTTGCAAGTAGGCTCTACCCCCACTAAATGGGGTTGCGCGCATCGATCGGTACCATCCTTGAGCTTCTCCGACTTTCGGAAGGGTTAGGGTTAGGGTTAGGGATGAAAGCACATAGGAGAAAGAGATATTCTTGAATAACTTTTTTTGTGAAGGTCGGAGAGACTTGGAAAGTGGTTGCATCTGGACTAATTTGGGTCCTGCGGATCGATTGGTACCATCCCCGAGCTTGTACAACCTTCGGAAGAGGTCGACCGACGAAATTCCCCCAAATCTGAGGAGATATTCTTGAATAACTTTTTTTGTGAAGGTCGGAGAGACTTGCAAGTAGGCTCTACCCCCACTAAATGGGGTTGCGCGCATCGATCAGTACCATCCTTGAGCTTCTCCGACTTTCGGAAGGGTTAGGGTTAGGGTTAGGGATGAAAGCACATAGGAGAAAGAGATATTCTTGAATAACTTTTTTTGTGAAGGTCGGAGAGACTTGGAAAGTGGTTGCATCTGGACTAATTTGGGTCCTGCGGATCGATTGGTACCATCCCCGAGCTTGTACGACCTTTGGAAGAGGTCGACCGACGAAATTCCCCCAAATCTGAGGAGATATTCTTGAATAACTTTTTTTGTGAAGGTCGGAGAGACTTGCAAGTAGGCTCTACCCCCACTAAATGGGGTAGCGCGCATCGATCGGTACCATCTTTGAGCTTCTCCGACTTTCGGAAGGGTTAGGGTTAGGGTTAGGGATGAAAGCACATAGGAGAAAGAGATATTCTTGAATAACTTTTTTTGTGAAGGTCGGAGAGACTTGCAAGTAGGCTCTACCCCCACTAAATGGGGTAGCGCGCATCGATCGGTACCATCCTTGAGCTTCTCCGACTTTCGGAAGGGTTAGGGTTAGGGTTAGGGATGAAAGCACATAGGAGAAAGAGATATTCTTGAATAACTTTTTTTGTGAAGGTCGGAGAGACTTGCAAGTAGGCTCTACCCCCACTAAATGGGGTAGCGCGCATCGATCGGTACCATCCTTGAGCTTCTCCGACTTTCGGAAGGGTTAGGGTTAGGGTTAGGGATGAAAGCACATAGGAGAAAGAGATATTCTTGAATAACTTTTTTTGTGAAGGTCGGAGAGACTTGCAAGTAGGCTCTACCCCCACTAAATGGGGTAGCACGCATCGATCGGTACCATCCTTGAGCTTCTCCGACTTTCGGAAGGGTTAGGGTTAGGGTTAGGGATGAAAGCACATAGGAGAAAGAGATATTCTTGAATAACTTTTTTTGTGAAGGTCGGAGAGACTTGAAAAGTGGTTGCATCTGGACTAATTTGGGTCCTGCGGATCGATTGGTACCATCCCCGAGCTTGTACGACCTTCGGAAGAGGTCGACCGACGAAATTCCCCCAAATCTGAGGAGATATTCTTGAATAACTTTTTTTGTGAAGGTCGGAGAGACTTGCAAGTAGGCTCTACCCCCACTAAATGGGGTTGCGCGCATCGATCGGTACCATCCTTGAGCTTCTCCGACTTTCGGAAGGGTTAGGGTTAGGGTTAGGGATGAAAGCACATAGGAGAAAGAGATATTCTTGAATAACTTTTTTTGTGAAGGTCGGAGAGACTTGCAAGTAGGCTCTACCCCCACTAAATGGGGTATCGCACATCGATCGGTACCATCCTTGAGCTTCTCCGACTTTCGGAAGGGTTAGGGTTAGGGTTAGGGATGAAAGCACATAGGAGAAAGAGATATTCTTGAATAACTTTTTTTGTGAAGGTCGGAGAGACTTGGAAAGTGGTTGCATCTGGACTAATTTGGATCCTGCGGATCGATTGGTACCATCCCCGAGCTTGTACGACCTTCGGAAGAGGTCGACCGACGAAATTCCCCCAAATCTGAGGAGATATTCTTGAATAACTTTTTTTGTGAAGGTCGGAGAGACTTGCAAGTAGGCTTTACCCCCACTAAATGGGGTAGCGCACATCGATCGGTACCATCCTTGAGCTTCTCCGACTTTCGGAAGGGTTAGGGTTAGGGTTAGGGATGAAAGCACATAGGAGAAAGACATATTCTTGAATAACTTTTTTTGTGAAGGTCGGAGAGACTTGCAAGTAGGCTCTACCCCCACTAAATGGGGTAGCGCGCATCGATCGGTACCATCCTTGAGCTTCTCCGACTTTCGGAAGGGTTAGGGTTAGGGTTAGGGATGAAAGCACATAGGAGAAAGAGATATTCTTGAATAACTTTTTTTGTGAAGGTCGGAGAGACTTGGAAAGTGGTTGCATCTGGACTAATTTGGGTCCTGCGGATCGATTGGTACCATCCCCGAGCTTGTACGACCTTCGGAAGAGGTCGACCGACGAAATTCCCCCAAATCTGAGGAGATATTCTTGAATAACTTTTTTTGTGAAGGTCGGAGAGACTTGCAAGTAGGCTCTACCCCCACTAAATGGGGTTGCGCGCATCGATCGGTACCATCCTTGAGCTTCTCCGACTTTCGGAAGGGTTAGGGTTAGGGATGAAAGCACATAGGAGAAAGAGATATTCTTGAATAACTTTTTTTGTGAAGGTCGGAGAGACTTGCAAGTAGGCTCTACCCCCACTAAATGGGGTAACGCGCATCGATCGGTACCATCCTTGAGCTTCTCCGACTTTCGGAAGGGTTAGGGTTAGGGTTAGGGATGAAAGCACATAGGAGAAAGAGATATTCTTGAATAACTTTTTTTGTGAAGGTCGGAGAGACTTGCAAGTAGGCTCTACCCCCACTAAATGGGGTAGCGCGCATCGATCGGTACCATCCTTGAGCTTCTCCGACTTTCGGAAGGGTTAGGGTTAGGGTTAGGGATGAAAGCACATAGGAGAAAGAGATATTCTTGAATAACTTTTTTTGTGAAGGTCGGAGAGACTTGGAAAGTGGTTGCATCTGGACTAATTTGGGTCCTGCTGATCGAATGGTACCATCCCCGAGCTTGTACGACCTTCGGAAGAGGTCGACCGACGAAATTCCCCCAAATCTGAGGAGATATTCTTGAATAACTTTTTTTGTGAAGGTCGGAGAGACTTGCAAGTAGGCTCTACCCCCACTAAATGTGGTAGCGCGCATCGATCGGTACCATCCTTGAGCTTCTCCGACTTTCGGAAGGGTTAGGGTTAGGGTTAGGGATGAAAGCACATAGGAGAAAGAGATATTCTTGAATAACTTTTTTTGTGAAGGTCGGAGAGACTTGCAAGTAGGCTCTACCCCCACTAAATGGGGTAGCGCGCATCGATCGGTACCATCCTTGAGCTTCTCCGACTTTCGGAAGGGTTAGGGTTAGGGATGAAAGCACATAGGAGAAAGAGATATTCTTGAATAACTTTTTTTGTGAAGGTCGGAGAGACTTGGAAAGTGGTTGCATCTGGACTAATTTGGGTCCTGCGGATCGATTGGTACCATCCCCGAGCTTGTACGACCTTCGGAAGAGGTCGACCGACGAAATTCCCCCAAATCTGAGGAGATATTCTTGAATAACTTTTTTTGTGAAGGTCGGAGAGACTTGCAAGTAGGCTCTACCCCCACTAAATGGGGTTGCGCGCATCGATCGGTACCATCCTTGAGCTTCTCCGACTTTCGGAAGGGTTAGGGTTAGGGTTAGGGATGAAAGCACATAGGAGAAAGAGATATTCTTGAATAACTTTTTTTGTGAAGGTCGGAGAGACTTGGAAAGTGGTTGCATCTGGACTAATTTGGGTCCTGCGGATCGATTGGTACCATCCCCGAGCTTGTACGACCTTCGGAAGAGGTCGACCGACGAAATTCCCCCAAATCTGAGGAGATATTCTTGAATAACTTTTTTTGTGAAGGTCGGAGAGACTTGCAAGTAGGCTCTACCCCCACTAAATGGGGTTGCGCGCATCGATCGGTACCATCCTTGAGCTTCTCCGACTTTCGGAAGGGTTAGGGTTAGGGTTAGGGATGAAAGCACATAGGAGAAAGAGATATTCTTGAATAACTTTTTTTGTGAAGGTCGGAGAGACTTGCAAGTAGGCTCTACCCCCACTAAATGGGGTAGCGCGCATCGATCGGTACCATCCTTGAGCTTCTCCGACTTTCGGAAGGGTTAGGGTTAGGGTTAGGGATGAAAGCACATAGGAGAAAGAGATATTCTTGAATAACTTTTTTTGTGAAGGTCGGAGAGACTTGGAAAGTGGTTGCATCTGGACTAATTTGGATCCTGCGGATCGATTGGTACCATCCCCGAGCTTGTACGACCTTCGGAAGAGGTCGACCGACGAAATTCCCCCAAATCTGAGGAGATATTCTTGAATAACTTTTTTTGTGAAGGTCGGAGAGACTTGCAAGTAGGCTCTACCCCCACTAAATGGGGTAGCGCGCATCGATCGGTACCATCCTTGAGCTTCTCCGACTTTCGGAAGGGTTAGGGTTAGGGTTAGGGATGAAAGCACATAGGAGAAAGAGATATTCTTGAATAACTTTTTTTGTGAAGGTCGGAGAGACTTGCAAGTAGGCTCTACCCCCACTAAATGGGGTAGCGCGCATCGATCGGTACCATCCTTGAGCTTCTCCGACTTTCGGAAGGGTTAGGGTTAGGGATGAAAGCACATAGGAGAAAGAGATATTCTTGAATAACTTTTTTTGTGAAGGTCGGAGAGACTTGGAAAGTGGTTGCATCTGGACTAATTTGGGTCCTGCGGATCGATTGGTACCATCCCCGAGCTTGTACGACCTTCGGAAGAGGTCGACCGACGAAATTCCCCCAAATCTGAGGAGATATTCTTGAATAACTTTTTTTGTGAAGGTCGGAGAGACTTGCAAGTAGGCTCTACCCCCACTAAATGGGGTTGCGCACATCGATCGGTACCATCCTTGAGCTTCTCCGACTTTCGGAAGGGTTAGGGTTAGGGTTAGGGATGAAAGCACATAGGAGAAAGAGATATTCTTGAATAACTTTTTTTGTGAAGGTCGGAGAGACTTGCAAGTAGGCTCTACCCCCACTAAATGGGGTAGCGCGCATCGATCGGTACCATCCTTGAGCTTCTCCGACTTTCGGAAGGGTTAGGGTTAGGGTTAGGGATGAAAGCACATAGGAGAAAGAGATATTCTTGAATAACTTTTTTTGTGAAGGTCGGAGAGACTTGGAAAGTGGTTGCATCTGGACTAATTTGGGTCCTGCGGATCGATTGGTACCATCCCCGAGCTTGTACGACCTTCGGAAGAGGTCGACCGACGAAATTCCCCCAAATCTGAGGAGATATTCTTGAATAACTTTTTTTGTGAAGGTCGGAGAGACTTGCAAGTAGGCTCTACCCCCACTAAATGGGGTTGCGCGCATCGATCGGTACCATCCTTGAGCTTCTCCGACTTTCGGAAGGGTTAGGGTTAGGGATGAAAGCACATAGGAGAAAGAGATATTCTTGAATAACTTTTTTTGTGAAGGTCGGAGAGACTTGCAAGTAGGCTCTACCCCCACTAAATGGGGTAACGCGCATCGATCGGTACCATCCTTGAGCTTCTCCGACTTTCGGAAGGGTTAGGGTTAGGGTTAGGGATGAAAGCACATAGGAGAAAGAGATATTCTTGAATAACTTTTTTTGTGAAGGTCGGAGAGACTTGCAAGTAGGCTCTACCCCCACTAAATGGGGTAGCGCGCATCGATCGGTACCATCCTTGAGCTTCTCCGACTTTCGGAAGGGTTAGGGTTAGGGTTAGGGATGAAAGCACATAGGAGAAAGAGATATTCTTGAATAACTTTTTTTGTGAAGGTCGGAGAGACTTGGAAAGTGGTTGCATCTGGACTAATTTGGGTCCTGCTGATCGATTGGTACCATCCCCGAGCTTGTACGACCTTCGGAAGAGGTCGACCGACGAAATTCCCCCAAATCTGAGGAGATATTCTTGAATAACTTTTTTTGTGAAGGTCGGAGAGACTTGCAAGTAGGCTCTACCCCCACTAAATGGGGTAGCGCGCATCGATCGGTACCATCCTTGAGCTTCTCCGACTTTCGGAAGGGTTAGGGTTAGGGTTAGGGATGAAAGCACATAGGAGAAAGAGATATTCTTGAATAACTTTTTTTGTGAAGGTCGGAGAGACTTGCAAGTAGGCTCTACCCCCACTAAATGGGGTAGCGCGCATCGATCGGTACCATCCTTGAGCTTCTCCGACTTTCGGAAGGGTTAGGGTTAGGGATGAAAGCACATAGGAGAAAGAGATATTCTTGAATAACTTTTTTTGTGAAGGTCGGAGAGACTTGAAAAGTGGTTGCATCTGGACTAATTTGGGTCCTGCGGATCGATTGGTACCATCCCCGAGCTTGTACGACCTTCGGAAGAGGTCGACCGACGAAATTCCCCCAAATCTGAGGAGATATTCTTGAATAACTTTTTTTGTGAAGGTCGGAGAGACTTGCAAGTAGGCTCTACCCCCACTAAATGGGGTAGCGCGCATCGATCGGTACCATCTTTGAGCTTCTCCGACTTTCGGAAGGGTTAGGGTTAGGGTTAGGGATGAAAGCACATAGGAGAAAGAGATATTCTTGAATAACTTTTTTTGTGAAGGTCGGAGAGACTTGCAAGTAGGCTCTACCCCCACTAAATGGGGTAGCGCGCATCGATCGGTACCATCCTTGAGCTTCTCCGACTTTCGGAAGGGTTAGGGTTAGGGTTAGGGATGAAAGCACATAGGAGAAAGAGATATTCTTGAATAACTTTTTTTGTGAAGGTCGGAGAGACTTGGAAAGTGGTTGCATCTGGACTAATTTGGGTCCTGCGGATCGATTGGTACCATCCCCGAGCTTGTACGACCTTCGGAAGAGGTCGAACGACGAAATTCCCCCAAATCTGAGGAGATATTCTTGAATAACTTTTTTTGTGAAGGTCGGAGAGACTTGCAAGTAGGCTCTACCCCCACTAAATGGGGTAGCGCGCATCGATCAGTACCATCCTTGAGCTTCTCCGACTTTCGGAAGGGTCAGGGTTAGGGTTAGGGATGAAAGCACATAGGAGAAAGAGATATTCTTGAATAACTTTTTTTGTGAAGGTCGGAGAGACTTGGAAAGTGGTTGCATCTGGACTAATTTGGGTCCTGCGGATCGATTGGTACCATCCCCGAGCTTGTACGACCTTCGGAAGAGGTCGACCGACGAAATTCCCCCAAATCTGAGGAGATATTCTTGAATAACTTTTTTTGTGAAGGTCGGAGAGACTTGCAAGTAGGCTCTACCCCCACTAAATGGGGTAGCGCGCATCGATCGGTACCATCCTTGAGCTTCTCCGACTTTCGGAAGGGTTAGGGTTAGGGTTAGGGATGAAAGCACATAGGAGAAAGAGATATTCTTGAATAACTTTTTTTGTGAAGGTCGGAGAGACTTGCAAGTAGGCTCTACCCCCACTAAATGGGGTAGCGCGCATCGATCGGTACCATCCTTGAGCTTCTCCGACTTTCGGAAGGGTTAGGGTTAGGGTTAGGGATGAAAGCACATAGGAGAAAGAGATATTCTTGAATAACTTTTTTTGTGAAGGTCGGAGAGACTTGGAAAGTGGTTGCATCTGGACTAATTTGGGTCCTGCGGATCGATTGGTACCATCCCCGAGCTTGTACGACCTTCGGAAGAGGTCGAACGACGAAATTCCCCCAAATCTGAGGAGATATTCTTGAATAACTTTTTTTGTGAAGGTCGGAGAGACTTGCAAGTAGGCTCTACCCCCACTAAATGGGGTAGCGCGCATCGATCAGTACCATCCTTGAGCTTCTCCGACTTTCGGAAGGGTCAGGGTTAGGGTTAGGGATGAAAGCACATAGGAGAAAGAGATATTCTTGAATAACTTTTTTTGTGAAGGTCGGAGAGACTTGGAAAGTGGTTGCATCTGGACTAATTTGGGTCCTGCGGATCGATTGGTACCATCCCCGAGCTTGTACGACCTTCGGAAGAGGTCGACCGACGAAATTCCCCCAAATCTGAGGAGATATTCTTGAATAACTTTTTTTGTGAAGGTCGGAGAGACTTGCAAGTAGGCTCTACCCCCACTAAATGGGGTAGCGCGCATCGATCGGTACCATCCTTGAGCTTCTCCGACTTTCGGAAGGGTTAGGGTTAGGGTTAGGGATGAAAGCACATAGGAGAAAGAGATATTCTTGAATAACTTTTTTTGTGAAGGTCGGAGAGACTTGCAAGTAGGCTCTACCCCCACTAAATGGGGTTGCGCGCATCGATCGGTACCATCCTTGAGCTTCTCCGACTTTCGGAAGGGTTAGGGTTAGGGTTAGGGATGAAAGCACATAGGAGAAAGAGATATTCTTGAATAACTTTTTTTGTGAAGGTCGGAGAGACTTGCAAGTAGGCTCTACCCCCACTAAATGGGGTAGCGCGCATCGATCGGTACCATCCTTGAGCTTCTCCGACTTTCGGAAGGGTTAGGGTTAGGGTTAGGGATGAAAGCACATAGGAGAAAGAGATATTCTTGAATAACTTTTTTTGTGAAGGTCGGAGAGACTTGGAAAGTGGTTGCATCTGGACTAATTTGGGTCCTGCGGATCGATTGGTACCATCCCCGAGCTTGTACGACCTTCGGAAGAGGTCGACCGACGAAATTCCCCCAAATCTGAGGAGATATTCTTGAATAACTTTTTTTGTGAAGGTCGGAGAGACTTGCAAGTAGGCTCTACCCCCACTAAATGGGGTTGCGCACATCGATCGGTACCATCCTTGAGCTTCTCCGACTTTCGGAAGGGTTAGGGTTAGGGTTAGGGATGAAAGCACATAGGAGAAAGAGATATTCTTGAATAACTTTTTTTGTGAAGGTCGGAGAGACTTGCAAGTAGGCTCTACCCCCACTAAATGGGGTAGCGCGCATCGATCGGTACCATCCTTGAGCTTCTCCGACTTTCGGAAGGGTTAGGGTTAGGGTTAGGGATGAAAGCACATAGGAGAAAGAGATATTCTTGAATAACTTTTTTTGTGAAGGTCGGAGAGACTTGGAAAGTGGTTGCATCTGGACTAATTTGGGTCCTGCGGATCGATTGGTACCATCCCCGAGCTTGTACGACCTTCGGAAGAGGTCGACCGACGAAATTCCCCCAAATCTGAGGAGATATTCTTGAATAACTTTTTTTGTGAAGGTCGGAGAGACTTGCAAGTAGGCTCTACCCCCACTAAATGGGGTTGCGCGCATCGATCGGTACCATCCTTGAGCTTCTCCGACTTTCGGAAGGGTTAGGGTTAGGGATGAAAGCACATAGGAGAAAGAGATATTCTTGAATAACTTTTTTTGTGAAGGTCGGAGAGACTTGCAAGTAGGCTCTACCCCCACTAAATGGGGTAACGCGCATCGATCGGTACCATCCTTGAGCTTCTCCGACTTTCGGAAGGGTTAGGGTTAGGGTTAGGGATGAAAGCACATAGGAGAAAGAGATATTCTTGAATAACTTTTTTTGTGAAGGTCGGAGAGACTTGCAAGTAGGCTCTACCCCCACTAAATGGGGTAGCGCGCATCGATCGGTACCATCCTTGAGCTTCTCCGACTTTCGGAAGGGTTAGGGTTAGGGTTAGGGATGAAAGCACATAGGAGAAAGAGATATTCTTGAATAACTTTTTTTGTGAAGGTCGGAGAGACTTGGAAAGTGGTTGCATCTGGACTAATTTGGGTCCTGCTGATCGATTGGTACCATCCCCGAGCTTGTACGACCTTCGGAAGAGGTCGACCGACGAAATTCCCCCAAATCTGAGGAGATATTCTTGAATAACTTTTTTTGTGAAGGTCGGAGAGACTTGCAAGTAGGCTCTACCCCCACTAAATGGGGTAGCGCGCATCGATCGGTACCATCCTTGAGCTTCTCCGACTTTCGGAAGGGTTAGGGTTAGGGTTAGGGATGAAAGCACATAGGAGAAAGAGATATTCTTGAATAACTTTTTTTGTGAAGGTCGGAGAGACTTGCAAGTAGGCTCTACCCCCACTAAATGGGGTAGCGCGCATCGATCGGTACCATCCTTGAGCTTCTCCGACTTTCGGAAGGGTTAGGGTTAGGGATGAAAGCACATAGGAGAAAGAGATATTCTTGAATAACTTTTTTTGTGAAGGTCGGAGAGACTTGAAAAGTGGTTGCATCTGGACTAATTTGGGTCCTGCGGATCGATTGGTACCATCCCCGAGCTTGTACGACCTTCGGAAGAGGTCGACCGACGAAATTCCCCCAAATCTGAGGAGATATTCTTGAATAACTTTTTTTGTGAAGGTCGGAGAGACTTGCAAGTAGGCTCTACCCCCACTAAATGGGGTAGCGCGCATCGATCGGTACCATCTTTGAGCTTCTCCGACTTTCGGAAGGGTTAGGGTTAGGGTTAGGGATGAAAGCACATAGGAGAAAGAGATATTCTTGAATAACTTTTTTTGTGAAGGTCGGAGAGACTTGCAAGTAGGCTCTACCCCCACTAAATGGGGTAGCGCGCATCGATCGGTACCATCCTTGAGCTTCTCCGACTTTCGGAAGGGTTAGGGTTAGGGTTAGGGATGAAAGCACATAGGAGAAAGAGATATTCTTGAATAACTTTTTTTGTGAAGGTCGGAGAGACTTGGAAAGTGGTTGCATCTGGACTAATTTGGGTCCTGCGGATCGATTGGTACCATCCCCGAGCTTGTACGACCTTCGGAAGAGGTCGAACGACGAAATTCCCCCAAATCTGAGGAGATATTCTTGAATAACTTTTTTTGTGAAGGTCGGAGAGACTTGCAAGTAGGCTCTACCCCCACTAAATGGGGTAGCGCGCATCGATCAGTACCATCCTTGAGCTTCTCCGACTTTCGGAAGGGTCAGGGTTAGGGTTAGGGATGAAAGCACATAGGAGAAAGAGATATTCTTGAATAACTTTTTTTGTGAAGGTCGGAGAGACTTGGAAAGTGGTTGCATCTGGACTAATTTGGGTCCTGCGGATCGATTGGTACCATCCCCGAGCTTGTACGACCTTCGGAAGAGGTCGACCGACGAAATTCCCCCAAATCTGAGGAGATATTCTTGAATAACTTTTTTTGTGAAGGTCGGAGAGACTTGCAAGTAGGCTCTACCCCCACTAAATGGGGTAGCGCGCATCGATCGGTACCATCCTTGAGCTTCTCCGACTTTCGGAAGGGTTAGGGTTAGGGTTAGGGATGAAAGCACATAGGAGAAAGAGATATTCTTGAATAACTTTTTTTGTGAAGGTCGGAGAGACTTGCAAGTAGGCTCTACCCCCACTAAATGGGGTAGCGCGCATCGATCGGTACCATCCTTGAGCTTCTCCGACTTTCGGAAGGGTTAGGGTTAGGGTTAGGGATGAAAGCACATAGGAGAAAGAGATATTCTTGAATAACTTTTTTTGTGAAGGTCGGAGAGACTTGGAAAGTGGTTGCATCTGGACTAATTTGGGTCCTGCGGATCGATTGGTACCATCCCCGAGCTTGTACGACCTTCGGAAGAGGTCGAACGACGAAATTCCCCCAAATCTGAGGAGATATTCTTGAATAACTTTTTTTGTGAAGGTCGGAGAGACTTGCAAGTAGGCTCTACCCCCACTAAATGGGGTAGCGCGCATCGATCAGTACCATCCTTGAGCTTCTCCGACTTTCGGAAGGGTCAGGGTTAGGGTTAGGGATGAAAGCACATAGGAGAAAGAGATATTCTTGAATAACTTTTTTTGTGAAGGTCGGAGAGACTTGGAAAGTGGTTGCATCTGGACTAATTTGGGTCCTGCGGATCGATTGGTACCATCCCCGAGCTTGTACGACCTTCGGAAGAGGTCGACCGACGAAATTCCCCCAAATCTGAGGAGATATTCTTGAATAACTTTTTTTGTGAAGGTCGGAGAGACTTGCAAGTAGGCTCTACCCCCACTAAATGGGGTAGCGCGCATCGATCGGTACCATCCTTGAGCTTCTCCGACTTTCGGAAGGGTTAGGGTTAGGGTTAGGGATGAAAGCACATAGGAGAAAGAGATATTCTTGAATAACTTTTTTTGTGAAGGTCGGAGAGACTTGCAAGTAGGCTCTACCCCCACTAAATGGGGTTGCGCGCATCGATCGGTACCATCCTTGAGCTTCTCCGACTTTCGGAAGGGTTAGGGTTAGGGTTAGGGATGAAAGCACATAGGAGAAAGAGATATTCTTGAATAACTTTTTTTGTGAAGGTCGGAGAGACTTGCAAGTAGGCTCTACCCCCACTAAATGGGGTAGCGCGCATCGATCGGTACCATCCTTGAGCTTCTCCGACTTTCGGAAGGGTTAGGGTTAGGGATGAAAGCACATAGGAGAAAGAGATATTCTTGAATAACTTTTTTTGTGAAGGTCGGAGAGACTTGGAAAGTGGTTGCATCTGGACTAATTTGGGTCCTGCGGATCGATTGGTACCATCCCCGAGCTTGTACGACCTTCGGAAGAGGTCGACCGACGAAATTCCCCCAAATCTGAGGAGATATTCTTGAATAACTTTTTTTGTGAAGGTCGGAGAGACTTGCAAGTAGGCTCTACCCCCACTAAATGGGGTTGCGCACATCGATCGGTACCATCCTTGAGCTTCTCCGACTTTCGGAAGGGTTAGGGTTAGGGTTAGGGATGAAAGCACATAGGAGAAAGAGATATTCTTGAATAACTTTTTTTGTGAAGGTCGGAGAGACTTGCAAGTAGGCTCTACCCCCACTAAATGGGGTAGCGCGCATCGATCGGTACCATCCTTGAGCTTCTCCGACTTTCGGAAGGGTTAGGGTTAGGGTTAGGGATGAAAGCACATAGGAGAAAGAGATATTCTTGAATAACTTTTTTTGTGAAGGTCGGAGAGACTTGGAAAGTGGTTGCATCTGGACTAATTTGGGTCCTGCGGATCGATTGGTACCATCCCCGAGCTTGTACGACCTTCGGAAGAGGTCGACCGACGAAATTCCCCCAAATCTGAGGAGATATTCTTGAATAACTTTTTTTGTGAAGGTCGGAGAGACTTGCAAGTAGGCTCTACCCCCACTAAATGGGGTTGCGCGCATCGATCGGTACCATCCTTGAGCTTCTCCGACTTTCGGAAGGGTTAGGGTTAGGGATGAAAGCACATAGGAGAAAGAGATATTCTTGAATAACTTTTTTTGTGAAGGTCGGAGAGACTTGCAAGTAGGCTCTACCCCCACTAAATGGGGTAACGCGCATCGATCGGTACCATCCTTGAGCTTCTCCGACTTTCGGAAGGGTTAGGGTTAGGGTTAGGGATGAAAGCACATAGGAGAAAGAGATATTCTTGAATAACTTTTTTTGTGAAGGTCGGAGAGACTTGCAAGTAGGCTCTACCCCCACTAAATGGGGTAGCGCGCATCGATCGGTACCATCCTTGAGCTTCTCCGACTTTCGGAAGGGTTAGGGTTAGGGTTAGGGATGAAAGCACATAGGAGAAAGAGATATTCTTGAATAACTTTTTTTGTGAAGGTCGGAGAGACTTGGAAAGTGGTTGCATCTGGACTAATTTGGGTCCTGCTGATCGATTGGTACCATCCCCGAGCTTGTACGACCTTCGGAAGAGGTCGACCGACGAAATTCCCCCAAATCTGAGGAGATATTCTTGAATAACTTTTTTTGTGAAGGTCGGAGAGACTTGCAAGTAGGCTCTACCCCCACTAAATGGGGTAGCGCGCATCGATCGGTACCATCCTTGAGCTTCTCCGACTTTCGGAAGGGTTAGGGTTAGGGTTAGGGATGAAAGCACATAGGAGAAAGAGATATTCTTGAATAACTTTTTTTGTGAAGGTCGGAGAGACTTGCAAGTAGGCTCTACCCCCACTAAATGGGGTAGCGCGCATCGATCGGTACCATCCTTGAGCTTCTCCGACTTTCGGAAGGGTTAGGGTTAGGGATGAAAGCACATAGGAGAAAGAGATATTCTTGAATAACTTTTTTTGTGAAGGTCGGAGAGACTTGAAAAGTGGTTGCATCTGGACTAATTTGGGTCCTGCGGATCGATTGGTACCATCCCCGAGCTTGTACGACCTTCGGAAGAGGTCGACCGACGAAATTCCCCCAAATCTGAGGAGATATTCTTGAATAACTTTTTTTGTGAAGGTCGGAGAGACTTGCAAGTAGGCTCTACCCCCACTAAATGGGGTAGCGCGCATCGATCGGTACCATCTTTGAGCTTCTCCGACTTTCGGAAGGGTTAGGGTTAGGGTTAGGGATGAAAGCACATAGGAGAAAGAGATATTCTTGAATAACTTTTTTTGTGAAGGTCGGAGAGACTTGCAAGTAGGCTCTACCCCCACTAAATGGGGTAGCGCGCATCGATCGGTACCATCCTTGAGCTTCTCCGACTTTCGGAAGGGTTAGGGTTAGGGTTAGGGATGAAAGCACATAGGAGAAAGAGATATTCTTGAATAACTTTTTTTGTGAAGGTCGGAGAGACTTGGAAAGTGGTTGCATCTGGACTAATTTGGGTCCTGCGGATCGATTGGTACCATCCCCGAGCTTGTACGACCTTCGGAAGAGGTCGAACGACGAAATTCCCCCAAATCTGAGGAGATATTCTTGAATAACTTTTTTTGTGAAGGTCGGAGAGACTTGCAAGTAGGCTCTACCCCCACTAAATGGGGTAGCGCGCATCGATCAGTACCATCCTTGAGCTTCTCCGACTTTCGGAAGGGTCAGGGTTAGGGTTAGGGATGAAAGCACATAGGAGAAAGAGATATTCTTGAATAACTTTTTTTGTGAAGGTCGGAGAGACTTGGAAAGTGGTTGCATCTGGACTAATTTGGGTCCTGCGGATCGATTGGTACCATCCCCGAGCTTGTACGACCTTCGGAAGAGGTCGACCGACGAAATTCCCCCAAATCTGAGGAGATATTCTTGAATAACTTTTTTTGTGAAGGTCGGAGAGACTTGCAAGTAGGCTCTACCCCCACTAAATGGGGTAGCGCGCATCGATCGGTACCATCCTTGAGCTTCTCCGACTTTCGGAAGGGTTAGGGTTAGGGTTAGGGATGAAAGCACATAGGAGAAAGAGATATTCTTGAATAACTTTTTTTGTGAAGGTCGGAGAGACTTGCAAGTAGGCTCTACCCCCACTAAATGGGGTAGCGCGCATCGATCGGTACCATCCTTGAGCTTCTCCGACTTTCGGAAGGGTTAGGGTTAGGGTTAGGGATGAAAGCACATAGGAGAAAGAGATATTCTTGAATAACTTTTTTTGTGAAGGTCGGAGAGACTTGGAAAGTGGTTGCATCTGGACTAATTTGGGTCCTGCGGATCGATTGGTACCATCCCCGAGCTTGTACGACCTTCGGAAGAGGTCGAACGACGAAATTCCCCCAAATCTGAGGAGATATTCTTGAATAACTTTTTTTGTGAAGGTCGGAGAGACTTGCAAGTAGGCTCTACCCCCACTAAATGGGGTAGCGCGCATCGATCAGTACCATCCTTGAGCTTCTCCGACTTTCGGAAGGGTCAGGGTTAGGGTTAGGGATGAAAGCACATAGGAGAAAGAGATATTCTTGAATAACTTTTTTTGTGAAGGTCGGAGAGACTTGGAAAGTGGTTGCATCTGGACTAATTTGGGTCCTGCGGATCGATTGGTACCATCCCCGAGCTTGTACGACCTTCGGAAGAGGTCGACCGACGAAATTCCCCCAAATCTGAGGAGATATTCTTGAATAACTTTTTTTGTGAAGGTCGGAGAGACTTGCAAGTAGGCTCTACCCCCACTAAATGGGGTAGCGCGCATCGATCGGTACCATCCTTGAGCTTCTCCGACTTTCGGAAGGGTTAGGGTTAGGGTTAGGGATGAAAGCACATAGGAGAAAGAGATATTCTTGAATAACTTTTTTTGTGAAGGTCGGAGAGACTTGCAAGTAGGCTCTACCCCCACTAAATGGGGTTGCGCGCATCGATCGGTACCATCCTTGAGCTTCTCCGACTTTCGGAAGGGTTAGGGTTAGGGTTAGGGATGAAAGCACATAGGAGAAAGAGATATTCTTGAATAACTTTTTTTGTGAAGGTCGGAGAGACTTGGAAAGTGGTTGCATCTGGACTAATTTGGGTCCTGCGGATCGATTGGTACCATCCCCGAGCTTGTACGACCTTCGGAAGAGGTCGACCGACGAAATTCCCCCAAATCTGAGGAGATATTCTTGAATAACTTTTTTTGTGAAGGTCGGAGAGACTTGCAAGTAGGCTCTACCCCCACTAAATGGGGTAGCGCGCATCGATCGGTACCATCCTTGAGCTTCTCCGACTTTCGGAAGGGTTAGGGTTAGGGTTAGGGATGAAAGCACATAGGAGAAAGAGATATTCTTGAATAACTTTTTTTGTGAAGGTCGGAGAGACTTGCAAGTAGGCTCTACCCCCACTAAATGGGGTAGCGCGCATCGATCGGTACCATCCTTGAGCTTCTCCGACTTTCGGAAGGGTTAGGGTTAGGGTTAGGGATGAAAGCACATAGGAGAAAGAGATATTCTTGAATAACTTTTTTTGTGAAGGTCGGAGAGACTTGGAAAGTGGTTGCATCTGGACTAATTTGGGTCCTGCGGATCGATTGGTACCATCCCCGAGCTTGTACGACCTTCGGAAGAGGTCGAACGACGAAATTCCCCCAAATCTGAGGAGATATTCTTGAATAACTTTTTTTGTGAAGGTCGGAGAGACTTGCAAGTAGGCTCTACCCCCACTAAATGGGGTAGCGCGCATCGATCAATACCATCCTTGAGCTTCTCCGACTTTCGGAAGGGTCAGGGTTAGGGTTAGGGATGAAAGCACATAGGAGAAAGAGATATTCTTGAATAACTTTTTTTGTGAAGGTCGGAGAGACTTGGAAAGTGGTTGCATCTGGACTAATTTGGGTCCTGCGGATCGATTGGTACCATCCCCGAGCTTGTACGACCTTCGGAAGAGGTCGACCGACGAAATTCCCCCAAATCTGAGGAGATATTCTTGAATAACTTTTTTTGTGAAGGTCGGAGAGACTTGCAAGTAGGCTCTACCCCCACTAAATGGGGTAGCGCGCATCGATCGGTACCATCCTTGAGCTTCTCCGACTTTCGGAAGGGTTAGGGTTAGGGTTAGGGATGAAAGCACATAGGAGAAAGAGATATTCTTGAATAACTTTTTTTGTGAAGGTCGGAGAGACTTGCAAGTAGGCTCTACCCCCACTAAATGGGGTTGCGCGCATCGATCGGTACCATCCTTGAGCTTCTCCGACTTTCGGAAGGGTTAGGGTTAGGGTTAGGGATGAAAGCACATAGGAGAAAGAGATATTCTTGAATAACTTTTTTTGTGAAGGTCGGAGAGACTTGGAAAGTGGTTGCATCTGGACTAATTTGGGTCCTGCGGATCGATTGGTACCATCCCCGAGCTTGTACGACCTTCGGAAGAGGTCGACCGACGAAATTCCCCCAAATCTGAGGAGATATTCTTGAATAACTTTTTTTGTGAAGGTCGGAGAGACTTGCAAGTAGGCTCTACCCCCACTAAATGGGGTTGCGCGCATCGATCGGTACCATCCTTGAGCTTCTCCGACTTTCGGAAGGGTTAGGGTTAGGGTTAGGGATGAAAGCACATAGGAGAAAGAGATATTCTTGAATAACTTTTTTTGTGAAGGTCGGAGAGACTTGCAAGTAGGCTCTACCCCCACTAAATGGGGTAGCGCGCATCGATCGGTACCATCCTTGAGCTTCTCCGACTTTCGGAAGGGTTAGGGTTAGGGTTAGGGATGAAAGCACATAGGAGAAAGAGATATTCTTGAATAACTTTTTTTGTGAAGGTCGGAGAGACTTGCAAGTAGGCTCTACCCCCACTAAATGGGGTAGCGCGCATCGATCGGTACCATCCTTGAGCTTCTCCGACTTTCGGAAGGGTTAGGGTTAGGGTTAGGGATGAAAGCACATAGGAGAAAGAGATATTCTTGAATAACTTTTTTTGTGAAGGTCGGAGAGACTTGGAAAGTGGTTGCATCTGGACTAATTTGGGTCCTGCGGATCGATTGGTACCATCCCCGAGCTTGTACGACCTTCGGAAGAGGTCGACCGACGAAATTCCCCCAAATCTGAGGAGATATTCTTGAATAACTTTTTTTGTGAAGGTCGGAGAGACTTGCAAGTAGGCTCTACCCCCACTAAATGGGGTTGCGCACATCGATCGGTACCATCCTTGAGCTTCTCCGACTTTCGGAAGGGTTAGGGTTAGGGTTAGGGATGAAAGCACATAGGAGAAAGAGATATTCTTGAATAACTTTTTTTGTGAAGGTCGGAGAGACTTGCAAGTAGGCTCTACCCCCACTAAATGGGGTAGCGCGCATCGATCGGTACCATCCTTGAGCTTCTCCGACTTTCGGAAGGGTTAGGGTTAGGGTTAGGGATGAAAGCACATAGGAGAAAGAGATATTCTTGAATAACTTTTTTTGTGAAGGTCGGAGAGACTTGGAAAGGGGTTGCATCTGGACTAATTTGGATCCTGCGGATCGATTGGTACCATCCCCGAGCTTGTACGACCTTCGGAAGAGGTCGACCGACGAAATTCCCCCAAATCTGAGGAGATATTCTTGAATAACTTTTTTTGTGAAGGTCGAAGAGACTTGCAAGTAGGCTCTACCCCCACTAAATGGGGTAGCGCGCATCGATCGGTACCATCCTTGAGCTTCTCCGACTTTCGGAAGGGTTAGGGTTAGGGTTAGGGATGAAAGCACATAGGAGAAAGAGATATTCTTGAATAACTTTTTTTGTGAAGGTCGGAGAGACTTGCAAGTAGGCTCTACCCCCACTAAATGGGGAAGCGCGCATCGATCGGTACCATCCTTGAGCTTCTCCGACTTTCGGAAGGGTTAGGGTTAGGGTTAGGGATGAAAGCACATAGGAGAAAGAGATATTCTTGAATAACTTTTTTTGTGAAGGTCGGAGAGACTTGGAAAGTGGTTGCATCTGGACTAAATTGGGTCCTGCGGATCGATTGGTACCATCCCCGAGCTTGTACGACCTTCGGAAGAGGTCGACCGACGAAATTCCCCCAAATCTGAGGAGATATTCTTGAATAACTTTTTTTGTGAAGGTCGGAGAGACTTGCAAGTAGGCTCTACCCCCACTAAATGGGGTTGCGCGCATCGATCGGTACCATCCTTGAGCTTCTCCGACTTTCGGAAGGGTTAGGGTTAGGGATGAAAGCACATAGGAGAAAGAGATATTCTTGAATAACTTTTTTTGTGAAGGTCGGAGAGACTTGCAAGTAGGCTCTACCCCCACTAAATGGGGTAACGCGCATCGATCGGTACCATCCTTGAGCTTCTCCGACTTTCGGAAGGGTTAGGGTTAGGGTTAGGGATGAAAGCACATAGGAGAAAGAGATATTCTTGAATAACTTTTTTTGTGAAGGTCGGAGAGACTTGCAAGTAGGCTCTACCCCCACTAAATGGGGTAGCACGCATCGATCGGTACCATCCTTGAGCTTCTCCGACTTTCGGAAGGGTTAGGGTTAGGGTTAGGGATGAAAGCACATAGGAGAAAGAGATATTCTTGAATAACTTTTTTTGTGAAGGTCGGAGAGACTTGGAAAGTGGTTGCATCTGGACTAATTTGGATCCTGCGGATCGATTGGTACCATCCCCGAGCTTGTACGACCTTCGGAAGAGGTCGACCGACGAAATTCCCCCAAATCTGAGGAGATATTCTTGAATAACTTTTTTTGTGAAGGTCGAAGAGACTTGCAAGTAGGCTCTACCCCCACTAAATGGGGTAGCGCGCATCGATCGGTACCATCCTTGAGCTTCTCCGACTTTCGGAAGGGTTAGGGTTAGGGTTAGGGATGAAAGCACATAGGAGAAAGAGATATTCTTGAATAACTTTTTTTGTGAAGGTCGGAGAGACTTGCAAGTAGGCTCTACCCCCACTAAATGGGGTAGCGCGCATCGATCGGTACCATCCTTGAGCTTCTCCGACTTTCGGAAGGGTTAGGGTTAGGGTTAGGGATGAAAGCACATAGGAGAAAGAGATATTCTTGAATAACTTTTTTTGTGAAGGTCGGAGAGACTTGCAAGTAGGCTCTACCCCCACTAAATGGGGTTGCGCGCATCGATCGGTACCATCCTTGAGCTTCTCCGACTTTCGGAAGGGTTAGGGTTAGGGTTAGGGATGAAAGCACATAGGAGAAAGAGATATTCTTGAATAACTTTTTTTGTGAAGGTCGGAGAGACTTGGAAAGTGGTTGCATCTGGACTAATTTGGGTCCTGCGGATCGATTGGTACCATCCCCGAGCTTGTACGACCTTCGGAAGAGGTCGACCGACGAAATTCCCCCAAATCTGAGGAGATATTCTTGAATAACTTTTTTTGTGAAGGTCGGAGAGACTTGCAAGTAGGCTCTACCCCCACTAAATGGGGTTGCGCGCATCGATCGGTACCATCCTTGAGCTTCTCCGACTTTCGGAAGGGTTAGGGTTAGGGTTAGGGATGAAAGCACATAGGAGAAAGAGATATTCTTGAATAACTTTTTTTGTGAAGGTCGGAGAGACTTGCAAGTAGGCTCTACCCCCACTAAATGGGGTAGCGCGCATCGATCGGTACCATCCTTGAGCTTCTCCGACTTTCGGAAGGGTTAGGGTTAGGGTTAGGGATGAAAGCACATAGGAGAAAGAGATATTCTTGAATAACTTTTTTTGTGAAGGTCGGAGAGACTTGCAAGTAGGCTCTACCCCCACTAAATGGGGTAGCGCGCATCGATCGGTACCATCCTTGAGCTTCTCCGACTTTCGGAAGGGTTAGGGTTAGGGTTAGGGATGAAAGCACATAGGAGAAAGAGATATTCTTGAATAACTTTTTTTGTGAAGGTCGGAGAGACTTGGAAAGTGGTTGCATCTGGACTAATTTGGGTCCTGCGGATCGATTGGTACCATCCCCGAGCTTGTACGACCTTCGGAAGAGGTCGACCGACGAAATTCCCCCAAATCTGAGGAGATATTCTTGAATAACTTTTTTTGTGAAGGTCGGAGAGACTTGCAAGTAGGCTCTACCCCCACTAAATGGGGTTGCGCACATCGATCGGTACCATCCTTGAGCTTCTCCGACTTTCGGAAGGGTTAGGGTTAGGGTTAGGGATGAAAGCACATAGGAGAAAGAGATATTCTTGAATAACTTTTTTTGTGAAGGTCGGAGAGACTTGCAAGTAGGCTCTACCCCCACTAAATGGGGTAGCGCGCATCGATCGGTACCATCCTTGAGCTTCTCCGACTTTCGGAAGGGTTAGGGTTAGGGTTAGGGATGAAAGCACATAGGAGAAAGAGATATTCTTGAATAACTTTTTTTGTGAAGGTCGGAGAGACTTGGAAAGGGGTTGCATCTGGACTAATTTGGATCCTGCGGATCGATTGGTACCATCCCCGAGCTTGTACGACCTTCGGAAGAGGTCGACCGACGAAATTCCCCCAAATCTGAGGAGATATTCTTGAATAACTTTTTTTGTGAAGGTCGAAGAGACTTGCAAGTAGGCTCTACCCCCACTAAATGGGGTAGCGCGCATCGATCGGTACCATCCTTGAGCTTCTCCGACTTTCGGAAGGGTTAGGGTTAGGGTTAGGGATGAAAGCACATAGGAGAAAGAGATATTCTTGAATAACTTTTTTTGTGAAGGTCGGAGAGACTTGCAAGTAGGCTCTACCCCCACTAAATGGGGAAGCGCGCATCGATCGGTACCATCCTTGAGCTTCTCCGACTTTCGGAAGGGTTAGGGTTAGGGTTAGGGATGAAAGCACATAGGAGAAAGAGATATTCTTGAATAACTTTTTTTGTGAAGGTCGGAGAGACTTGGAAAGTGGTTGCATCTGGACTAAATTGGGTCCTGCGGATCGATTGGTACCATCCCCGAGCTTGTACGACCTTCGGAAGAGGTCGACCGACGAAATTCCCCCAAATCTGAGGAGATATTCTTGAATAACTTTTTTTGTGAAGGTCGGAGAGACTTGCAAGTAGGCTCTACTCCCACTAAATGGGGTTGCGCGCATCGATCGGTACCATCCTTGAGCTTCTCCGACTTTCGGAAGGGTTAGGGTTAGGGATGAAAGCACATAGGAGAAAGAGATATTCTTGAATAACTTTTTTTGTGAAGGTCGGAGAGACTTGCAAGTAGGCTCTACCCCCACTAAATGGGGTAACGCGCATCGATCGGTACCATCCTTGAGCTTCTCCGACTTTCGGAAGGGTTAGGGTTAGGGTTAGGGATGAAAGCACATAGGAGAAAGAGATATTCTTGAATAACTTTTTTTGTGAAGGTCGGAGAGACTTGCAAGTAGGCTCTACCCCCACTAAATGGGGTAGCACGCATCGATCGGTACCATCCTTGAGCTTCTCCGACTTTCGGAAGGGTTAGGGTTAGGGTTAGGGATGAAAGCACATAGGAGAAAGAGATATTCTTGAATAACTTTTTTTGTGAAGGTCGGAGAGACTTGGAAAGTGGTTGCATCTGGACTAATTTGGATCCTGCGGATCGATTGGTACCATCCCCGAGCTTGTACGACCTTCGGAAGAGGTCGACCGACGAAATTCCCCCAAATCTGAGGAGATATTCTTGAATAACTTTTTTTGTGAAGGTCGAAGAGACTTGCAAGTAGGCTCTACCCCCACTAAATGGGGTAGCGCGCATCGATCGGTACCATCCTTGAGCTTCTCCGACTTTCGGAAGGGTTAGGGTTAGGGTTAGGGATGAAAGCACATAGGAGAAAGAGATATTCTTGAATAACTTTTTTTGTGAAGGTCGGAGAGACTTGCAAGTAGGCTCTACCCCCACTAAATGGGGTAGCGCGCATCGATCGGTACCATCCTTGAGCTTCTCCGACTTTCGGAAGGGTTAGGGTTAGGGTTAGGGATGAAAGCACATAGGAGAAAGAGATATTCTTGAATAACTTTTTTTGTGAAGGTCGGAGAGACTTGGAAAGTGGTTGCATCTGGACTAATTTGGGTCCTGCGGATCGATTGGTACCATCCCCGAGCTTGTACGACCTTCGGAAGAGGTCGACCGACGAAATTCCCCCAAATCTGAGGAGATATTCTTGAATAACTTTTTTTGTGAAGGTCGGAGAGACTTGCAAGTAGGCTCTACCCCCACTAAATGGGGTTGCGCGCATCGATCGGTACCATCCTTGAGCTTCTCCGACTTTCGGAAGGGTTAGGGTTAGGGATGAAAGCACATAGGAGAAAGAGATATTCTTGAATAACTTTTTTTGTGAAGGTCGGAGAGACTTGCAAGTAGGCTCTACCCCCACTAAATGGGGTAGCACGCATCGATCGGTACCATCCTTGAGCTTCTCCGACTTTCGGAAGGGTTAGGGTTAGGGTTAGGGATGAAAGCACATAGGAGAAAGAGATATTCTTGAATAACTTTTTTTGTGAAGGTCGGAGAGACTTGGAAAGTGGTTGCATCTGGACTAATTTGGATCCTGCGGATCGATTGGTACCATCCCCGAGCTTGTACGACCTTCGGAAGAGGTCGACCGACGAAATTCCCCCAAATCTGAGGAGATATTCTTGAATAACTTTTTTTGTGAAGGTCGAAGAGACTTGCAAGTAGGCTCTACCCCCACTAAATGGGGTAGCGCGCATCGATCGGTACCATCCTTGAGCTTCTCCGACTTTCGGAAGGGTTAGGGTTAGGGATAGGGATGAAAGCACATAGGAGAAAGAGATATTCTTGAATAACTTTTTTTGTGAAGGTCGGAGAGACTTGCAAGTAGGCTCTACCCCCACTAAATGGGGTAGCGCGCATCGATCGGTACCATCCATGAGCTTCTCCGACTTTCGGAAGGGTTAGGGTTAGGGTTAGGGATGAAAGCACATAGGAGAAAGAGATATTCTTGAATAACTTTTTTTGTGAAGGTCGGAGAGACTTGGAAAGTGGTTGCATCTGGACTAATTTGGGTCCTGCGGATCGATTGGTACCATCCCCGAGCTTGTACGACCTTCGGAAGAGGTCGACCGACGAAATTCCCCCAAATCTGAGGAGATATTCTTGAATAACTTTTTTTGTGAAGGTCGGAGAGACTTGCAAGTAGGCTCTACCCCCACTAAATGGGGTTGCGCGCATCGATCGGTACCATCCTTGAGCTTCTCCGACTTTCGGAAGGGTTAGGGTTAGGGATGAAAGCACATAGGAGAAAGAGATATTCTTGAATAACTTTTTTTGTGAAGGTCGGAGAGACTTGCAAGTAGGCTCTACCCCCACTAAATGGGGTAACGCGCATCGATCGGTACCATCCTTGAGCTTCTCCGACTTTCGGAAGGGTTAGGGTTAGGGTTAGGGATGAAAGCACATAGGAGAAAGAGATATTCTTGAATAACTTTTTTTGTGAAGGTCGGAGAGACTTACAAGTAGGCTCTACCCCCACTAAATGGGGTAGCGCGCATCGATCGGTACCATCCTTGAGCTTCTCCGACTTTCGGAAGGGTTAGGGTTAGGGTTAGGGATGAAAGCACATAGGAGAAAGAGATATTCTTGAATAACTTTTTTTGTGAAGGTCGGAGAGACTTGGAAAGTGGTTGCATCTGGACTAATTTGGGTCCTGCTGATCGATTGGTACCATCCCCGAGCTTGTACGACCTTCGGAAGAGGTCGACCGACGAAATTCCCCCAAATCTGAGGAGATATTCTTGAATAACTTTTTTTGTGAAGGTCGGAGAGACTTGCAAGTAGGCTCTACCCCCACTAAATGGGGTAGTGCGCATCGATCGGTACCATCCTTGAGCTTCTCCGACTTTTGGAAGGGTTAGGGTTAGGGTTAGGGATGAAAGCACATAGGAGAAAGAGATATTCTTGAATAACTTTTTTTGTGAAGGTCGGAGAGACTTGCAAGTAGGCTCTACCCCCACTAAATGGGGTAGCGCGCATCGATCGGTACCATCCTTGAGCTTCTCCGACTTTCGGAAGGGTTAGGGTTAGGGATGAAAGCACATAGGAGAAAGAGATATTCTTGAATAACTTTTTTTGTGAAGGTCGGAGAGACTTGGAAAGTGGTGCATCTGGACTAATTTGGATCCTGCGGATCGATTGGTACCATCCCCGAGCTTGTACATCCTTCGGAAGAGGTCGACCGACGAAATTCCCCCAAATCTGAGGAGATATTCTTGAATAACTTTTTTTGTGAAGGTCGGAGAGACTTGCAAGTAGGCTCTACCCCACCTAAATGGGGTAGCGCGCATCGATCGGTACCATCCTTGAGCTTCTCCGACTTTCGGAAGGGTTAGGGTTAGGGTTAGGGATGAAAGCACATAGGAGAAAGAGATATTCTTGAATAACTTTTTTTGTGAAGGTCGGAGAGACTTGGAAAGTGGTTGCATCTGGACTAATTTGGGTCCTGCGGATCGATTGGTACCATCCCCGAGCTTGTACGACCTTCGGAAGAGGTCGACCGACGAAATTCCCCCAAATCTGAGGAGATATTCTTGAATAACTTTTTTTGTGAAGGTCGGAGAGACTTGCAAGTAGGCTCTACCCCCACTAAATGTGGTAGCGCGCATCGATCGGTACCATCCTTGAGCTTCTCCGACTTTCGGAAGGGTTAGGGTTAGGGTTAGGGATGAAAGCACATAGGAGAAAGAGATATTCTTGAATAACTTTTTTTGTGAAGGTCGGAGAGACTTGCAAGTAGGCTCTACCCCCACTAAATGGGGTAGCGCGCATCGATCGGTACCATCTTTGAGCTTCTCCGACTTTCGGAAGGGTTAGGGTTAGGGTTAGGGATGAAAGCACATAGGAGAAAGAGATATTCTTGAATAACTTTTTTTGTGAAGGTCGGAGAGACTTGGAAAGTGGTTGCATCTGGACTAATTTGGGTCCTGCGGATCGATTGGTACCATCCCCGAGCTTGTACGACCTTCGGAAGAGGTCGACCGACGAAATTCCCCCAAATCTGAGGAGATATTCTTGAATAACTTTTTTTGTGAAGGTCGGAGAGACTTGCAAGTAGGCTCTACCCCCACTAAATGGGGTAGCGCGCATCGATCGGTACCATCCTTGAGCTTCTCCGACTTTTGGAAGGGTTAGGGTTAGGGTTAGGGATGAAAGCACATAGGAGAAAGAGATATTCTTGAATAACTTTTTTTGTGAAGGTCGGAGAGACTTGCAAGTAGGCTCTACCCCCACTAAATGGGGTAGCGCGCATCGATCGGTACCATCCTTGAGCTTCTCCGACTTTCGGAAGGGTTAGGGTTAGGGTTAGGGATGAAAGCACATAGGAGAAAGAGATATTCTTGAATAACTTTTTTTGTGAAGGTCGGAGAGACTTGCAAGTAGGCTCTACCCCCACTAAATGGGGTAGCGCGCATCGATCGGTACCATCCTTGAGCTTCTCCGACTTTCGGAAGGGTTAGGGTTAGGGATGAAAGCACATAGGAGAAAGAGATATTCTTGAATAACTTTTTTTGTGAAGGTCGGAGAGACTTGCAAGTAGGCTCTACCCCCACTAAATGGGGTAGCGCGCATCGATCGGTACCATCCTTGAGCTTCTCCGACTTTCGGAAGGGTTAGGGTTAGGGATGAAAGCACATAGGAGAAAGAGATATTCTTGAATAACTTTTTTGGTGAAGGTCGGAGAGACTTGCAAGTAGGCTTTACCCCCACTAAATGGGGTAGCGCGCATCGATCGGTACCATCCTTGAGCTTCTCCGACTTTCGGAAGGGTTAGGGTTAGGGTTAGGGATGAAAGCACATAGGAGAAAGAGATATTCTTGAATAACTTTTTTTGTGAAGGTCGGAGAGACTTGGAAAGTGGTTGCATCTGGACTAATTTGGGTCCTGCGGATCGATTGGTACCATCCCCGAGCTTGTACGACCTTCGGAAGAGGTCGACCGACGAAATTCCCCCAAATCTGAGGAGATATTCTTGAATAACTTTTTTTGTGAAGGTCGGAGAGACTTGCAAGTAGGCTCTACCCCCACTAAATGGAGGAGCGCGCATCGATCGGTACCATCCTTGAGCTTGTCCGACTTTCGGAAGGGTTAGGGTTAGGGATGAAAGCACATAGGAGAAAGAGATATTCTTGAATAACTTTTTTTGTGAAGGTCGGAGAGACTTGCAAGTAGGCTCTACCCCCACTAAATGGGGTAGCGCGCATCGATCGGTACCATCCTTGAGCTTCTCCGACTTTCGGAAGGGTTAGGGTTAGGGTTAGGGATGAAAGCACATAGGAGAAAGAGATATTCTTGAATAACTTTTTTTGTGAAGGTCGGAGAGACTTGCAAGTAGGCTCTACCCCCCCTAAATGGGGTAGCGCGCATCGATCGGTACCATCCTTGAGCTTCTCCGACTTTCGGAAGGGTTAGGGTTAGGGTTAGGGATGAAAGCACATAGGAGAAAGAGATATTCTTGAATAACTTTTTTTGTGAAGGTCGGAGAGACTTGGAAAGTGGTTGCATCTGGACTAATTTGGGTCCTGCGGATCGATTGGTACCATCCCCGAGCTTGTACGACCTTCGGAAGAGGTCGACCGACGAAATTCCCCCAAATCTGAGGAGATATTCTTGAATAACTTTTTTTGTGAAGGTCGGAGAGACTTGCAAGTAGGCTCTACCCCCACTAAATGTTGTTGCGCGCATCGATCGGTACCATCCTTGAGCTTCTCCGACTTTCGGAAGGGTTAGGGTTAGGGTTAGGGATGAAAGCACATAGGAGAAAGAGATATTCTTGAATAACTTTTTTTGTGAAGGTCGGAGAGACTTGCAAGTAGGCTCTACCCCCACTAAATGGGGTAGCGCGCATCGATCGGTACCATCTTTGAGCTTCTCCGACTTTCGGAAGGGTTAGGGTTAGGGTTAGGGATGAAAGCACATAGGAGAAAGAGATATTCTTGAATAACTTTTTTTGTGAAGGTCGGAGAGACTTGGAAAGTGGTTGCATCTGGACTAATTTGGGTCCTGCGGATCGATTGGTACCATCCCCGAGCTTGTACGACCTTCGAAAGAGGTCGACCGACGAAATTCCCCCAAATCTGAGGAGATATTCTTGAATAACTTTTTTTTTTGAAGGTCGGAGAGACTTGCAAGTAGGCTCTACCCCCACTAAATGGGGTTGCGCGCATCGATCGGTACCATCCTTGAGCTTCTCCGACTTTCGGAAGGGTTAGGGTTAGGGTTAGGGATGAAAGCACATAGGAGAAAGAGATATTCTTGAATAACTTTTTTGTGAAGGTCGGAGAGACTTGCAAGTAGGCTCTACCCCCACTAAATGGGGTAGCGCGCATCGATCGGTACCATCCTTGAGCTTCTCCGACTTTCGGAAGGGTTAGGGTTAGGGTTAGGGATGAAAGCACATAGGAGAAAGAGATATTCTTGAATAACTTTTTTTGTGAAGGTCGGAGAGACTTGCAAGTAGGCTCTACCCCCACTAAATGGGGTAGCGCGCATCGATCGGTACCATCCTTGAGCTTCTCCGACTTTCGGAAGGGTTAGGGTTAGGGATGAAAGCACATAGGAGAAAGAGATATTCTTGAATAACTTTTTTTGTGAAGGTCGGAGAGACTTGCAAGTAGGCTCTACCCCCACTAAATGGGGTAGCGCGCATCGATCGGTACCATCTTTGAGCTTCTCCGACTTTCGGAAGGGTTAGGGTTAGGGTTAGGGATGAAAGCACATAGGAGAAAGAGATATTCTTGAATAACTTTTTTTGTGAAGGTCGGAGAGACTTGGAAAGTGGTTGCATCTGGACTAATTTGGGTCCAGCGGATCGATTGGTACCATCCCCGAGCTTGTACGACCTTCGGAAGAGGTCGACCGACGAAATTCCCCCAAATCTGAGGAGATATTCTTGAATAACTTTTTTTGTGAAGGTCGGAGAGACTTGCAAGTAGGCTCTACCCCCACTAAATGGGGTAGCGCGCATCGATCGGTACCATCCTTGAGCTTCTCCGACTTTTGGAAGGGTTAGGGTTAGGGTTAGGGATGAAAGCACATAGGAGAAAGAGATATTCTTGAATAACTTTTTTTGTGAAGGTCGGAGAGACTTGCAAGTAGGCTCTACCCCCACTAAATGGGGTAGCGCGCATCGATCGGTACCATCCTTGAGCTTCTCCGACTTTCGGAAGGGTTAGGGTTAGGGTTAGGGATGAAAGCACATAGGAGAAAGAGATATTCTTGAATAACTTTTTTTGTGAAGGTCGGAGAGACTTGCAAGTAGGCTCTACCCCCACTAAATGGGGTAGCGCGCATCGATCGGTACCATCCTTGAGCTTCTCCGACTTTCGGAAGGGTTAGGGTTAGGGATGAAAGCACATAGGAGAAAGAGATATTCTTGAATAACTTTTTTTGTGAAGGTCGGAGAGACTTGCAAGTAGGCTCTACCCCCACTAAATGGGGTAGCGCGCATCGATCGGTACCATCCTTGAGCTTCTCCGACTTTCGGAAGGGTTAGGGTTAGGGTTAGGGATGAAAGCACATAGGAGAAAGAGATATTCTTGAATAACTTTTTTTGTGAAGGTCGGAGAGACTTGCAAGTAGGCTCTACCCCCACTAAATGGGGTAGCGCGCATCGATCGGTACCATCCTTGAGCTTCTCCGACTTTCGGAAGGGTTAGGGTTAGGGTTAGGGATGAAAGCACATAGGAGAAAGAGATATTCTTGAATAACTTTTTTTGTGAAGGTCGGAGAGACTTGGAAAGTGGTTGCATCTGGACTAATTTGGGTCCTGCGGATCGATTGGTACCATCCCCGAGCTTGTACGACCTTCGGAAGAGGTCGACCGACGAAATTCCCCCAAATCTGAGGAGATATTCTTGAATAACTTTTTTTGTGAAGGTCGGAGAGACTTGCAAGTAGGCTCTACCCCCACTAAATGGAGTAGCGCGCATCGATCGGTACCATCCTTGAGCTTGTCCGACTTTCGGAAGGGTTAGGGTTAGGGATGAAAGCACATAGGAGAAAGAGATATTCTTGAATAACTTTTTTTGTGAAGGTCGGAGAGACTTGCAAGTAGGCTCTACCCCCACTAAATGGGGTAGCGCCCATCGATCGGTACCATCCTTGAGCTTCTCCGACTTTCGGAAGGGTTAGGGTTAGGGTTAGGGATGAAAGCACATAGGAGAAAGAGATATTCTTGAATAACTTTTTTTGTGAAGGTCGGAGAGACTTGGAAAGTGGTTGCATCTGGACTAATTTGGGTCCTGCAAATCGATTGGTACCATCCCCGAGCTTGTACGACCTTCGGAAGAGGTCGACCGACGAAATTCCCCCAAATCTGAGGAGATATTCTTGAATAACTTTTTTTGTGAAGGTCGGAGAGACTTGCAAGTAGGCTTTACCCCCACTAAATGGGGTTGCGCGCATCGATCGGTACCATCCTTGAGCTTCTCCGACTTTCGGAAGGGTTAGGGTTAGGGTTAGGGATGAAAGCACATAGGAGAAAGAGATATTCTTGAATAACTTTTTTTGTGAAGGTCGGAGAGACTTGGAAAGTGGTTGCATCTGGACTAATTTGGGTCCTGCGGATCGATTGGTACCATCCCCGAGCTTGTACGACCTTCGGAAGAGGTCGACCGACGAAATTCCCCCAAATCTGAGGAGATATTCTTGAATAACTTTTTTTGTGAAGGTCGGAGAGACTTGCAAGTAGGCTCTACCCCCACTAAATGGGGTTGCGCGCATCGATCGGTACCATCCTTGAGCTTCTCCGACTTTCGGAAGGGTTAGGGTTAGGGTTAGGGATGAAAGCACATAGGAGAAAGAGATATTCTTGAATAACTTTTTTTGTGAAGGTCGGAGAGACTTGGAAAGTGGTTGCATCTGGACTAATTTGGGTCCTGCGGATCGATTGGTACCATCCCCGAGCTTGTACGACCTTTGGAAGAGGTCGACCGACGAAATTCCCCCAAATCTGAGGAGATATTCTTGAATAACTTTTTTTGTGAAGGTCGGAGAGACTTGCAAGTAGGCTCTACCCCCACTAAATGGGGTAGCGCGCATCGATCGGTACCATCTTTGAGCTTCTCCGACTTTCGGAAGGGTTAGGGTTAGGGTTAGGGATGAAAGCACATAGGAGAAAGAGATATTCTTGAATAACTTTTTTTGTGAAGGTCGGAGAGACTTGCAAGTAGGCTCTACCCCCACTAAATGGGGTAGCGCGCATCGATCGGTACCATCCTTGAGCTTCTCCGACTTTCGGAAGGGTTAGGGTTAGGGTTAGGGATGAAAGCACATAGGAGAAAGAGATATTCTTGAATAACTTTTTTTGTGAAGGTCGGAGAGACTTGCAAGTAGGCTCTACCCCCACTAAATGGGGTAGCGCGCATCGATCGGTACCATCCTTGAGCTTCTCCGACTTTCGGAAGGGTTAGGGTTAGGGTTAGGGATGAAAGCACATAGGAGAAAGAGATATTCTTGAATAACTTTTTTTGTGAAGGTCGGAGAGACTTGCAAGTAGGCTCTACCCCCACTAAATGGGGTAGCACGCATCGATCGGTACCATCCTTGAGCTTCTCCGACTTTCGGAAGGGTTAGGGTTAGGGTTAGGGATGAAAGCACATAGGAGAAAGAGATATTCTTGAATAACTTTTTTTGTGAAGGTCGGAGAGACTTGAAAAGTGGTTGCATCTGGACTAATTTGGGTCCTGCGGATCGATTGGTACCATCCCCGAGCTTGTACGACCTTCGGAAGAGGTCGACCGACGAAATTCCCCCAAATCTGAGGAGATATTCTTGAATAACTTTTTTTGTGAAGGTCGGAGAGACTTGCAAGTAGGCTCTACCCCCACTAAATGGGGTTGCGCGCATCGATCGGTACCATCCTTGAGCTTCTCCGACTTTCGGAAGGGTTAGGGTTAGGGTTAGGGATGAAAGCACATAGGAGAAAGAGATATTCTTGAATAACTTTTTTTGTGAAGGTCGGAGAGACTTGCAAGTAGGCTCTACCCCCACTAAATGGGGTAGCGCACATCGATCGGTACCATCCTTGAGCTTCTCCGACTTTCGGAAGGGTTAGGGTTAGGGTTAGGGATGAAAGCACATAGGAGAAAGAGATATTCTTGAATAACTTTTTTTGTGAAGGTCGGAGAGACTTGGAAAGTGGTTGCATCTGGACTAATTTGGATCCTGCGGATCGATTGGTACCATCCCCGAGCTTGTACGACCTTCGGAAGAGGTCGACCGACGAAATTCCCCCAAATCTGAGGAGATATTCTTGAATAACTTTTTTTGTGAAGGTCGGAGAGACTTGCAAGTAGGCTCTACCCCCACTAAATGGGGTAGCGCGCATCGATCGGTACCATCCTTGAGCTTCTCCGACTTTCGGAAGGGTTAGGGTTAGGGTTAGGGATGAAAGCACATAGGAGAAAGACATATTCTTGAATAACTTTTTTTGTGAAGGTCGGAGAGACTTGCAAGTAGGCTCTACCCCCACTAAATGGGGTAGCGCGCATCGATCGGTACCATCCTTGAGCTTCTCCGACTTTCGGAAGGGTTAGGGTTAGGGTTAGGGATGAAAGCACATAGGAGAAAGAGATATTCTTGAATAACTTTTTTTGTGAAGGTCGGAGAGACTTGGAAAGTGGTTGCATCTGGACTAATTTGGGTCCTGCGGATCGATTGGTACCATCCCCGAGCTTGTACGACCTTCGGAAAAGGTCGACCGACGAAATTCCCCCAAATCTGAGGAGATATTCTTGAATAACTTTTTTTGTGAAGGTCGGAGAGACTTGCAAGTAGGCTCTACCCCCACTAAATGGGGTTGCGCGCATCGATCGGTACCATCCTTGAGCTTCTCCGACTTTCGGAAGGGTTAGGGTTAGGGATGAAAGCACATAGGAGAAAGAGATATTCTTGAATAACTTTTTTTGTGAAGGTCGGAGAGACTTGCAAGTAGGCTCTACCCCCACTAAATGGGGTAACGCGCATCGATCGGTACCATCCTTGAGCTTCTCCGACTTTCGGAAGGGTTAGGGTTAGGGATGAAAGCACATAGGAGAAAGAGATATTCTTGAATAACTTTTTTTGTGAAGGTCGGAGAGACTTGGAAAGTGGTTGCATCTGGACTAATTTGGGTCCTGCGGATCGATTGGTACCATCCCCGAGCTTGTACGACCTTTGGAAGAGGTCGACCGACGAAATTCCCCCAAATCTGAGGAGATATTCTTGAATAACTTTTTTTGTGAAGGTCGGAGAGACTTGCAAGTAGGCTCTACCCCCACTAAATGGGGTAGCGCGCATCGATCGGTACCATCTTTGAGCTTCTCCGACTTTCGGAAGGGTTAGGGTTAGGGTTAGGGATGAAAGCACATAGGAGAAAGAGATATTCTTGAATAACTTTTTTTGTGAAGGTCGGAGAGACTTGCAAGTAGGCTCTACCCCCACTAAATGGGGTAGCGCGCATCGATCGGTACCATCCTTGAGCTTCTCCGACTTTCGGAAGGGTTAGGGTTAGGGTTAGGGATGAAAGCACATAGGAGAAAGAGATATTCTTGAATAACTTTTTTTGTGAAGGTCGGAGAGACTTGCAAGTAGGCTCTACCCCCACTAAATGGGGTAGCGCGCATCGATCGGTACCATCCTTGAGCTTCTCCGACTTTCGGAAGGGTTAGGGTTAGGGTTAGGGATGAAAGCACATAGGAGAAAGAGATATTCTTGAATAACTTTTTTTGTGAAGGTCGGAGAGACTTGCAAGTAGGCTCTACCCCCACTAAATGGGGTAGCACGCATCGATCGGTACCATCCTTGAGCTTCTCCGACTTTCGGAAGGGTTAGGGTTAGGGTTAGGGATGAAAGCACATAGGAGAAAGAGATATTCTTGAATAACTTTTTTTGTGAAGGTCGGAGAGACTTGAAAAGTGGTTGCATCTGGACTAATTTGGGTCCTGCGGATCGATTGGTACCATCCCCGAGCTTGTACGACCTTCGGAAGAGGTCGACCGACGAAATTCCCCCAAATCTGAGGAGATATTCTTGAATAACTTTTTTTGTGAAGGTCGGAGAGACTTGCAAGTAGGCTCTACCCCCACTAAATGGGGTTGCGCGCATCGATCGGTACCATCCTTGAGCTTCTCCGACTTTCGGAAGGGTTAGGGTTAGGGTTAGGGATGAAAGCACATAGGAGAAAGAGATATTCTTGAATAACTTTTTTTGTGAAGGTCGGAGAGACTTGCAAGTAGGCTCTACCCCCACTAAATGGGGTAGCGCACATCGATCGGTACCATCCTTGAGCTTCTCCGACTTTCGGAAGGGTTAGGGTTAGGGTTAGGGATGAAAGCACATAGGAGAAAGAGATATTCTTGAATAACTTTTTTTGTGAAGGTCGGAGAGACTTGGAAAGTGGTTGCATCTGGACTAATTTGGATCCTGCGGATCGATTGGTACCATCCCCGAGCTTGTACGACCTTCGGAAGAGGTCGACCGACGAAATTCCCCCAAATCTGAGGAGATATTCTTGAATAACTTTTTTTGTGAAGGTCGGAGAGACTTGCAAGTAGGCTCTACCCCCACTAAATGGGGTAGCGCGCATCGATCGGTACCATCCTTGAGCTTCTCCGACTTTCGGAAGGGTTAGGGTTAGGGTTAGGGATGAAAGCACATAGGAGAAAGACATATTCTTGAATAACTTTTTTTGTGAAGGTCGGAGAGACTTGCAAGTAGGCTCTACCCCCACTAAATGGGGTAGCGCGCATCGATCGGTACCATCCTTGAGCTTCTCCGACTTTCGGAAGGGTTAGGGTTAGGGTTAGGGATGAAAGCACATAGGAGAAAGAGATATTCTTGAATAACTTTTTTTGTGAAGGTCGGAGAGACTTGGAAAGTGGTTGCATCTGGACTAATTTGGGTCCTGCGGATCGATTGGTACCATCCCCGAGCTTGTACGACCTTCGGAAAAGGTCGACCGACGAAATTCCCCCAAATCTGAGGAGATATTCTTGAATAACTTTTTTTGTGAAGGTCGGAGAGACTTGCAAGTAGGCTCTACCCCCACTAAATGGGGTTGCGCGCATCGATCGGTACCATCCTTGAGCTTCTCCGACTTTCGGAAGGGTTAGGGTTAGGGATGAAAGCACATAGGAGAAAGAGATATTCTTGAATAACTTTTTTTGTGAAGGTCGGAGAGACTTGCAAGTAGGCTGTACCCCCACTAAATGGGGTAACGCGCATCGATCGGTACCATCCTTGAGCTTCTCCGACTTTCGGAAGGGTTAGGGTTAGGGTTAGGGATGAAAGCACATAGGAGAAAGAGATATTCTTGAATAACTTTTTTTGTGAAGGTCGGAGAGACTTGCAAGTAGGCTCTACCCCCACTAAATGGGGTAGCGCGCATCGATCGGTACTATCCTTGAGCTTCTCCGACTTTCGGAAGGGTTAGGGTTAGGGTTAGGGATGAAAGCACATAGGAGAAAGAGATATTCTTGAATAACTTTTTTTGTGAAGGTCGGAGAGACTTGGAAAGTGGTTGCATCTGGACTAATTTGGGTCCTGCTGATCGATTGGTACCATCCCCGAGCTTGTACGACCTTCGGAAGAGGTCGACCGACGAAATTCCCCCAAATCTGAGGAGATATTCTTGAATAACTTTTTTTGTGAAGGTCGGAGAGACTTGCAAGTAGGCTCTACCCCCACTAAATGGGGTAGCGCGCATCGATCGGTACCATCCTTGAGCTTCTCCGACTTTCGGAAGGGTTAGGGTTAGGGTTAGGGATGAAAGCACATAGGAGAAAGAGATATTCTTGAATAACTTTTTTTGTGAAGGTCGGAGAGACTTGCAAGTAGGCTCTACCCCCACTAAATGGGGTAGCGCGCATCGATCGGTACCATCCTTGAGCTTCTCCGACTTTCGGAAGGGTTAGGGTTAGGGATGAAAGCACATAGGAGAAAGAGATATTCTTGAATAACTTTTTTTGTGAAGGTCGGAGAGACTTGGAAAGTGGTTGCATCTGGACTAATTTGGGTCCTGCGGATCGATTGGTACCATCCCCGAGCTTGTACGACCTTCGGAAGAGGTCGACCGACGAAATTCCCCCAAATCTGAGGAGATATTCTTGAATAACTTTTTTTGTGAAGGTCGGAGAGACTTGCAAGTAGGCTCTACCCCCACTAAATGGGGTTGCGCGCATCGATCGGTACCATCCTTGAGCTTCTCCGACTTTCGGAAGGGATAGGGTTAGGGATGAAAGCACATAGGAGAAAGAGATATTCTTGAATAACTTTTTTTGTGAAGGTCGGAGAGACTTGGAAAGTGGTTGCATCTGGACTAATTTGGGTCCTGCGGATCGATTGGTACCATCCCCGAGCTTGTACGACCTTCGGAAGAGGTCGACCGACGAAATTCCCCCAAATCTGAGGAGATATTCTTGAATAACTTTTTTTGTGAAGGTCGGAGAGACTTGCAAGTAGGCTCTACCCCCACTAAATGGGGTTGCGCGCATCGATCGGTACCATCCTTGAGCTTCTCCGACTTTCGGAAGGGTTAGGGTTAGGGTTAGGGATGAAAGCACATAGGAGAAAGAGATATTCTTGAATAACTTTTTTTGTGAAGGTCGGAGAGACTTGCAAGTAGGCTCTACCCCCACTAAATGGGGTAGCGCGCATCGATCGGTACCATCCTTGAGCTTCTCCGACTTTCGGAAGGGTTAGGGTTAGGGTTAGGGATGAAAGCACATAGGAGAAAGAGATATTCTTGAATAACTTTTTTTGTGAAGGTCGGAGAGACTTGAAAAGTGGTTGCATCTGGACTAATTTGGGTCCTGCGGATCGATTGGTACCATCCCCGAGCTTGTACGACCTTTTCGGAAGAGGTCGACCGACGAAATTCCCCCAAATCTGAGGAGATATTCTTGAATAACTTTTTTTGTGAAGGTCGGAGAGACTTGCAAGTAGGCTCTACCCCCACTAAATGGGGTTGCGCGCATCGATCGGTACCATCCTTGAGCTTCTCCGACTTTCGGAAGGGTTAGGGTTAGGGTTAGGGATGAAAGCACATAGGAGAAAGAGATATTCTTGAATAACTTTTTTTGTGAAGGTCGGAGAGACTTGCAAGTAGGCTCTACCCCCACTAAATGGGGTAGCGCACATCGATCGGTACCATCCTTGAGCTTCTCCGACTTTCGGAAGGGTTAGGGTTAGGGTTAGGGATGAAAGCACATAGGAGAAAGAGATATTCTTGAATAACTTTTTTTGTGAAGGTCGGAGAGACTTGGAAAGTGGTTGCATCTGGACTAATTTGGATCCTGCGGATCGATTGGTACCATCCCCGAGCTTGTACGACCTTCGGAAGAGGTCGACCGACGAAATTCCCCCAAATCTGAGGAGATATTCTTGAATAACTTTTTTTGTGAAGGTCGGAGAGACTTGCAAGTAGGCTCTACCCCCACTAAATGGGGTAGCGCGCATCGATCGGTACCATCCTTGAGCTTCTCCGACTTTCGGAAGGGTTAGGGTTAGGGTTAGGGATGAAAGCACATAGGAGAAAGACATATTCTTGAATAACTTTTTTTGTGAAGGTCGGAGAGACTTGCAAGTAGGCTCTACCCCCACTAAATGGGGTAGCGCGCATCGATCGGTACCATCCTTGAGCTTCTCCGACTTTCGGAAGGGTTAGGGTTAGGGTTAGGGATGAAAGCACATAGGAGAAAGAGATATTCTTGAATAACTTTTTTTGTGAAGGTCGGAGAGACTTGGAAAGTGGTTGCATCTGGACTAATTTGGGTCCTGCGGATCGATTGGTACCATCCCCGAGCTTGTACGACCTTCGGAAGAGGTCGACCGACGAAATTCCCCCAAATCTGAGGAGATATTCTTGAATAACTTTTTTTGTGAAGGTCGGAGAGACTTGCAAGTAGGCTCTACCCCCACTAAATGGGGTTGCGCGCATCGATCGGTACCATCCTTGAGCTTCTCCGACTTTCGGAAGGGTTAGGGTTAGGGTTAGGGATGAAAGCACATAGGAGAAAGAGATATTCTTGAATAACTTTTTTTGTGAAGGTCGGAGAGACTTGCAAGTAGGCTCTACCCCCACTAAATGGGGTAGCGCACATCGATCGGTACCATCCTTGAGCTTCTCCGACTTTCGGAAGGGTTAGGGTTAGGGTTAGGGATGAAAGCACATAGGAGAAAGAGATATTCTTGAATAACTTTTTTTGTGAAGGTCGGAGAGACTTGAAAAGTGGTTGCATCTGGACTAATTTGGGTCCTGCGGATCGATTGGTACCATCCCCGAGCTTGTACGACCTTCGGAAGAGGTCGACCGACGAAATTCCCCCAAATCTGAGGAGATATTCTTGAATAACTTTTTTTGTGAAGGTCGGAGAGACTTGCAAGTAGGCTCTACCCCCACTAAATGGGGTTGCGCGCATCGATCGGTACCATCCTTGAGCTTCTCCGACTTTCGGAAGGGTTAGGGTTAGGGTTAGGGATGAAAGCACATAGGAGAAAGAGATATTCTTGAATAACTTTTTTTGTGAAGGTCGGAGAGACTTGCAAGTAGGCTCTACCCCCACTAAATGGGGTAGCGCACATCGATCGGTACCATCCTTGAGCTTCTCCGACTTTCGGAAGGGTTAGGGTTAGGGTTAGGGATGAAAGCACATAGGAGAAAGAGATATTCTTGAATAACTTTTTTTGTGAAGGTCGGAGAGACTTGGAAAGTGGTTGCATCTGGACTAATTTGGATCCTGCGGATCGATTGGTACCATCCCCGAGCTTGTACGACCTTCGGAAGAGGTCGACCGACGAAATTCCCCCAAATCTGAGGAGATATTCTTGAATAACTTTTTTTGTGAAGGTCGGAGAGACTTGCAAGTAGGCTCTACCCCCACTAAATGGGGTAGCGCGCATCGATCGGTACCATCCTTGAGCTTCTCCGACTTTCGGAAGGGTTAGGGTTAGGGTTAGGGATGAAAGCACATAGGAGAAAGACATATTCTTGAATAACTTTTTTTGTGAAGGTCGGAGAGACTTGCAAGTAGGCTCTACCCCCACTAAATGGGGTAGCGCGCATCGATCGGTACCATCCTTGAGCTTCTCCGACTTTTGGAAGGGTTAGGGTTAGGGTTAGGGATGAAAGCACATAGGAGAAAGAGATATTCTTGAATAACTTTTTTTGTGAAGGTCGGAGAGACTTGGAAAGTGGTTGCATCTGGACTAATTTGGGTCCTGCGGATCGATTGGTACCATCCCCGAGCTTGTACGACCTTCGGAAGAGGTCGACCGACGAAATTCCCCCAAATCTGAGGAGATATTCTTGAATAACTTTTTTTGTGAAGGTCGGAGAGACTTGCAAGTAGGCTCTACCCCCACTAAATGGGGTTGCGCACATCGATCGGTACCATCCTTGAGCTTCTCCGACTTTCGGAAGGGTTAGGGTTAGGGATGAAAGCACATAGGAGAAAGAGATATTCTTGAATAACTTTTTTTGTGAAGGTCGGAGAGACTTGCAAGTAGGCTCTACCCCCACTAAATGGGGTAACGCGCATCGATCGGTACCATCCTTGAGCTTCTCCGACTTTCGGAAGGGTTAGGGTTAGGGTTAGGGATGAAAGCACATAGGAGAAAGAGATATTCTTGAATAACTTTTTTTGTGAAGGTCGGAGAGACTTGCAAGTAGGCTCTACCCCCACTAAATGGGGTAGCGCGCATCGATCGGTACCATCCTTGAGCTTCTCCGACTTTCGGAAGGGTTAGGGTTAGGGTTAGGGATGAAAGCACATAGGAGAAAGAGATATTCTTGAATAACTTTTTTTGTGAAGGTCGGAGAGACTTGGAAAGTGGTTGCATCTGGACTAATTTGGGTCCTGCTGATCGATTGGTACCATCCCCGAGCTTGTACGACCTTCGGAAGAGGTCGACCGACGAAATTCCCCCAAATCTGAGGAGATATTCTTGAATAACTTTTTTTGTGAAGGTCGGAGAGACTTGCAAGTAGGCTCTACCCCCACTAAATGGGGTAGCGCGCATCGATCGGTACCATCCTTGAGCTTCTCCGACTTTCGGAAGGGTTAGGGTTAGGGTTAGGGATGAAAGCACATAGGAGAAAGAGATATTCTTGAATAACTTTTTTTGTGAAGGTCGGAGAGACTTGCAAGTAGGCTCTACCCCCACTAAATGGGGTAGCGCGCATCGATCGGTACCATCCTTGAGCTTCTCCGACTTTCGGAAGGGTTAGGGTTAGGGATGAAAGCACATAGGAGAAAGAGATATTCTTGAATAACTTTTTTTGTGAAGGTCGGAGAGACTTGGAAAGTGGTTGCATCTGGACTAATTTGGGTCCTGCGGATCGATTGGTACCATTCCCGAGCTTGTACGACCTTCGGAAGAGGTCGACCGACGAAATTCCCCCAAATCTGAGGAGATATTCTTGAATAACTTTTTTTGTGAAGGTCGGAGAGACTTGCAAGTAGGCTCTACCCCCACTAAATGGGGTTGCGCGCATCGATCGGTACCATCCTTGAGCTTCTCCGACTTTCGGAAGGGTTAGGGTTAGGGTTAGGGATGAAAGCACATAGGAGAAAGAGATATTCTTGAATAACTTTTTTTGTGAAGGTCGGAGAGACTTGGAAAGTGGTTGCATCTGGACTAATTTGGGTTCTGCCGATCGATTGGTACCATCCCCGAGCTTGTACGACCTTCGGAAGAGGTCGACCGACGAAATTCCCCCAAATCTGAGGAGATATTCTTGAATAACTTTTTTTGTGAAGGTCGGAGAGACTTGCAAGTAGGCTCTACCCCCACTAAATGGGGTTGCGCGCATCGATCGGTACCATCCTTGAGCTTCTCCGACTTTCGGAAGGGTTAGGGTTAGGGTTAGGGATGAAAGCACATAGGAGAAAGAGATATTCTTGAATAACTTTTTTTGTGAAGGTCGGAGAGACTTGCAAGTAGGCTCTACCCCCACTAAATGGGGTAGCGCGCATCGATCGGTACCATCCTTGAGCTTCTCCGACTTTCGGAAGGGTTAGGGTTAGGGTTAGGGATGAAAGCACATAGGAGAAAGAGATATTCTTGAATAACTTTTTTTGTGAAGGTCGGAGAGACTTGGAAAGTGGTTGCATCTGGACTAATTTGGATCCTGCGGATCGATTGGTACCATCCCCGAGCTTGTACGACCTTCGGAAGAGGTCGACCGACGAAATTCCCCCAAATCTGAGGAGATATTCTTGAATAACTTTTTTTGTGAAGGTCGGAGAGACTTGCAAGTAGGCTCTACCCCCACTAAATGGGGTAGCGCGCATCGATCGGTACCATCCTTGAGCTTCTCCGACTTTCGGAAGGGTTAGGGTTAGGGTTAGGGATGAAAGCACATAGGAGAAAGAGATATTCTTGAATAACTTTTTTTGTGAAGGTCTGAGAGACTTGCAAGTAGGCTCTACCCCCACTAAATGGGGTAGCGCGCATCGATCGGTACCATCCTTGAGCTTCTCCGACTTTCGGAAGGGTTAGGGTTAGGGTTAGGGATGAAAGCACATAGGAGAAAGAGATATTCTTGAATAACTTTTTTTGTGAAGGTCGGAGAGACTTGGAAAGTGGTTGCATCTGGACTAATTTGGGTCCTGCGGATCGATTAGTACCATCCCCGAGCTTGTACGACCTTCGGAAGAGGTCGACCGACGAAATTCCCCCAAATCTGAGGAGATATTCTTGAATAACTTTTTTTGTGAAGGTCGGAGAGACTTGCAAGTAGGCTCTACCCCCACTAAATGGGGTTGCGCACATCGATCGGTACCATCCTTGAGCTTCTCCGACTTTCGGAAGGGTTAGGGTTAGGGTTAGGGATGAAAGCACATAGGAGAAAGAGATATTCTTGAATAACTTTTTTTGTGAAGGTCGGAGAGACTTGCAAGTAGGCTCTACCCCCACTAAATGGGGTAGCGCGCATCGATCGGTACCATCTTTGAGCTTCTCCGACTTTCGGAAGGGTTAGGGTTAGGGATGAAAGCACATAGGAGAAAGAGATATTCTTGAATAACTTTTTTTGTGAAGGTCGGAGAGACTTGGAAAGTGGTTGCATCTGGACTAATTTGGATCCTGCGGATCGATTGGTACCATCCCCGAGCTTGTACGACCTTCGGAAGAGGTCGACCGACGAAATTCCCCCAAATCTGAGGAGATATTCTTGAATAACTTTTTTTGTGAAGGTCGAAGAGACTTGCAAGTAGGCTCTACCCCCACTAAATGGGGTAGCGCGCATCGATCAGTACCATCCTTGAGCTTCTCCGACTTTCGGAAGGGTTAGGGTTAGGGTTAGGGATGAAAGCACATAGGAGAAAGAGATATTCTTGAATAACTTTTTTTGTGAAGGTCGGAGAGACTTGCAAGTAGGCTCTACCCCCACTAAATGGGGTAGCGCGCATCGATCGGTACCATCCTTGAGCTTCTCCGACTTTCGGAAGGGTTAGGGTTAGGGTTAGGGATGAAAGCACATAGGAGAAAGAGATATTCTTGAATAACTTTTTTTGTGAAGGTCGGAGAGACTTGGAAAGTGGTTGCATCTGGACTAATTTGGGTCCTGCGGATCGATTGGTACCATCCCCGAGCTTGTACGACCTTCGGAAGAGGTCGACCGACGAAATTCCCCCAAATCTGAGGAGATATTCTTGAATAACTTTTTTTGTGAAGGTCGGAGAGACTTGCAAGTAGGCTCTACCCCCACTAAATGGGGTTGCGCGCATCGATCGGTACCATCCTTGAGCTTCTCCGACTTTCGGAAGGGTTAGGGTTAGGGATGAAAGCACATAGGAGAAAGAGATATTCTTGAATAACTTTTTTTGTGAAGGTCGGAGAGACTTGCAAGTAGGCTTTACCCCCACTAAATGGGGTAGCGCGCATCGATCGGTACCATCCTTGAGCTTCTCCGACTTTCGGAAGGGTTAGGGTTAGGGTTAGGGATGAAAGCACATAGGAGAAAGAGATATTCTTGAATAACTTTTTTTGTGAAGGTCGGAGAGACTTGGAAAGTGTTTGCATCTGGACTAATTTGGGTCCTGCTGATCGATTGGTACCATCCCCGAGCTTGTACGACCTTCGGAAGAGGTCGACCGACGAAATTCCCCCAAATCTGAGGAGATATTCTTGAATAACTTTTTTTGTGAAGGTCGGAGAGACTTGCAAGTAGGCTCTACCCCCACTAAATGGGGTAGCGCGCATCGATCGGTACCATCCTTGAGCTTCTCCGACTTTCGGAAGGGTTAGGGTTAGGGTTAGGGATGAAAGCACATAGGAGAAAGAGATATTCTTGAATAACTTTTTTTGTGAAGGTCGGAGAGACTTGCAAGTAGGCTCTACCCCCACTAAATGGGGTAGCGCGCATCGATCGGTACCATCCTTGAGCTTCTCCGACTTTCGGAAGGGTTAGGGTTAGGGTTAGGGATGAAAGCACATAGGAGAAAGAGATATTCTTGAATAACTTTTTTTGTGAAGGTCGGAGAGACTTGGAAAGTGGTTGCATCTGGACTAATTTGGGTCCTGCGGATCGATTGGTACCATCCCCGAGCTTGTACGACCTTCGGAAGAGGTCGAACGACGAAATTCCCCCAAATCTGAGGAGATATTCTTGAATAACTTTTTTTGTGAAGGTCGGAGAGACTTGCAAGTAGGCTCTACCCCCACTAAATGGGGTACCGCGCATCGATCAGTACCATCCTTGAGCTTCTCCGACTTTCGGAAGGGTCAGGGTTAGGGTTAGGGATGAAAGCACATAGGAGAAAGAGATATTCTTGAATAACTTTTTTTGTGAAGGTCGGAGAGACTTGGAAAGTGGTTGCATCTGGACTAATTTGGGTCCTGCGGATCGATTGGTACCATCCCCGAGCTTGTACGACCTTCGGAAGAGGTCGACCGACGAAATTCCCCCAAATCTGAGGAGATATTCTTGAATAACTTTTTTTGTGAAGGTCGGAGAGACTTGCAAGTAGGCTTTACCCCCACTAAATGGGGTAGCGCGCATCGATCGGTACCATCCTTGAGCTTCTCCGACTTTCGGAAGGGTTAGGGTTAGGGTTAGGGATGAAAGCACATAGGAGAAAGAGATATTCTTGAATAACTTTTTTTGTGAAGGTCGGAGAGACTTGCAAGTAGGCTCTACCCCCACTAAATGGGGTAGCGCGCATCGATCGGTACCATCCTTGAGCTTCTCCGACTTTCGGAAGGGTTAGGGTTAGGGATGAAAGCACATAGGAGAAAGAGATATTCTTGAATAACTTTTTTTGTGAAGGTCGGAGAGACTTGGAAAGTGGTTGCATCTGGACTAATTTGGGTCCTGCGGATCGATTGGTACCATCCCCGAGCTTGTACGACCTTCGGAAGAGGTCGACCGACGAAATTCCCCCAAATCTGAGGAGATATTCTTGAATAACTTTTTTTGTGAAGGTCGGAGAGACTTGCAAGTAGGCTCTACCCCCACTAAATGGGGTAGCGCGCATCGATCGGTACCATCCTTGAGCTTCTCCGACTTTCGGAAGGGTTAGGGTTAGGGTTAGGGATGAAAGCACATAGGAGAAAGAGATATTCTTGAATAACTTTTTTTGTGAAGGTCGGAGAGACTTGCAAGTAGGCTCTACCCCCACTAAATGGGGTAGCGCGCATCGATCGGTACCATCTTTGAGCTTCTCCGACTTTCGGAAGGGTTAGGGTTAGGGTTAGGGATGAAAGCACATAGGAGAAAGAGATATTCTTGAATAACTTTTTTTGTGAAGGTCGGAGAGACTTGGAAAGTGGTTGCATCTGGACTAATTTGGGTCCTGCGGATCGATTGGTACCATCCCCGAGCTTGTACGACCTTCGGAAGAGGTCGAACGACGAAATTCCCCCAAATCTGAGGAGATATTCTTGAATAACTTTTTTTGTGAAGGTCGGAGAGACTTGCAAGTAGGCTCTACCCCCACTAAATGGGGTAGCGCGCATCGATCAGTACCATCCTTGAGCTTCTCCGACTTTCGGAAGGGTCAGGGTTAGGGTTAGGGATGAAAGCACATAGGAGAAAGAGATATTCTTGAATAACTTTTTTTGTGAAGGTCGGAAAGACTTGGAAAGTGGTTGCATCTGGACTAATTTGGGTCCTGCGGATCGATTGGTACCATCCCCGAGCTTGTACGACCTTCGGAAGAGGTCGACCGACGAAATTCCCCCAAATCTGAGGAGATATTCTTGAATAACTTTTTTTGTGAAGGTCGGAGAGACTTGCAAGTAGGCTCTACCCCCACTAAATGGGGTAGCGCACATCGATCGGTACCATCCTTGAGCTTCTCCGACTTTCGGAAGGGTTAGGGTTAGGGTTAGGGATGAAAGCACATAGGAGAAAGAGATATTCTTGAATAACTTTTTTTGTGAAGGTCGGAGAGACTTGCAAGTAGGCTCTACCCCCACTAAATGGGGTAGCGCGCATCGATCGGTACCATCCTTGAGCTTCTCCGACTTTCGGAAGGGTTAGGGTTAGGGTTAGGGATGAAAGCACATAGGAGAAAGAGATATTCTTGAATAACTTTTTTTGTGAAGGTCGGAGAGACTTGCAAGTAGGCTCTACCCCCACTAAATGGGGTAGCGCGCATCGATCGGTACCATCCTTGAGCTTCTCCGACTTTCGGAAGGGTTAGGGTTAGGGTTAGGGATGAAAGCACATAGGAGAAAGAGATATTCTTGAATAACTTTTTTTGTGAAGGTCGGAGAGACTTGGAAAGTGGTTGCATCTGGACTAATTTGGGTCCTGCGGATCGATTGGTACCATCCCCGAGCTTGTACGACCTTCGGAAGAGGTCGACCGACGAAATTCCCCCAAATCTGAGGAGATATTCTTGAATAACTTTTTTTGTGAAGGTCGGAGAGACTTGCAAGTAGGCTCTACCCCCACTAAATGGGGTAGCGCGCATCGATCGGTACCATCCTTGAGCTTCTCCGACTTTCGGAAGGGTTAGGGTTAGGGTTAGGGATGAAAGCACATAGGAGAAAGAGATATTCTTGAATAACTTTTTTTGTGAAGGTCGGAGAGACTTGCAAGTAGGCTCTACCCCCACTAAATGGGGTAGCGCGCATCGATCGGTACCATCCTTGAGCTTCTCCGACTTTCGGAAGGGTTAGGGTTAGGGTTAGGGATGAAAGCACATAGGAGAAAGAGATATTCTTGAATAACTTTTTTTGTGAAGGTCGGAGAGACTTGCAAGTAGGCTCTACCCCCACTAAATGGGGTAGCGCGCATCGATCGGTACCATCCTTGAGCTTCTCCGACTTTCGGAAGGGTTAGGGTTAGGGTTAGGGATGAAAGCACATAGGAGAAAGAGATATTCTTGAATAACTTTTTTTGTGAAGGTCGGAGAGACTTGGAAAGTGGTTGCATCTGGACTAATTTGGGTCCTGCGGATCGATTGGTACCATCCCCGAGCTTGTACGACCTTCGGAAGAGGTCGACCGACGAAATTCCCCCAAATCTGAGGAGATATTCTTGAATAACTTTTTTTGTGAAGGTCGGAGAGACTTGCAAGTAGGCTCTACCCCCACTAAATGGGGTAGCGCGCATCGATCGGTACCATCCTTGAGCTTCTCCGACTTTCGGAAGGGTTAGGGTTAGGGTTAGGGATGAAAGCACATAGGAGAAAGAGATATTCTTGAATAACTTTTTTTGTGAAGGTCGGAGAGACTTGGAAAGTGGTTGCATCTGGACTAATTTGGGTCCTGCGGATCGATTGGTACCATCCCCGAGCTTGTACGACCTTCGGAAGAGGTCGACCGACGAAATTCCCCCAAATCTGAGGAGATATTCTTGAATAACTTTTTTTGTGAAGGTCGGAGAGACTTGCAAGTAGGCTCTACCCCCACTAAATGGGGTAGCGCGCATCGATCGGTACCATCCTTGAGCTTCTCCGACTTTCGGAAGGGTTAGGGTTAGGGTTAGGGATGAAAGCACATAGGAGAAAGAGATATTCTTGAATAACTTTTTTTGTGAAGGTCGGAGAGACTTGGAAAGTGGTTGCATCTGGACTAATTTGGGTCCTGCGGATCGATTGGTACCATCCCCGAGCTTGTACGACCTTCGGAAGAGGTCGACCGACGAAATTCCCCCAAATCTGAGGAGATATTCTTGAATAACTTTTTTTGTGAAGGTCGGAGAGACTTGCAAGTAGGCTCTACCCCCACTAAATGGGGTAGCGCGCATCGATCGGTACCATCCTTGAGCTTCTCCGACTTTCGGAAGGGTTAGGGTTAGGGTTAGGGATGAAAGCACATAGGAGAAAGAGATATTCTTGAATAACTTTTTTTGTGAAGGTCGGAGAGACTTGCAAGTAGGCTCTACCCCCACTAAATGGGGTAGCGCGCATCGATCGGTACCATCCTTGAGCTTCTCCGACTTTCGGAAGGGTTAGGGTTAGGGTTAGGGATGAAAGCACATAGGAGAAAGAGATATTCTTGAATAACTTTTTTTGTGAAGGTCGGAGAGACTTGCAAGTAGGCTCTACCCCCACTAAATGGGGTAGCGCGCATCGATCGGTACCATCCTTGAGCTTCTCCGACTTTCGGAAGGGTTAGGGTTAGGGTTAGGGATGAAAGCACATAGGAGAAAGAGATATTCTTGAATAACTTTTTTTGTGAAGGTCGGAGAGACTTGGAAAGTGGTTGCATCTGGACTAATTTGGGTCCTGCGGATCGATTGGTACCATCCCCGAGCTTGTACGACCTTCGGAAGAGGTCGACCGACGAAATTCCCCCAAATCTGAGGAGATATTCTTGAATAACTTTTTTTGTGAAGGTCGGAGAGACTTGCAAGTAGGCTCTACCCCCACTAAATGGGGTAGCGCGCATCGATCGGTACCATCCTTGAGCTTCTCCGACTTTCGGAAGGGTTAGGGTTAGGGTTAGGGATGAAAGCACATAGGAGAAAGAGATATTCTTGAATAACTTTTTTTGTGAAGGTCGGAGAGACTTGCAAGTAGGCTCTACCCCCACTAAATGGGGTAGCGCGCATCGATCGGTACCATCCTTGAGCTTCTCCGACTTTCGGAAGGGTTAGGGTTAGGGTTAGGGATGAAAGCACATAGGAGAAAGAGATATTCTTGAATAACTTTTTTTGTGAAGGTCGGAGAGACTTGCAAGTAGGCTCTACCCCCACTAAATGGGGTAGCGCGCATCGATTGGTACCATCCTTGAGCTTCTCCGACTTTCGGAAGGGTTAGGTTTAGGGTTAGGGATGAAAGCACATAGGAGAAAGAGATATTCTTGAATAACTTTTTTTGTGAAGGTCGGAGAGACTTGGAAAGTGGTTGCATCTGGACTAATTTGGGTCCTGCAGATCGATTGGTACCATCCCCGAGCTTGTACGACCTTCGGAAGAGGTCGACCGACGAAATTCCCCCAAATCTGAGGAGATATTCTTGAATAACTTTTTTTGTGAAGGTCGGAGAGACTTGCAAGTAGGCTCTACCCCCACTAAATGGGGTAGCGCACATCGATCGGTACCATCCTTGAGGTCCCCGACTTTCGGAAGGGTTAGGGTTAGGGTTAGGGATGAAAGCACATAGGAGAAAGAGATATTCTTGAATAACTTTTTTTGTGAAGGTCGGAGAGACTTGCAAGTAGGCTCTACCCCCACTAAATGGGGTAGCGCGCATCGATCGGTACCATCCTTGAGCTTCTCCGACTTTCGGAAGGGTTAGGGTTAGGGTTAGGGATGAAAGCACATAGGAGAAAGAGATATTCTTGAATAACTTTTTTTGTGAAGGTCGGAGAGACTTGCAAGTAGGCTCTACCCCCACTAAATGGGGTAGCGCGCATCGATCGGTACCATCCTTGAGCTTCTCCGACTTTCGGAAGGGTTAGGGTTAGGGTTAGGGATGAAAGCACATAGGAGAAAGAGATATTCTTGAATAACTTTTTTTGTGAAGGTCGGAGAGACTTGGAAAGTGGTTGCATCTGGACTAATTTGGGTCCTGCAGATCGATTGGTACCATCCCCGAGCTTGTACGACCTTCGGAAGAGGTCGACCGACGAAATTCCCCCAAATCTGAGGAGATATTCTTGAATAACTTTTTTTGTGAAGGTCGGAGAGACTTGCAAGTAGGCTCTACCCCCACTAAATGGGGTAGCGCACATCGATCGGTACCATCCTTGAGCTTCTCCGACTTTCGGAAGGGTTAGGGTTAGGGTTAGGGATGAAAGCACATAGGAGAAAGAGATATTCTTGAATAACTTTTTTTGTGAAGGTCGGAGAGACTTGCAAGTAGGCTCTACCCCCACTAAATGGGGTAGCGCGCATCGATCGGTACCATCCTTGAGCTTCTCCGACTTTCGGAAGGGTTAGGGTTAGGGTTAGGGATGAAAGCACATAGGAGAAAGAGATATTCTTGAATAACTTTTTTTGTGAAGGTCGGAGAGACTTGCAAGTAGGCTCTACCCCCACTAAATGGGGTAGCGCGCATCGATCGGTACCATCCTTGAGCTTCTCCGACTTTCGGAAGGGTTAGGGTTAGGGTTAGGGATGAAAGCACATAGGAGAAAGAGATATTCTTGAATAACTTTTTTTGTGAAGGTCGGAGAGACTTGGAAAGTGGTTGCATCTGGACTAATTTGGGTCCTGCGGATCGATTGGTACCATCCCCGAGCTTGTACGACCTTCGGAAGAGGTCGACCGACGAAATTCCCCCAAATCTGAGGAGATATTCTTGAATAACTTTTTTTGTGAAGGTCGGAGAGACTTGCAAGTAGGCTCTACCCCCACTAAATGGGGTAGCGCGCATCGATCGGTACCATCCTTGAGCTTCTCCGACTTTCGGAAGGGTTAGGGTTAGGGTTAGGGATGAAAGCACATAGGAGAAAGAGATATTCTTGAATAACTTTTTTTGTGAAGGTCGGAGAGACTTGGAAAGTGGTTGCATCTGGACTAATTTGGGTCCTGCGGATCGATTGGTACCATCCCCGAGCTTGTACGACCTTCGGAAGAGGTCGACCGACGAAATTCCCCCAAATCTGAGGAGATATTCTTGAATAACTTTTTTTGTGAAGGTCGGAGAGACTTGCAAGTAGGCTCTACCCCCACTAAATGGGGTAGCGCGCATCGATCGGTACCATCCTTGAGCTTCTCCGACTTTCGGAAGGGTTAGGGTTAGGGTTAGGGATGAAAGCACATAGGAGAAAGAGATATTCTTGAATAACTTTTTTTGTGAAGGTCGGAGAGACTTGGAAAGTGGTTGCATCTGGACTAATTTGGGTCCTGCGGATCGATTGGTACCATCCCCGAGCTTGTACGACCTTCGGAAGAGGTCGACCGACGAAATTCCCCCAAATCTGAGGAGATATTCTTGAATAACTTTTTTTGTGAAGGTCGGAGAGACTTGCAAGTAGGCTCTACCCCCACTAAATGGGGTAGCGCGCATCGATCGGTACCATCCTTGAGCTTCTCCGACTTTCGGAAGGGTTAGGGTTAGGGTTAGGGATGAAAGCACATAGGAGAAAGAGATATTCTTGAATAACTTTTTTTGTGAAGGTCGGAGAGACTTGCAAGTAGGCTCTACCCCCACTAAATGGGGTAGCGCGCATCGATCGGTACCATCCTTGAGCTTCTCCGACTTTCGGAAGGGTTAGGGTTAGGGTTAGGGATGAAAGCACATAGGAGAAAGAGATATTCTTGAATAACTTTTTTTGTGAAGGTCGGAGAGACTTGCAAGTAGGCTCTACCCCCACTAAATGGGGTAGCGCGCATCGATCGGTACCATCCTTGAGCTTCTCCGACTTTCGGAAGGGTTAGGGTTAGGGTTAGGGATGAAAGCACATAGGAGAAAGAGATATTCTTGAATAACTTTTTTTGTGAAGGTCGGAGAGACTTGGAAAGTGGTTGCATCTGGACTAATTTGGGTCCTGCGGATCGATTGGTACCATCCCCGAGCTTGTACGACCTTCGGAAGAGGTCGACCGACGAAATTCCCCCAAATCTGAGGAGATATTCTTGAATAACTTTTTTTGTGAAGGTCGGAGAGACTTGCAAGTAGGCTCTACCCCCACTAAATGGGGTAGCGCGCATCGATCGGTACCATCCTTGAGCTTCTCCGACTTTCGGAAGGGTTAGGGTTAGGGTTAGGGATGAAAGCACATAGGAGAAAGAGATATTCTTGAATAACTTTTTTTGTGAAGGTCGGAGAGACTTGCAAGTAGGCTCTACCCCCACTAAATGGGGTAGCGCGCATCGATCGGTACCATCCTTGAGCTTCTCCGACTTTCGGAAGGGTTAGGGTTAGGGTTAGGGATGAAAGCACATAGGAGAAAGAGATATTCTTGAATAACTTTTTTTGTGAAGGTCGGAGAGACTTGCAAGTAGGCTCTACCCCCACTAAATGGGGTAGCGCGCATCGATTGGTACCATCCTTGAGCTTCTCCGACTTTCGGAAGGGTTAGGTTTAGGGTTAGGGATGAAAGCACATAGGAGAAAGAGATATTCTTGAATAACTTTTTTTGTGAAGGTCGGAGAGACTTGGAAAGTGGTTGCATCTGGACTAATTTGGGTCCTGCAGATCGATTGGTACCATCCCCGAGCTTGTACGACCTTCGGAAGAGGTCGACCGACGAAATTCCCCCAAATCTGAGGAGATATTCTTGAATAACTTTTTTTGTGAAGGTCGGAGAGACTTGCAAGTAGGCTCTACCCCCACTAAATGGGGTAGCGCGCATCGATCGGTACCATCCTTGAGCTTCTCCGACTTTCGGAAGGGTTAGGGTTAGGGTTAGGGATGAAAGCACATAGGAGAAAGAGATATTCTTGAATAACTTTTTTTGTGAAGGTCGGAGAGACTTGCAAGTAGGCTCTACCCCCACTAAATGGGGTAGCGCGCATCGATCGGTACCATCCTTGAGCTTCTCCGACTTTCGGAAGGGTTAGGGTTAGGGTTAGGGATGAAAGCACATAGGAGAAAGAGATATTCTTGAATAACTTTTTTTGTGAAGGTCGGAGAGACTTGCAAGTAGGCTCTACCCCCACTAAATGGGGTAGCGCGCATCGATCGGTACCATCCTTGAGCTTCTCCGACTTTCGGAAGGGTTAGGGTTAGGGTTAGGGATGAAAGCACATAGGAGAAAGAGATATTCTTGAATAACTTTTTTTGTGAAGGTCGGAGAGACTTGCAAGTAGGCTCTACCCCCACTAAATGGGGTAGCGCGCATCGATCGGTACCATCCTTGAGCTTCTCCGACTTTCGGAAGGGTTAGGGTTAGGGTTAGGGATGAAAGCACATAGGAGAAAGAGATATTCTTGAATAACTTTTTTTGTGAAGGTCGGAGAGACTTGGAAAGTGGTTGCATCTGGACTAATTTGGGTCCTGCGGATCGATTGGTACCATCCCCGAGCTTGTACGACCTTCGGAAGAGGTCGACCGACGAAATTCCCCCAAATCTGAGGAGATATTCTTGAATAACTTTTTTTGTGAAGGTCGGAGAGACTTGCAAGTAGGCTCTACCCCCACTAAATGGGGTAGCGCGCATCGATCGGTACCATCCTTGAGCTTCTCCGACTTTCGGAAGGGTTAGGGTTAGGGTTAGGGATGAAAGCACATAGGAGAAAGAGATATTCTTGAATAACTTTTTTTGTGAAGGTCGGAGAGACTTGCAAGTAGGCTCTACCCCCACTAAATGGGGTAGCGCGCATCGATCGGTACCATCCTTGAGCTTCTCCGACTTTCGGAAGGGTTAGGGTTAGGGTTAGGGATGAAAGCACATAGGAGAAAGAGATATTCTTGAATAACTTTTTTTGTGAAGGTCGGAGAGACTTGCAAGTAGGCTCTACCCCCACTAAATGGGGTAGCGCGCATCGATTGGTACCATCCTTGAGCTTCTCCGACTTTCGGAAGGGTTAGGTTTAGGGTTAGGGATGAAAGCACATAGGAGAAAGAGATATTCTTGAATAACTTTTTTTGTGAAGGTCGGAGAGACTTGGAAAGTGGTTGCATCTGGACTAATTTGGGTCCTGCAGATCGATTGGTACCATCCCCGAGCTTGTACGACCTTCGGAAGAGGTCGACCGACGAAATTCCCCCAAATCTGAGGAGATATTCTTGAATAACTTTTTTTGTGAAGGTCGGAGAGACTTGCAAGTAGGCTCTACCCCCACTAAATGGGGTAGCGCGCATCGATCGGTACCATCCTTGAGCTTCTCCGACTTTCGGAAGGGTTAGGGTTAGGGTTAGGGATGAAAGCACATAGGAGAAAGAGATATTCTTGAATAACTTTTTTTGTGAAGGTCGGAGAGACTTGCAAGTAGGCTCTACTCCCACTAAATGGGGTAACGCGCATCGATCGGTACCATCCTTGAGCTTCTCCGACTTTCGGAAGGGTTAGGGTTAGGGTTAGGGATGAAAGCACATAGGAGAAAGAGATATTCTTGAATAACTTTTTTTGTGAAGGTCGGAGAGACTTGGAAAGTGGTTGCATCTGGACTAATTTGGGTCCTGCGGATCGATTGGTACCATCCCCGAGCTTGTACGACCTTCGGAAGAGGTCGACCGACGAAATTCCCCCAAATCTGAGGAGATATTCTTGAATAACTTTTTTTGTGAAGGTCGGAGAGACTTGCAAGTAGGCTCTACCCCCACTAAATGGGGTAGCGCGCATCGATCGGTACCATCCTTGAGCTTCTCCGACTTTCGGAAGGGTTAGGGTTAGGGTTAGGGATGAAAGCACATAGGAGAAAGAGATATTCTTGAATAACTTTTTTTGTGAAGGTCGGATAGACTTGCAAGTAGGCTCTACCCCCACTAAATGGGGTAGCGCGCATCGATCAGTACAATCCTTGAGCTTCTCCGACTTTCGGAAGGGTTAGGGTTAGGGTTAGGGATGAAAGCACATAGGAGAAAGAGATATTCTTGAATAACTTTTTTTGTGAAGGTCGGAGAGACTTGGAAAGTGGTTGCATCTGGACTAATTTGGGTCCTGCGGATCGATTGGTACCATCCACGAGCTTGTACGACCTTCGGAAGAGGTCGACCGACGAAATTCCCCCAAATCTGAGGAGATATTCTTGAATAACTTTTTTTGTGAAGGTCGGAGAGACTTGCAAGTAGGCTCTACCCCCACTAAATGGGGTTGCGCGCATCGATCGGTACCATCCTTGAGCTTCTCCGACTTTCGGAAGGGTTAGGGTTAGGGTTAGGGATGAAAGCACATAGGAGAAAGAGATATTCTTGAATAACTTTTTTTGTGAAGGTCGGAGAGACTTGGAAAGTGGTTGCATCTGGACTAATTTGGGTCCTGCGGATCGATTGGTACCATCCCCGAGCTTGTACGACCTTCGGAAGAGGTCGAACGACGAAATTCCCCCAAATCTGAGGAGATATTCTTGAATAACTTTTTTTGTGAAGGTCGGAGAGACTTGCAAGTAGGCTCTACCCCCACTAAATGGGGTAGCGCGCATCGATCAGTACCATCCTTGAGCTTCTCCGACTTTCGGAAGGGTCAGGGTTAGGGTTAGGGATGAAAGCACATAGGAGAAAGAGATATTCTTGAATAACTTTTTTTGTGAAGGTCGGAGAGACTTGGAAAGTGGTTGCATCTGGACTAATTTGGGTCCTGCGGATCGATTGGTACCATCCTTGAGCTTGTACGACCTTCGGAAGAGGTCGACCGACGAAATTCCCCCAAATCTGAGGAGATATTCTTGAATAACTTTTTTTGTGAAGGTCGGAGAGACTTGCAAGTAGGCTCTACCCCCACTAAATGGGGTAGCGCGCATCGATCGGTACCATCCTTGAGCTTCTCCGACTTTCGGAAGGGTTAGGGTTAGGGTTAGGGATGAAAGCACATAGGAGAAAGAGATATTCTTGAATAACTTTTTTTGTGAAGGTCGGAGAGACTTGCAAGTAGGCTCTACCCCCACTAAATGGGGTAGCGCGCATCGATCGGTACCATCCTTGAGCTTCTCCGACTTTCGGAAGGGTTAGGGTTAGGGATGAAAGCACATAGGAGAAAGAGATATTCTTGAATAACTTTTTTTGTGAAGGTCGGAGAGACTTGGAAAGTGGTTGCATCTGGACTAATTTGGGTCCTGCGGATCGATTGGTACCATCCCCGAGCTTGTACGACCTTCGGAAGAGGTCGACCGACGAAATTCCCCCAAATCTGAGGAGATATTCTTGAATAACTTTTTTTGTGAAGGTCGGAGAGACTTGCAAGTAGGCTCTACCCCCACTAAATGGGGTTGCGCGCATCGATCGGTACCATCCTTGAGCTTCTCCGACTTTCGGAAGGGTTAGGGTTAGGGTTAGGGATGAAAGCACATAGGAGAAAGAGATATTCTTGAATAACTTTTTTTGTGAAGGTCGGAGAGACTTGGAAAGTGGTTGCATCTGGACTAATTTGGGTCCTGCGGATCGATTGGTACCATCCCCGAGCTTGTACGACCTTCGGAAGAGGTCGAACGACGAAATTCCCCCAAATCTGAGGAGATATTCTTGAATAACTTTTTTTGTGAAGGTCGGAGAGACTTGCAAGTAGGCTCTACCCCCACTAAATGGGGTAGCGCGCATCGATCAGTACCATCCTTGAGCTTCTCCGACTTTCGGAAGGGTCAGGGTTAGGGTTAGGGATGAAAGCACATAGGAGAAAGAGATATTCTTGAATAACTTTTTTTGTGAAGGTCGGAGAGACTTGGAAAGTGGTTGCATCTGGACTAATTTGGGTCCTGCGGATCGATTGGTACCATCCTTGAGCTTGTAAGACCTTCGGAAGAGGTCGACCGACGAAATTCCCCCAAATCTGAGGAGATATTCTTGAATAACTTTTTTTGTGAAGGTCGGAGAGACTTGCAAGTAGGCTCTACCCCCACTAAATGGGGTAGCGCGCATCGATCAGTACCATCCTTGAGCTTCTCCGACTTTCGGAAGGGTTAGGGTTAGGGTTAGGGATGAAAGCACATAGGAGAAAGAGATATTCTTGAATAACTTTTTTTGTGAAGGTCGGAGAGACTTGCAAGTAGGCTCTACCCCCACTAAATGGGGTAGCGCGCATCGATCGGTACCATCCTTGAGCTTCTCCGACTTTCGGAAGGGTTAGGGTTAGGGATGAAAGCACATAGGAGAAAGAGATATTCTTGAATAACTTTTTTTGTGAAGGTCGGAGAGACTTGGAAAGTGGTTGCATCTGGACTAATTTGGGTCCTGCGGATCGATTGGTACCATCCCCGAGCTTGTACGACCTTCGGAAGAGGTCGACCGACGAAATTCCCCCAAATCTGAGGAGATATTCTTGAATAACTTTTTTTGTGAAGGTCGGAGAGACTTGCAAGTAGGCTCTACCCCCACTAAATGGGGTAGCGCGCATCGATCGGTACCATCCTTGAGCTTCTCCGACTTTCGGAAGGGTTAGGGTTAGGGTTAGGGATGAAAGCACATAGGAGAAAGAGATATTCTTGAATAACTTTTTTTGTGAAGGTCGGAGAGACTTGCAAGTAGGCTCTACCCCCACTAAATGGGGTAGCGCGCATCGATCGGTACCATCCTTGAGCTTCTCCGACTTTCGGAAGGGTTAGGGTTAGGGTTAGGGATGAAAGCACATAGGAGAAAGAGATATTCTTGAATAACTTTTTTTGTGAAGGTCGGAGAGACTTGGAAAGTGGTTGCATCTGGACTAATTTGGGTCCTGCGGATCGATTGGTACCATCCCCGAGCTTGTACGACCTTCGGAAGAGGTCGAACGACGAAATTCCCCCAAATCTGAGGAGATATTCTTGAATAACTTTTTTTGTGAAGGTCGGAGAGACTTGCAAGTAGGCTCTACCCCCACTAAATGGGGTAGCGCGCATCGATCAGTACCATCCTTGAGCTTCTCCGACTTTCGGAAGGGTCAGGGTTAGGGTTAGGGATGAAAGCACATAGGAGAAAGAGATATTCTTGAATAACTTTTTTTGTGAAGGTCGGAGAGACTTGAAAAGTGGTTGCATCTGGACTAATTTGGGTCCTGCGGATCGATTGGTACCATCCTTGAGCTTGTACGACCTTCGGAAGAGGTCGACCGACGAAATTCCCCCAAATCTGAAGAGATATTCTTGAATAACTTTTTTTGTGAAGGTCGGAGAGACTTGCAAGTAGGCTCTACCCCCACTAAATGGGGTAGCGCGCATCGATCGGTACCATCCTTGAGCTTCTCCGACTTTCGGAAGGGTTAGGGTTAGGGTTAGGGATGAAAGCACATAGGAGAAAGAGATATTCTTGAATAACTTTTTTTGTGAAGGTCGGAGAGACTTGCAAGTAGGCTCTACCCCCACTAAATGGGGTAGCGCGCATCGATCGGTACCATCCTTGAGCTTCTCCGACTTTCGGAAGGGTTAGGGTTAGGGATGAAAGCACATAGGAGAAAGAGATATTCTTGAATAACTTTTTTTGTGAAGGTCGGAGAGACTTGGAAAGTGGTTGCATCTGGACTAATTTGGGTCCTGCGGATCGATTGGTACCATCCCCGAGCTTGTACGACCTTCGGAAGAGGTCGACCGACGAAATTCCCCCAAATCTGAGGAGATATTCTTGAATAACTTTTTTTGTGAAGGTCGGAGAGACTTGCAAGTAGGCTCTACCCCCACTAAATGGGGTTGCGCGCATCGATCGGTACCATCCTTGAGCTTCTCCGACTTTCGGAAGGGTTAGGGTTAGGGTTAGGGATGAAAGCACATAGGAGAAAGAGATATTCTTGAATAACTTTTTTTGTGAAGGTCGGAGAGACTTGGAAAGTGGTTGCATCTGGACTAATTTGGGTCCTGCGGATCGATTGGTACCATCCCCGAGCTTGTACGACCTTCGGAAGAGGTCGAACGACGAAATTCCCCCAAATCTGAGGAGATATTCTTGAATAACTTTTTTTGTGAAGGTCGGAGAGACTTGCAAGTAGGCTCTACCCCCACTAAATGGGGTAGCGCGCATCGATCAGTACCATCCTTGAGCTTCTCCGACTTTCGGAAGGGTCAGGGTTAGGGTTAGGGATGAAAGCACATAGGAGAAAGAGATATTCTTGAATAACTTTTTTTGTGAAGGTCGGAGAGACTTGGAAAGTGGTTGCATCTGGACTAATTTGGGTCCTGCGGATCGATTGGTACCATCCTTGAGCTTGTACGACCTTCGGAAGAGGTCGACCGACGAAATTCCCCCAAATCTGAGGAGATATTCTTGAATAACTTTTTTTGTGAAGGTCGGAGAGACTTGCAAGTAGGCTCTACCCCCACTAAATGGGGTAGCGCGCATCGATCGGTACCATCCTTGAGCTTCTCCGACTTTCGGAAGGGTTAGGGTTAGGGTTAGGGATGAAAGCACATAGGAGAAAGAGATATTCTTGAATAACTTTTTTTGTGAAGGTCGGAGAGACTTGCAAGTAGGCTCTACCCCCACTAAATGGGGTAGCGCGCATCGATCGGTACCATCCTTGAGCTTCTCCGACTTTCGGAAGGGTTAGGGTTAGGGATGAAAGCACATAGGAGAAAGAGATATTCTTGAATAACTTTTTTTGTGAAGGTCGGAGAGACTTGGAAAGTGGTTGCATCTGGACTAATTTGGGTCCTGCGGATCGATTGGTACCATCCCCGAGCTTGTACGACCTTTGGAAGAGGTCGACCGACGAAATTCCCCCAAATCTGAGGAGATATTCTTGAATAACTTTTTTTGTGAAGGTCGGAGAGACTTGCAAGTAGGCTCTACCCCCACTAAATGGGGTAGCGCGCATCGATCGGTACCATCCTTGAGCTTCTCCGACTTTCGGAAGGGTTAGGGTTAGGGTTAGGGATGAAAGCACATAGGAGAAAGAGATATTCTTGAATAACTTTTTTTGTGAAGGTCGGAGAGACTTGCAAGTAGGCTCTACCCCCACTAAATGGGGTAGCGCGCATCGATCGGTACCATCCTTGAGCTTCTCCGACTTTCGGAAGGGTTAGGGTTAGGGTTAGGGATGAAAGCACATAGGAGAAAGAGATATTCTTGAATAACTTTTTTTGTGAAGGTCGGAGAGACTTGGAAAGTGGTTGCATCTGGACTAATTTGGGTCCTGCGGATCGATTGGTACCATCCTTGAGCTTGTACGACCTTCGGAAGAGGTCGACCGACGAAATTCCCCCAAATCTGAGGAGATATTCTTGAATAACTTTTTTTGTGAAGGTCGGAGAGACTTGCAAGTAGGCTCTACCCCCACTAAATGGGGTAGCGCGCATCGATCGGTACCATCCTTGAGCTTCTCCGACTTTCGGAAGGGTTAGGGTTAGGGTTAGGGATGAAAGCACATAGGAGAAAGAGATATTCTTGAATAACTTTTTTTGTGAAGGTCGGAGAGACTTGCAAGTAGGCTCTACCCCCACTAAATGGGGTAGCGCGCATCGATCGGTACCATCCTTGAGCTTCTCCGACTTTCGGAAGGGTTAGGGTTAGGGATGAAAGCACATAGGAGAAAGAGATATTCTTGAATAACTTTTTTTGTGAAGGTCGGAGAGACTTGGAAAGTGGTTGCATCTGGACTAATTTGGGTCCTGCGGATCGATTGGTACCATCCCCGAGCTTGTACGACCTTCGGAAGAGGTCGACCGACGAAATTCCCCCAAATCTGAGGAGATATTCTTGAATAACTTTTTTTGTGAAGGTCGGAGAGACTTGCAAGTAGGCTCTACCCCCACTAAATGGGGTAGCGCGCATCGATCGGTACCATCCTTGAGCTTCTCCGACTTTCGGAAGGGTTAGGGTTAGGGTTAGGGATGAAAGCACATAGGAGAAAGAGATATTCTTGAATAACTTTTTTTGTGAAGGTCGGAGAGACTTGCAAGTAGGCTCTACCCCCACTAAATGGGGTAGCGCGCATCGATCGGTACCATCCTTGAGCTTCTCCGACTTTCGGAAGGGTTAGGGTTAGGGTTAGGGATGAAAGCACATAGGAGAAAGAGATATTCTTGAATAACTTTTTTTGTGAAGGTCGGAGAGACTTGGAAAGTGGTTGCATCTGGACTAATTTGGGTCCTGCGGATCGATTGGTACCATCCCCGAGCTTGTACGACCTTCGGAAGAGGTCGAACGACGAAATTCCCCCAAATCTGAGGAGATATTCTTGAATAACTTTTTTTGTGAAGGTCGGAGAGACTTGCAAGTAGGCTCTACCCCCACTAAATGGGGTAGCGCGCATCGATCAGTACCATCCTTGAGCTTCTCCGACTTTCGGAAGGGTCAGGGTTAGGGTTAGGGATGAAAGCACATAGGAGAAAGAGATATTCTTGAATAACTTTTTTTGTGAAGGTCGGAGAGACTTGGAAAGTGGTTGCATCTGGACTAATTTGGGTCCTGCGGATCGATTGGTACCATCCCCGAGCTTGTACGACCTTCGGAAGAGGTCGACCGACGAAATTCCCCCAAATCTGAGGAGATATTCTTGAATAACTTTTTTTGTGAAGGTCGGAGAGACTTGCAAGTAGGCTCTACCCCCACTAAATGGGGTAGCGCGCATCGATCGGTGCCATCCTTGAGCTTCTCCGACTTTCGGAAGGGTTAGGGTTAGGGATGAAAGCACATAGGAGAAAGAGATATTCTTGAATAACTTTTTTTGTGAAGGTCGGAGAGACTTGCAAGTAGGCTCTACCCCCACTAAATGGGGTAGCGCGCATCGATCGGTACCATCCTTGAGCTTCTCCGACTTTCGGAAGGGTTAGGGTTAGGGTTAGGGATGAAAGCACATAGGAGAAAGAGATATTCTTGAATAACTTTTTTTGTGAAGGTCGGAGAGACTTGCAAGTAGGCTCTACCCCCACTAAATGGGGTAGCGCGCATCGATCGGTACCATCCTTGAGCTTCTCCGACTTTCGGAAGGGTTAGGGTTAGGGATGAAAGCACATAGGAGAAAGAGATATTCTTGAATAACTTTTTTTGTGAAGGTCGGAGAGACTTGGAAAGTGGTTGCATCTGGACTAATTTGGGTCCTGCGGATCGATTGGTACCATCCCCGAGCTTGTACGACCTTCGGAAGAGGTCGACCGACGAAATTCCCCCAAATCTGAGGAGATATTCTTGAATAACCTTTTTTGTGAAGGTCGGAGAGACTTGCAAGTAGGCTCTACCCCCACTAAATGGGGTAGCGCGCATCGATCGGTACCATCCTTGAGCTTCTCCGACTTTCGGAAGGGTTAGGGTTAGGGTTAGGGATGAAAGCACATAGGAGAAAGAGATATTCTTGAATAACTTTTTTTGTGAAGGTCGGAGAGACTTGCAAGTAGGCTCTACCCCCACTAAATGGGGTAACGCGCATCGATCGGTACCATCCTTGAGCTTCTCCGACTTTCGGAAGGGTTAGGGTTAGGGTTAGGGATGAAAGCACATAGGAGAAAGAGATATTCTTGAATAACTTTTTTTGTGAAGGTCGGAGAGACTTGGAAAGTGGTTGCATCTGGACTAATTTGGGTCCTGCGGATCGATTGGTACCATCCCCGAGCTTGTACGACCTTCGGAAGAGGTCGACCGACGAAATTCCCCCAAATCTGAGGAGATATTCTTGAATAACTTTTTTTGTGAAGGTCGGAGAGACTTGCAAGTAGGCTCTACCCCCACTAAATGGGGTAGCGCGCATCGATCGGTACCATCCTTGAGCTTCTCCGACTTTCGGAAGGGTTAGGGTTAGGGTTAGGGATGAAAGCACATAGGAGAAAGAGATATTCTTGAATAACTTTTTTTGTGAAGGTCGGAGAGACTTGCAAGTAGGCTCTACCCCCACTAAATGGGGTAGCGCGCATCGATCAGTACAATCCTTGAGCTTCTCCGACTTTCGGAAGGGTTAGGGTTAGGGTTAGGGATGAAAGCACATAGGAGAAAGAGATATTCTTGAATAACTTTTTTTGTGAAGGTCGGAGAGACTTGGAAAGTGGTTGCATCTGGACTAATTTGGGTCCTGCGGATCGATTGGTACCATCCACGAGCTTGTACGACCTTCGGAAGAGGTCGACCGACGAAATTCCCCCAAATCTGAGGAGATATTCTTGAATAACTTTTTTTGTGAAGGTCGGAGAGACTTGCAAGTAGGCTCTACCCCCACTAAATGGGGTTGCGCGCATCGATCGGTACCATCCTTGAGCTTCTCCGACTTTCGGAAGGGTTAGGGTTAGGGTTAGGGATGAAAGCACATAGGAGAAAGAGATATTCTTGAATAACTTTTTTTGTGAAGGTCGGAGAGACTTGCAAGTAGGCTCTACCCCCACTAAATGGGGTAGCGCGCATCGATCGGTACCATCCTTGAGCTTCTCCGACTTTCGGAAGGGTTAGGGTTAGGGTTAGGGATGAAAGCACATAGGAGAAAGAGATATTCTTGAATAACTTTTTTTGTGAAGGTCGGAGAGACTTGGAAAGTGGTTGCATCTGGACTAATTTGGGTCCTGCGGATCGATTGGTACCATCCCCGAGCTTGTACGACCTTCGGAAGAGGTCGACCGACGAAATTCCCCCAAATCTGAGGAGATATTCTTGAATAACTTTTTTTGTGAAGGTCGGAGAGACTTGCAAGTAGGCTCTACCCCCACTAAATGGGGTTGCGCGCATCGATCAGTACCATCCTTGAGCTTCTCCGACTTTCGGAAGGGTTAGGTTTAGGGTTAGGGATGAAAGCACATAGGAGAAAGAGATATTCTTGAATAACTTTTTTTGTGAAGGTCGGAGAGACTTGGAAAGTGGTTGCATCTGGACTAATTTGGGTCCTGCGGATCGATTGGTACCATCCTTGAGCTTGTACGACCTTCGGAAGAGGTCGACCGACGAAATTCCCCCAAATCTGAGGAGATATTCTTGAATAACTTTTTTTGTGAAGGTCGGAGAGACTTGCAAGTAGGCTCTACCCCCACTAAATGGGGTAGCGCGCATCGATCGGTACCATCCTTGAGCTTCTCCGACTTTCGGAAGGGTTAGGGTTAGGGTTAGGGATGAAAGCACATAGGAGAAAGAGATATTCTTGAATAACTTTTTTTGTGAAGGTCGGAGAGACTTGCAAGTAGGCTCTACCCCCACTAAATGGGGTAGCGCGCATCGATCGGTACCATCCTTGAGCTTCTCCGACTTTCGGAAGGGTTAGGGTTAGGGATGAAAGCACATAGGAGAAAGAGATATTCTTGAATAACTTTTTTTGTGAAGGTCGGAGAGACTTGGAAAGTGGTTGCATCTGGACTAATTTGGGTCCTGCGGATCGATTGGTACCATCCCCGAGCTTGTACGACCTTCGGAAGAGGTCGACCGACGAAATTCCCCCAAATCTGAGGAGATATTCTTGAATAACTTTTTTTGTGAAGGTCGGAGAGACTTGCAAGTAGGCTCTACCCCCACTAAATGGGGTAGCGCGCATCGATCGGTACCATCCTTGAGCTTCTCCGACTTTCGGAAGGGTTAGGGTTAGGGTTAGGGATGAAAGCACATAGGAGAAAGAGATATTCTTGAATAACTTTTTTTGTGAAGGTCGGAGAGACTTGCAAGTAGGCTCTACCCCCACTAAATGGGGTAGCGCGCATCGATCGGTACCATCCTTGAGCTTCTCCGACTTTCGGAAGGGTTAGGGTTAGGGTTAGGGATGAAAGCACATAGGAGAAAGAGATATTCTTGAATAACTTTTTTTGTGAAGGTCGGAGAGACTTGGAAAGTGGTTGCATCTGGACTAATTTGGGTCCTGCGGATCGATTGGTACCATCCCCGAGCTTGTACGACCTTCGGAAGAGGTCGAACGACGAAATTCCCCCAAATCTGAGGAGATATTCTTGAATAACTTTTTTTGTGAAGGTCGGAGAGACTTGCAAGTAGGCTCTACCCCCACTAAATGGGGTAGCGCGCATCGATCAGTACCATCCTTGAGCTTCTCCGACTTTCGGAAGGGTCAGGGTTAGGGTTAGGGATGAAAGCACATAGGAGAAAGAGATATTCTTGAATAACTTTTTTTGTGAAGGTCGGAGAGACTTGGAAAGTGGTTGCATCTGGACTAATTTGGGTCCTGCGGATCGATTGGTACCATCCCCGAGCTTGTACGACCTTCGGAAGAGGTCGACCGACGAAATTCCCCCAAATCTGAGGAGATATTCTTGAATAACTTTTTTTGTGAAGGTCGGAGAGACTTGCAAGTAGGCTCTACCCCCACTAAATGGGGTAGCGCGCATCGATCGGTACCATCCTTGAGCTTCTCCGACTTTCGGAAGGGTTAGGGTTAGGGATGAAAGCACATAGGAGAAAGAGATATTCTTGAATAACTTTTTTTGTGAAGGTCGGAGAGACTTGCAAGTAGGCTCTACCCCCACTAAATGGGGTAGCGCGCATCGATCGGTACCATCCTTGAGCTTCTCCGACTTTCGGAAGGGTTAGGGTTAGGGTTAGGGATGAAAGCACATAGGAGAAAGAGATATTCTTGAATAACTTTTTTTGTGAAGGTCGGAGAGACTTGCAAGTAGGCTCTACCCCCACTAAATGGGGTAGCGCGCATCGATCGGTACCATCCTTGAGCTTCTCCGACTTTCGGAAGGGTTAGGGTTAGGGATGAAAGCACATAGGAGAAAGAGATATTCTTGAATAACTTTTTTTGTGAAGGTCGGAGAGACTTGGAAAGTGGTTGCATCTGGACTAATTTGGGTCCTGCGGATCGATTGGTACCATCCCCGAGCTTGTACGACCTTCGGAAGAGGTCGACCGACGAAATTCCCCCAAATCTGAGGAGATATTCTTGAATAACTTTTTTTGTGAAGGTCGGAGAGACTTGCAAGTAGGCTCTACCCCCACTAAATGGGGTAGCGCGCATCGATCGGTACCATCCTTGAGCTTCTCCGACTTTCGGAAGGGTTAGGGTTAGGGTTAGGGATGAAAGCACATAGGAGAAAGAGATATTCTTGAATAACTTTTTTTGTGAAGGTCGGAGAGACTTGCAAGTAGGCTCTACCCCCACTAAATGGGGTAACGCGCATCGATCGGTACCATCCTTGAGCTTCTCCGACTTTCGGAAGGGTTAGGGTTAGGGTTAGGGATGAAAGCACATAGGAGAAAGAGATATTCTTGAATAACTTTTTTTGTGAAGGTCGGAGAGACTTGGAAAGTGGTTGCATCTGGACTAATTTGGGTCCTGCGGATCGATTGGTACCATCCCCGAGCTTGTACGACCTTCGGAAGAGGTCGACCGACGAAATTCCCCCAAATCTGAGGAGATATTCTTGAATAACTTTTTTTGTGAAGGTCGGAGAGACTTGCAAGTAGGCTCTACCCCCACTAAATGGGGTAGCGCGCATCGATCGGTACCATCCTTGAGCTTCTCCGACTTTCGGAAGGGTTAGGGTTAGGGTTAGGGATGAAAGCACATAGGAGAAAGAGATATTCTTGAATAACTTTTTTTGTGAAGGTCGGAGAGACTTGCAAGTAGGCTCTACCCCCACTAAATGGGGTAGCGCGCATCGATCAGTACAATCCTTGAGCTTCTCCGACTTTCGGAAGGGTTAGGGTTAGGGTTAGGGATGAAAGCACATAGGAGAAAGAGATATTCTTGAATAACTTTTTTTGTGAAGGTCGGAGAGACTTGGAAAGTGGTTGCATCTGGACTAATTTGGGTCCTGCGGATCGATTGGTACCATCCACGAGCTTGTACGACCTTCGGAAGAGGTCGACCGACGAAATTCCCCCAAATCTGAGGAGATATTCTTGAATAACTTTTTTTGTGAAGGTCGGAGAGACTTGCAAGTAGGCTCTACCCCCACTAAATGGGGTTGCGCGCATCGATCGGTACCATCCTTGAGCTTCTCCGACTTTCGGAAGGGTTAGGGTTAGGGTTAGGGATGAAAGCACATAGGAGAAAGAGATATTCTTGAATAACTTTTTTTGTGAAGGTCGGAGAGACTTGCAAGTAGGCTCTACCCCCACTAAATGGGGTAGCGCGCATCGATCGGTACCATCCTTGAGCTTCTCCGACTTTCGGAAGGGTTAGGGTTAGGGTTAGGGATGAAAGCACATAGGAGAAAGAGATATTCTTGAATAACTTTTTTTGTGAAGGTCGGAGAGACTTGGAAAGTGGTTGCATCTGGACTAATTTGGGTCCTGCGGATCGATTGGTACCATCCCCGAGCTTGTACGACCTTCGGAAGAGGTCGACCGACGAAATTCCCCCAAATCTGAGGAGATATTCTTGAATAACTTTTTTTGTGAAGGTCGGAGAGACTTGCAAGTAGGCTCTACCCCCACTAAATGGGGTTGCGCGCATCGATCAGTACCATCCTTGAGCTTCTCCGACTTTCGGAAGGGTTAGGTTTAGGGTTAGGGATGAAAGCACATAGGAGAAAGAGATATTCTTGAATAACTTTTTTTGTGAAGGTCGGAGAGACTTGGAAAGTGGTTGCATCTGGACTAATTTGGGTCCTGCGGATCGATTGGTACCATCCTTGAGCTTGTACGACCTTCGGAAGAGGTCGACCGACGAAATTCCCCCAAATCTGAGGAGATATTCTTGAATAACTTTTTTTGTGAAGGTCGGAGAGACTTGCAAGTAGGCTCTACCCCCACTAAATGGGGTAGCGCGCATCGATCGGTACCATCCTTGAGCTTCTCCGACTTTCGGAAGGGTTAGGGTTAGGGTTAGGGATGAAAGCACATAGGAGAAAGAGATATTCTTGAATAACTTTTTTTGTGAAGGTCGGAGAGACTTGCAAGTAGGCTCTACCCCCACTAAATGGGGTAGCGCGCATCGATCAGTACAATCCTTGAGCTTCTCCGACTTTCGGAAGGGTTAGGGTTAGGGTTAGGGATGAAAGCACATAGGAGAAAGAGATATTCTTGAATAACTTTTTTTGTGAAGGTCGGAGAGACTTGGAAAGTGGTTGCATCTGGACTAATTTGGGTCCTGCGGATCGATTGGTACCATCCACGAGCTTGTACGACCTTCGGAAGAGGTCGACCGACGAAATTCCCCCAAATCTGAGGAGATATTCTTGAATAACTTTTTTTGTGAAGGTCGGAGAGACTTGCAAGTAGGCTCTACCCCCACTAAATGGGGTTGCGCGCATCGATCGGTACCATCCTTGAGCTTCTCCGACTTTCGGAAGGGTTAGGGTTAGGGTTAGGGATGAAAGCACATAGGAGAAAGAGATATTCTTGAATAACTTTTTTTGTGAAGGTCGGAGAGACTTGCAAGTAGGCTCTACCCCCACTAAATGGGGTAGCGCGCATCGATCGGTACCATCCTTGAGCTTCTCCGACTTTCGGAAGGGTTAGGGTTAGGGATGAAAGCACATAGGAGAAAGAGATATTCTTGAATAACTTTTTTTGTGAAGGTCGGAGAGACTTGGAAAGTGGTTGCATCTGGACTAATTTGGGTCCTGCGGATCGATTGGTACCATCCTTGAGCTTGTACGACCTTCGGAAGAGGTCGACCGACGAAATTCCCCCAAATCTGAGGAGATATTCTTGAATAACTTTTTTTGTGAAGGTCGGAGAGACTTGCAAGTAGGCTCTACCCCCACTAAATGGGGTAGCGCGCATCGATCGGTACCATCCTTGAGCTTCTCCGACTTTCGGAAGGGTTAGGGTTAGGGTTAGGGATGAAAGCACATAGGAGAAAGAGATATTCTTGAATAACTTTTTTTGTGAAGGTCGGAGAGACTTGCAAGTAGGCTCTACCCCCACTAAATGGGGTAGCGCGCATCGATCGGTACCATCCTTGAGCTTCTCCGACTTTCGGAAGGGTTAGGGTTAGGGATGAAAGCACATAGGAGAAAGAGATATTCTTGAATAACTTTTTTTGTGAAGGTCGGAGAGACTTGGAAAGTGGTTGCATCTGGACTAATTTGGGTCCTGCGGATCGATTGGTACCATCCCCGAGCTTGTACGACCTTCGGAAGAGGTCGACCGACGAAATTCCCCCAAATCTGAGGAGATATTCTTGAATAACTTTTTTTGTGAAGGTCGGAGAGACTTGCAAGTAGGCTCTACCCCCACTAAATGGGGTAGCGCGCATCGATCGGTACCATCCTTGAGCTTCTCCGACTTTCGGAAGGGTTAGGGTTAGGGTTAGGGATGAAAGCACATAGGAGAAAGAGATATTCTTGAATAACTTTTTTTGTGAAGGTCGGAGAGACTTGGAAAGTGGTTGCATCTGGACTAATTTGGGTCCTGCGGATCGATTGGTACCATCCTTGAGCTTGTACGACCTTCGGAAGAGGTCGACCGACGAAATTCCCCCAAATCTGAGGAGATATTCTTGAATAACTTTTTTTGTGAAGGTCGGAGAGACTTGCAAGTAGGCTCTACCCCCACTAAATGGGGTAGCGCGCATCGATCGGTACCATCCTTGAGCTTCTCCGACTTTCGGAAGGGTTAGGGTTAGGGTTAGGGATGAAAGCACATAGGAGAAAGAGATATTCTTGAATAACTTTTTTTGTGAAGGTCGGAGAGACTTGCAAGTAGGCTCTACCCCCACTAAATGGGGTAGCGCGCATCGATCGGTACCATCCTTGAGCTTCTCCGACTTTCGGAAGGGTTAGGGTTAGGGATGAAAGCACATAGGAGAAAGAGATATTCTTGAATAACTTTTTTTGTGAAGGTCGGAGAGACTTGGAAAGTGGTTGCATCTGGACTAATTTGGGTCCTGCGGATCGATTGGTACCATCCCCGAGCTTGTACGACCTTCGGAAGAGGTCGACCGACGAAATTCCCCCAAATCTGAGGAGATATTCTTGAATAACTTTTTTTGTGAAGGTCGGAGAGACTTGCAAGTAGGCTCTACCCCCACTAAATGGGGTAGCGCGCATCGATCGGTACCATCCTTGAGCTTCTCCGACTTTCGGAAGGGTTAGGGTTAGGGTTAGGGATGAAAGCACATAGGAGAAAGAGATATTCTTGAATAACTTTTTTTGTGAAGGTCGGAGAGACTTGCAAGTAGGCTCTACCCCCACTAAATGGGGTAGCGCACATCGATCGGTACCATCCTTGAGCTTCTCCGACTTTCGGAAGGGTTAGGGTTAGGGTTAGGGATGAAAGCACATAGGAGAAAGAGATATTCTTGAATAACTTTTTTTGTGAAGGTCGGAGAGACTTGGAAAGTGGTTGCATCTGGACTAATTTGGGTCCTGCGGATCGATTGGTACCATCCCCGAGCTTGTACGACCTTCGGAAGAGGTCGAACGACGAAATTCCCCCAAATCTGAGGAGATATTCTTGAATAACTTTTTTTGTGAAGGTCGGAGAGACTTGCAAGTAGGCTCTACCCCCACTAAATGGGGTAGCGCGCATCGATCAGTACCATCCTTGAGCTTCTCCGACTTTCGGAAGGGTCAGGGTTAGGGTTAGGGATGAAAGCACATAGGAGAAAGAGATATTCTTGAATAACTTTTTTTGTGAAGGTCGGAGAGACTTGGAAAGTGGTTGCATCTGGACTAATTTGGGTCCTGCGGATCGATTGGTACCATCCCCGAGCTTGTACGACCTTCGGAAGAGGTCGACCGACGAAATTCCCCCAAATCTGAGGAGATATTCTTGAATAACTTTTTTTGTGAAGGTCGGAGAGACTTGCAAGTAGGCTCTACCCCCACTAAATGGGGTAGCGCGCATCGATCGGTACCATCCTTGAGCTTCTCCGACTTTCGGAAGGGTTAGGGTTAGGGATGAAAGCACATAGGAGAAAGAGATATTCTTGAATAACTTTTTTTGTGAAGGTCGGAGAGACTTGCAAGTAGGCTCTACCCCCACTAAATGGGGTAGCGCGCATCGATCGGTACCATCCTTGAGCTTCTCCGACTTTCGGAAGGGTTAGGGTTAGGGTTAGGGATGAAAGCACATAGGAGAAAGAGATATTCTTGAATAACTTTTTTTGTGAAGGTCGGAGAGACTTGCAAGTAGGCTCTACCCCCACTAAATGGGGTAGCGCGCATCGATCGGTACCATCCTTGAGCTTCTCCGACTTTCGGAAGGGTTAGGGTTAGGGTTAGGGATGAAAGCACATAGGAGAAAGAGATATTCTTGAATAACTTTTTTTGTGAAGGTCGGAGAGACTTGGAAAGTGGTTGCATCTGGACTAATTTGGGTCCTGCGGATCGATTGGTACCATCCCCGAGCTTGTACGACCTTCGGAAGAGGTCGACCGACGAAATTCCCCCAAATCTGAGGAGATATTCTTGAATAACTTTTTTTGTGAAGGTCGGAGAGACTTGCAAGTAGGCTCTACCCCCACTAAATGGGGTAGCGCGCATCGATCGGTACCATCCTTGAGCTTCTCCGACTTTCGGAAGGGTTAGGGTTAGGGTTAGGGATGAAAGCACATAGGAGAAAGAGATATTCTTGAATAACTTTTTTTGTGAAGGTCGGAGAGACTTGCAAGTAGGCTCTACCCCCACTAAATGGGGTAGCGCGCATCGATCGGTACCATCCTTGAGCTTCTCCGACTTTCGGAAGGGTTAGGGTTAGGGTTAGGGATGAAAGCACATAGGAGAAAGAGATATTCTTGAATAACTTTTTTTGTGAAGGTCGGAGAGACTTGGAAAGTGGTTGCATCTGGACTAATTTGGGTCCTGCGGATCGATTGGTACCATCCTTGAGCTTGTACGACCTTCGGAAGAGGTCGACCGACGAAATTCCCCCAAATCTGAGGAGATATTCTTGAATAACTTTTTTTGTGAAGGTCGGAGAGACTTGCAAGTAGGCTCTACCCCCACTAAATGGGGTAGCGCGCATCGATCGGTACCATCCTTGAGCTTCTCCGACTTTCGGAAGGGTTAGGGTTAGGGTTAGGGATGAAAGCACATAGGAGAAAGAGATATTCTTGAATAACTTTTTTTGTGAAGGTCGGAGAGACTTGCAAGTAGGCTCTACCCCCACTAAATGGGGTAGCGCGCATCGATCGGTACCATCCTTGAGCTTCTCCGACTTTCGGAAGGGTTAGGGTTAGGGATGAAAGCACATAGGAGAAAGAGATATTCTTGAATAACTTTTTTTGTGAAGGTCGGAGAGACTTGGAAAGTGGTTGCATCTGGACTAATTTGGGTCCTGCGGATCGATTGGTACCATCCCCGAGCTTGTACGACCTTCGGAAGAGGTCGACCGACGAAATTCCCCCAAATCTGAGGAGATATTCTTGAATAACTTTTTTTGTGAAGGTCGGAGAGACTTGCAAGTAGGCTCTACCCCCACTAAATGGGGTAGCGCGCATCGATCGGTACCATCCTTGAGCTTCTCCGACTTTCGGAAGGGTTAGGGTTAGGGTTAGGGATGAAAGCACATAGGAGAAAGAGATATTCTTGAATAACTTTTTTTGTGAAGGTCGGAGAGACTTGCAAGTAGGCTCTACCCCCACTAAATGGGGTAGCGCACATCGATCGGTACCATCCTTGAGCTTCTCCGACTTTCGGAAGGGTTAGGGTTAGGGTTAGGGATGAAAGCACATAGGAGAAAGAGATATTCTTGAATAACTTTTTTTGTGAAGGTCGGAGAGACTTGGAAAGTGGTTGCATCTGGACTAATTTGGGTCCTGCGGATCGATTGGTACCATCCCCGAGCTTGTACGACCTTCGGAAGAGGTCGAACGACGAAATTCCCCCAAATCTGAGGAGATATTCTTGAATAACTTTTTTTGTGAAGGTCGGAGAGACTTGCAAGTAGGCTCTACCCCCACTAAATGGGGTAGCGCGCATCGATCAGTACCATCCTTGAGCTTCTCCGACTTTCGGAAGGGTCAGGGTTAGGGTTAGGGATGAAAGCACATAGGAGAAAGAGATATTCTTGAATAACTTTTTTTGTGAAGGTCGGAGAGACTTGGAAAGTGGTTGCATCTGGACTAATTTGGGTCCTGCGGATCGATTGGTACCATCCCCGAGCTTGTACGACCTTCGGAAGAGGTCGACCGACGAAATTCCCCCAAATCTGAGGAGATATTCTTGAATAACTTTTTTTGTGAAGGTCGGAGAGACTTGCAAGTAGGCTCTACCCCCACTAAATGGGGTAGCGCGCATCGATCGGTACCATCCTTGAGCTTCTCCGACTTTCGGAAGGGTTAGGGTTAGGGATGAAAGCACATAGGAGAAAGAGATATTCTTGAATAACTTTTTTTGTGAAGGTCGGAGAGACTTGCAAGTAGGCTCTACCCCCACTAAATGGGGTAGCGCGCATCGATCGGTACCATCCTTGAGCTTCTCCGACTTTCGGAAGGGTTAGGGTTAGGGTTAGGGATGAAAGCACATAGGAGAAAGAGATATTCTTGAATAACTTTTTTTGTGAAGGTCGGAGAGACTTGCAAGTAGGCTCTACCCCCACTAAATGGGGTAGCGCGCATCGATCGGTACCATCCTTGAGCTTCTCCGACTTTCGGAAGGGTTAGGGTTAGGGTTAGGGATGAAAGCACATAGGAGAAAGAGATATTCTTGAATAACTTTTTTTGTGAAGGTCGGAGAGACTTGGAAAGTGGTTGCATCTGGACTAATTTGGGTCCTGCGGATCGATTGGTACCATCCCCGAGCTTGTACGACCTTCGGAAGAGGTCGACCGACGAAATTCCCCCAAATCTGAGGAGATATTCTTGAATAACTTTTTTTGTGAAGGTCGGAGAGACTTGCAAGGAGGCTCTACCCCCACTAAATGGGGTAGCGCGCATCGATCGGTACCATCCTTGAGCTTCTCCGACTTTCGGAAGGGTTAGGGTTAGGGTTAGGGATGAAAGCACATAGGAGAAAGAGATATTCTTGAATAACTTTTTTTGTGAAGGTCGGAGAGACTTGCAAGTAGGCTCTACCCCCACTAAATGGGGTAGCGCGCATCGATCGGTACCATCCTTGAGCTTCTCCGACTTTCGGAAGGGTTAGGGTTAGGGATGAAAGCACATAGGAGAAAGAGATATTCTTGAATAACTTTTTTTGTGAAGGTCGGAGAGACTTGGAAAGTGGTTGCATCTGGACTAATTTGGGTCCTGCGGATCGATTGGTACCATCCCCGAGCTTGTACGACCTTCGGAAGAGGTCGACCGACGAAATTCCCCCAAATCTGAGGAGATATTCTTGAATAACTTTTTTTGTGAAGGTCGGAGAGACTTGCAAGTAGGCTCTACCCCCACTAAATGGGGTAGCGCGCATCGATCGGTACCATCCTTGAGCTTCTCCGACTTTCGGAAGGGTTAGGGTTAGGGTTAGGGATGAAAGCACATAGGAGAAAGAGATATTCTTGAATAACTTTTTTTGTGAAGGTCGGAGAGACTTGCAAGTAGGCTCTACCCCCACTAAATGGGGTAGCGCACATCGATCGGTACCATCCTTGAGCTTCTCCGACTTTCGGAAGGGTTAGGGTTAGGGTTAGGGATGAAAGCACATAGGAGAAAGAGATATTCTTGAATAACTTTTTTTGTGAAGGTCGGAGAGACTTGGAAAGTGGTTGCATCTGGACTAATTTGGGTCCTGCGGATCGATTGGTACCATCCCCGAGCTTGTACGACCTTCGGAAGAGGTCGAACGACGAAATTCCCCCAAATCTGAGGAGATATTCTTGAATAACTTTTTTTGTGAAGGTCGGAGAGACTTGCAAGTAGGCTCTACCCCCACTAAATGGGGTAGCGCGCATCGATCAGTACCATCCTTGAGCTTCTCCGACTTTCGGAAGGGTCAGGGTTAGGGTTAGGGATGAAAGCACATAGGAGAAAGAGATATTCTTGAATAACTTTTTTTGTGAAGGTCGGAGAGACTTGGAAAGTGGTTGCATCTGGACTAATTTGGGTCCTGCGGATCGATTGGTACCATCCCCGAGCTTGTACGACCTTCGGAAGAGGTCGACCGACGAAATTCCCCCAAATCTGAGGAGATATTCTTGAATAACTTTTTTTGTGAAGGTCGGAGAGACTTGCAAGTAGGCTCTACCCCCACTAAATGGGGTAGCGCGCATCGATCGGTACCATCCTTGAGCTTCTCCGACTTTCGGAAGGGTTAGGGTTAGGGATGAAAGCACATAGGAGAAAGAGATATTCTTGAATAACTTTTTTTGTGAAGGTCGGAGAGACTTGCAAGTAGGCTCTACCCCCACTAAATGGGGTAGCGCGCATCGATCGGTACCATCCTTGAGCTTCTCCGACTTTCGGAAGGGTTAGGGTTAGGGTTAGGGATGAAAGCACATAGGAGAAAGAGATATTCTTGAATAACTTTTTTTGTGAAGGTCGGAGAGACTTGCAAGTAGGCTCTACCCCCACTAAATGGGGTAGCGCGCATCGATCGGTACCATCCTTGAGCTTCTCCGACTTTCGGAAGGGTTAGGGTTAGGGTTAGGGATGAAAGCACATAGGAGAAAGAGATATTCTTGAATAACTTTTTTTGTGAAGGTCGGAGAGACTTGGAAAGTGGTTGCATCTGGACTAATTTGGGTCCTGCGGATCGATTGGTACCATCCCCGAGCTTGTACGACCTTCGGAAGAGGTCGACCGACGAAATTCCCCCAAATCTGAGGAGATATTCTTGAATAACTTTTTTTGTGAAGGTCGGAGAGACTTGCAAGTAGGCTCTACCCCCACTAAATGGGGTAGCGCGCATCGATCGGTACCATCCTTGAGCTTCTCCGACTTTCGGAAGGGTTAGGGTTAGGGTTAGGGATGAAAGCACATAGGAGAAAGAGATATTCTTGAATAACTTTTTTTGTGAAGGTCGGAGAGACTTGCAAGTAGGCTCTACCCCCACTAAATGGGGTAGCGCGCATCGATCGGTACCATCCTTGAGCTTCTCCGACTTTCGGAAGGGTTAGGGTTAGGGTTAGGGATGAAAGCACATAGGAGAAAGAGATATTCTTGAATAACTTTTTTTGTGAAGGTCGGAGAGACTTGGAAAGTGGTTGCATCTGGACTAATTTGGGTCCTGCGGATCGATTGGTACCATCCTTGAGCTTGTACGACCTTCGGAAGAGGTCGACCGACGAAATTCCCCCAAATCTGAGGAGATATTCTTGAATAACTTTTTTTGTGAAGGTCGGAGAGACTTGCAAGTAGGCTCTACCCCCACTAAATGGGGTAGCGCGCATCGATCGGTACCATCCTTGAGCTTCTCCGACTTTCGGAAGGGTTAGGGTTAGGGTTAGGGATGAAAGCACATAGGAGAAAGAGATATTCTTGAATAACTTTTTTTGTGAAGGTCGGAGAGACTTGCAAGTAGGCTCTACCCCCACTAAATGGGGTAGCGCGCATCGATCGGTACCATCCTTGAGCTTCTCCGACTTTCGGAAGGGTTAGGGTTAGGGATGAAAGCACATAGGAGAAAGAGATATTCTTGAATAACTTTTTTTGTGAAGGTCGGAGAGACTTGGAAAGTGGTTGCATCTGGACTAATTTGGGTCCTGCGGATCGATTGGTACCATCCCCGAGCTTGTACGACCTTCGGAAGAGGTCGACCGACGAAATTCCCCCAAATCTGAGGAGATATTCTTGAATAACTTTTTTTGTGAAGGTCGGAGAGACTTGCAAGTAGGCTCTACCCCCACTAAATGGGGTAGCGCGCATCGATCGGTACCATCCTTGAGCTTCTCCGACTTTCGGAAGGGTTAGGGTTAGGGTTAGGGATGAAAGCACATAGGAGAAAGAGATATTCTTGAATAACTTTTTTTGTGAAGGTCGGAGAGACTTGCAAGTAGGCTCTACCCCCACTAAATGGGGTAGCGCACATCGATCGGTACCATCCTTGAGCTTCTCCGACTTTCGGAAGGGTTAGGGTTAGGGTTAGGGATGAAAGCACATAGGAGAAAGAGATATTCTTGAATAACTTTTTTTGTGAAGGTCGGAGAGACTTGGAAAGTGGTTGCATCTGGACTAATTTGGGTCCTGCGGATCGATTGGTACCATCCCCGAGCTTGTACGACCTTCGGAAGAGGTCGAACGACGAAATTCCCCCAAATCTGAGGAGATATTCTTGAATAACTTTTTTTGTGAAGGTCGGAGAGACTTGCAAGTAGGCTCTACCCCCACTAAATGGGGTAGCGCGCATCGATCAGTACCATCCTTGAGCTTCTCCGACTTTCGGAAGGGTCAGGGTTAGGGTTAGGGATGAAAGCACATAGGAGAAAGAGATATTCTTGAATAACTTTTTTTGTGAAGGTCGGAGAGACTTGGAAAGTGGTTGCATCTGGACTAATTTGGGTCCTGCGGATCGATTGGTACCATCCCCGAGCTTGTACGACCTTCGGAAGAGGTCGACCGACGAAATTCCCCCAAATCTGAGGAGATATTCTTGAATAACTTTTTTTGTGAAGGTCGGAGAGACTTGCAAGTAGGCTCTACCCCCACTAAATGGGGTAGCGCGCATCGATCGGTACCATCCTTGAGCTTCTCCGACTTTCGGAAGGGTTAGGGTTAGGGATGAAAGCACATAGGAGAAAGAGATATTCTTGAATAACTTTTTTTGTGAAGGTCGGAGAGACTTGCAAGTAGGCTCTACCCCCACTAAATGGGGTAGCGCGCATCGATCGGTACCATCCTTGAGCTTCTCCGACTTTCGGAAGGGTTAGGGTTAGGGTTAGGGATGAAAGCACATAGGAGAAAGAGATATTCATGAATAACTTTTTTTGTGAAGGTCGGAGAGACTTGCAAGTAGGCTCTACCCCCACTAAATGGGGTAGCGCGCATCGATCGGTACCATCCTTGAGCTTCTCCGACTTTCGGAAGGGTTAGGGTTAGGGTTAGGGATGAAAGCACATAGGAGAAAGAGATATTCTTGAATAACTTTTTTTGTGAAGGTCGGAGAGACTTGGAAAGTGGTTGCATCTGGACTAATTTGGGTCCTGCGGATCGATTGGTACCATCCCCGAGCTTGTACGACCTTCGGAAGAGGTCGACCGACGAAATTCCCCCAAATCTGAGGAGATATTCTTGAATAACTTTTTTTGTGAAGGTCGGAGAGACTTGCAAGTAGGCTCTACCCCCACTAAATGGGGTAGCGCGCATCGATCGGTACCATCCTTGAGCTTCTCCGACTTTCGGAAGGGTTAGGGTTAGGGTTAGGGATGAAAGCACATAGGAGAAAGAGATATTCTTGAATAACTTTTTTTGTGAAGGTCGGAGAGACTTGCAAGTAGGCTCTACCCCCACTAAATGGGGTAACGCGCATCGATCGGTACCATCCTTGAGCTTCTTCGACTTTCGGAAGGGTTAGGGTTAGGGTTAGGGATGAAAGCACATAGGAGAAAGAGATATTCTTGAATAACTTTTTTTGTGAAGGTCGGAGAGACTTGGAAAGTGGTTGCATCTGGACTAATTTGGGTCCTGCGGATCGATTGGTACCATCCCCGAGCTTGTACGACCTTCGGAAGAGGTCGACCGACGAAATTCCCCCAAATCTGAGGAGATATTCTTGAATAACTTTTTTTGTGAAGGTCGGAGAGACTTGCAAGTAGGCTCTACCCCCACTAAATGGGGTAGCGCGCATCGATCGGTACCATCCTTGAGCTTCTCCGACTTTCGGAAGGGTTAGGGTTAGGGTTAGGGATGAAAGCACATAGGAGAAAGAGATATTCTTGAATAACTTTTTTTGTGAAGGTCGGAGAGACTTGCAAGTAGGCTCTACCCCCACTAAATGGGGTAGCGCGCATCGATCAGTACAATCCTTGAGCTTCTCCGACTTTCGGAAGGGTTAGGGTTAGGGTTAGGGATGAAAGCACATAGGAGAAAGAGATATTCTTGAATAACTTTTTTTGTGAAGGTCGGAGAGACTTGGAAAGTGGTTGCATCTGGACTAATTTGGGTCCTGCGGATCGATTGGTACCATCCACGAGCTTGTACGACCTTCGGAAGAGGTCGACCGACGAAATTCCCCCAAATCTGAGGAGATATTCTTGAATAACTTTTTTTGTGAAGGTCGGAGAGACTTGCAAGTAGGCTCTACCCCCACTAAATGGGGTTGCGCGCATCGATCGGTACCATCCTTGAGCTTCTCCGACTTTCGGAAGGGTTAGGGTTAGGGTTAGGGATGAAAGCACATAGGAGAAAGAGATATTCTTGAATAACTTTTTTTGTGAAGGTCGGAGAGACTTGGAAAGTGGTTGCATCTGGACTAATTTGGGTCCTGCGGATCGATTGGTACCATCCCCGAGCTTGTACGACCTTCGAAAGAGGTCGACCGACGAAATTCCCCCAAATCTGAGGAGATATTCTTGAATAACTTTTTTTGTGAAGGTCGGAGAGACTTGCAAGTAGGCTCTACCCCCACTAAATGGGGTTGCGCGCATCGATCAGTACCATCCTTGAGCTTCTCCGACTTTCGGAAGGGTTAGGTTTAGGGTTAGGGATGAAAGCACATAGGAGAAAGAGATATTCTTGAATAACTTTTTTTGTGAAGGTCGGAGAGACTTGGAAAGTGGTTGCATCTGGACTAATTTGGGTCCTGCGGATCGATTGGTACCATCCTTGAGCTTGTACGACCTTCGGAAGAGGTCGACCGACGAAATTCCCCCAAATCTGAGGAGATATTCTTGAATAACTTTTTTTGTGAAGGTCGGAGAGACTTGCAAGTAGGCTCTACCCCCACTAAATGGGGTAGCGCGCATCGATCGGTACCATCCTTGAGCTTCTCCGACTTTCGGAAGGGTTAGGGTTAGGGTTAGGGATGAAAGCACATAGGAGAAAGAGATATTCTTGAATAACTTTTTTTGTGAAGGTCGGAGAGACTTGCAAGTAGGCTCTACCCCCACTAAATGGGGTAGCGCGCATCGATCAGTACAATCCTTGAGCTTCTCCGACTTTCGGAAGGGTTAGGGTTAGGGTTAGGGATGAAAGCACATAGGAGAAAGAGATATTCTTGAATAACTTTTTTTGTGAAGGTCGGAGAGACTTGGAAAGTGGTTGCATCTGGACTAATTTGGGTCCTGCGGATCGATTGGTACCATCCACGAGCTTGTACGACCTTCGGAAGAGGTCGACCGACGAAATTCCCCCAAATCTGAGGAGATATTCTTGAATAACTTTTTTTGTGAAGGTCGGAGAGACTTGCAAGTAGGCTCTACCCCCACTAAATGGGGTTGCGCGCATCGATCGGTACCATCCTTGAGCTTCTCCGACTTTCGGAAGGGTTAGGGTTAGGGTTAGGGATGAAAGCACATAGGAGAAAGAGATATTCTTGAATAACTTTTTTTGTGAAGGTCGGAGAGACTTGCAAGTAGGCTCTACCCCCACTAAATGGGGTAGCGCGCATCGATCGGTACCATCCTTGAGCTTCTCCGACTTTCGGAAGGGTTAGGGTTAGGGTTAGGGATGAAAGCACATAGGAGAAAGAGATATTCTTGAATAACTTTTTTTGTGAAGGTCGGAGAGACTTGGAAAGTGGTTGCATCTGGACTAATTTGGGTCCTGCGGATCGATTGGTACCATCCCCGAGCTTGTACGACCTTCGGAAGAGGTCGACCGACGAAATTCCCCCAAATCTGAGGAGATATTCTTGAATAACTTTTTTTGTGAAGGTCGGAGAGACTTGCAAGTAGGCTCTACCCCCACTAAATGGGGTTGCGCGCATCGATCAGTACCATCCTTGAGCTTCTCCGACTTTCGGAAGGGTTAGGTTTAGGGTTAGGGATGAAAGCACATAGGAGAAAGAGATATTCTTGAATAACTTTTTTTGTGAAGGTCGGAGAGACTTGGAAAGTGGTTGCATCTGGACTAATTTGGGTCCTGCGGATCGATTGGTACCATCCTTGAGCTTGTACGACCTTCGGAAGAGGTCGACCGACGAAATTCCCCCAAATCTGAGGAGATATTCTTGAATAACTTTTTTTGTGAAGGTCGGAGAGACTTGCAAGTAGGCTCTACCCCCACTAAATGGGGTAGCGCGCATCGATCGGTACCATCCTTGAGCTTCTCCGACTTTCGGAAGGGTTAGGGTTAGGGTTAGGGATGAAAGCACATAGGAGAAAGAGATATTCTTGAATAACTTTTTTTGTGAAGGTCGGAGAGACTTGCAAGTAGGCTCTACCCCCACTAAATGGGGTAGCGCGCATCGATCGGTACCATCCTTGAGCTTCTCCGACTTTCGGAAGGGTTAGGGTTAGGGATGAAAGCACATAGGAGAAAGAGATATTCTTGAATAACTTTTTTTGTGAAGGTCGGAGAGACTTGGAAAGTGGTTGCATCTGGACTAATTTGGGTCCTGCGGATCGATTGGTACCATCCCCGAGCTTGTACGACCTTCGGAAGAGGTCGACCGACGAAATTCCCCCAAATCTGAGGAGATATTCTTGAATAACTTTTTTTGTGAAGGTCGGAGAGACTTGCAAGTAGGCTCTACCCCCACTAAATGGGGTTGCGCGCATCGATCGGTACCATCCTTGAGCTTCTCCGACTTTCGGAAGGGTTAGGGTTAGGGTTAGGGATGAAAGCACATAGGAGAAAGAGATATTCTTGAATAACTTTTTTTGTGAAGGTCGGAGAGACTTGGAAAGTGGTTGCATCTGGACTAATTTGGATCCTGCGGATCGATTGGTACCATCCCCGAGCTTGTACGACCTTCGGAAGAGGTCGAACGACGAAATTCCCCCAAATCTGAGGAGATATTCTTGAATAACTTTTTTTGTGAAGGTCGGAGAGACTTGCAAGTAGGCTCTACCCCCACTAAATGGGGTAGCGCGCATCGATCAGTACCATCCTTGAGCTTCTCCGACTTTCGGAAGGGTCAGGGTTAGGGTTAGGGATGAAAGCACATAGGAGAAAGAGATATTCTTGAATAACTTTTTTTGTGAAGGTCGGAGAGACTTGGAAAGTGGTTGCATCTGGACTAATTTGGGTCCTGCGGATCGATTGGTACCATCCTTGAGCTTGTACGACCTTCGGAAGAGGTCGACCGACGAAATTCCCCCAAATCTGAGGAGATATTCTTGAATAACTTTTTTTGTGAAGGTCGGAGAGACTTGCAAGTAGGCTCTACCCCCACTAAATGGGGTAGCGCGCATCGATCGGTACCATCCTTGAGCTTCTCCGACTTTCGGAAGGGTTAGGGTTAGGGTTAGGGATGAAAGCACATAGGAGAAAGAGATATTCTTGAATAACTTTTTTTGTGAAGGTCGGAGAGACTTGCAAGTAGGCTCTACCCCCACTAAATGGGGTAGCGCGCATCGATCGGTACCATCCTTGAGCTTCTCCGACTTTCGGAAGGGTTAGGGTTAGGGATGAAAGCACATAGGAGAAAGAGATATTCTTGAATAACTTTTTTTGTGAAGGTCGGAGAGACTTGGAAAGTGGTTGCATCTGGACTAATTTGGGTCCTGCGGATCGATTGGTACCATCCCCGAGCTTGTACGACCTTCGGAAGAGGTCGACCGACGAAATTCCCCCAAATCTGAGGAGATATTCTTGAATAACTTTTTTTGTGAAGGTCGGAGAGACTTGCAAGTAGGCTCTACCCCCACTAAATGGGGTAGCGCGCATCGATCGGTACCATCCTTGAGCTTCTCCGACTTTCGGAAGGGTTAGGGTTAGGGTTAGGGATGAAAGCACATAGGAGAAAGAGATATTCTTGAATAACTTTTTTTGTGAAGGTCGGAGAGACTTGCAAGTAGGCTCTACCCCCACTAAATGGGGTAGCGCGCATCGATCGGTACCATCCTTGAGCTTCTCCGACTTTCGGAAGGGTTAGGGTTAGGGTTAGGGATGAAAGCACATAGGAGAAAGAGATATTCTTGAATAACTTTTTTTGTGAAGGTCGGAGAGACTTGGAAAGTGGTTGCATCTGGACTAATTTGGGTCCTGCGGATCGATTGGTACCATCCCCGAGCTTGTACGACCTTCGGAAGAGGTCGACCGACGAAATTCCCCCAAATCTGAGGAGATATTCTTGAATAACTTTTTTTGTGAAGGTCGGAGAGACTTGCAAGTAGGCTCTACCCCCACTAAATGGGGTAGCGCGCATCGATCGGTACCATCCTTGAGCTTCTCCGACTTTCGGAAGGGTTAGGGTTAGGGTTAGGGATGAAAGCACATAGGAGAAAGAGATATTCTTGAATAACTTTTTTTGTGAAGGTCGGAGAGACTTGCAAGTAGGCTCTACCCCCACTAAATGGGGTAGCGCGCATCGATCGGTACCATCCTTGAGCTTCTCCGACTTTCGGAAGGGTTAGGGTTAGGGTTAGGGATGAAAGCACATAGGAGAAAGAGATATTCTTGAATAACTTTTTTTGTGAAGGTCGGAGAGACTTGGAAAGTGGTTGCATCTGGACTAATTTGGGTCCTGCGGATCGATTGGTACCATCCCCGAGCTTGTACGACCTTCGGAAGAGGTCGACCGACGAAATTCCCCCAAATCTGAGGAGATATTCTTGAATAACTTTTTTTGTGAAGGTCGGAGAGACTTGCAAGTAGGCTCTACCCCCACTAAATGGGGTTGCGCGCATCGATCAGTACCATCCTTGAGCTTCTCCGACTTTCGGAAGGGTTAGGTTTAGGGTTAGGGATGAAAGCACATAGGAGAAAGAGATATTCTTGAATAACTTTTTTTGTGAAGGTCGGAGAGACTTGGAAAGTGGTTGCATCTGGACTAATTTGGGTCCTGCGGATCGATTGGTACCATCCCCGAGCTTGTACGACCTTCGGAAGAGGTCGACCGACGAAATTCCCCCAAATCTGAGGAGATATTCTTGAATAACTTTTTTTGTGAAGGTCGGAGAGACTTGCAAGTAGGCTCTACCCCCACTAAATGGGGTTGCGCGCATCGATCGGTACCATCCTTGAGCTTCTCCGACTTTCGGAAGGGTTAGGGTTAGGGTTAGGGATGAAAGCACATAGGAGAAAGAGATATTCTTGAATAACTTTTTTTGTGAAGGTCGGAGAGACTTGGAAAGTGGTTGCATCTGGACTAATTTGGATCCTGCGGATCGATTGGTACCATCCCCGAGCTTGTACGACCTTCGGAAGAGGTCGAACGACGAAATTCCCCCAAATCTGAGGAGATATTCTTGAATAACTTTTTTTGTGAAGGTCGGAGAGACTTGCAAGTAGGCTCTACCCCCACTAAATGGGGTAGCGCGCATCGATCAGTACCATCCTTGAGCTTCTCCGACTTTCGGAAGGGTCAGGGTTAGGGTTAGGGATGAAAGCACATAGGAGAAAGAGATATTCTTGAATAACTTTTTTTGTGAAGGTCGGAGAGACTTGGAAAGTGGTTGCATCTGGACTAATTTGGGTCCTGCGGATCGATTGGTACCATCCTTGAGCTTGTACGACCTTCGGAAGAGGTCGACCGACGAAATTCCCCCAAATCTGAGGAGATATTCTTGAATAACTTTTTTTGTGAAGGTCGGAGAGACTTGCAAGTAGGCTCTACCCCCACTAAATGGGGTAGCGCGCATCGATCGGTACCATCCTTGAGCTTCTCCGACTTTCGGAAGGGTTAGGGTTAGGGTTAGGGATGAAAGCACATAGGAGAAAGAGATATTCTTGAATAACTTTTTTTGTGAAGGTCGGAGAGACTTGCAAGTAGGCTCTACCCCCACTAAATGGGGTAGCGCGCATCGATCGGTACCATCCTTGAGCTTCTCCGACTTTCGGAAGGGTTAGGGTTAGGGATGAAAGCACATAGGAGAAAGAGATATTCTTGAATAACTTTTTTTGTGAAGGTCGGAGAGACTTGGAAAGTGGTTGCATCTGGACTAATTTGGGTCCTGCGGATCGATTGGTACCATCCCCGAGCTTGTACGACCTTCGGAAGAGGTCGACCGACGAAATTCCCCCAAATCTGAGGAGATATTCTTGAATAACTTTTTTTGTGAAGGTCGGAGAGACTTGCAAGTAGGCTCTACCCCCACTAAATGGGGTAGCGCGCATCGATTCGTACCATCCTTGAGCTTCTCCGACTTTCGGAAGGGTTAGGGTTAGGGATGAAAGCACATAGGAGAAAGAGATATTCTTGAATAACTTTTTTTGTGAAGGTCGGAGAGACTTGCAAGTAGGCTCTACCCCCACTAAATGGGGTAGCGCGCATCGATCGGTACCATCCTTGAGCTTCTCCGACTTTCGGAAGGGTTAGGGTTAGGGTTAGGGATGAAAGCACATAGGAGAAAGAGATATTCTTGAATAACTTTTTTTGTGAAGGTCGGAGAGACTTGCAAGTAGGCTCTACCCCCACTAAATGGGGTAGCGCGCATCGATCGGTACCATCCTTGAGCTTCTCCGACTTTCGGAAGGGTTAGGGTTAGGGTTAGGGATGAAAGCACATAGGAGAAAGAGATATTCTTGAATAACTTTTTTTGTGAAGGTCGGAGAGACTTGGAAAGTGGTTGCATCTGGACTAATTTGGGTCCTGCGGATCGATTGGTACCATCCCCGAGCTTGTACGACCTTCGGAAGAGGTCGACCGACGAAATTCCCCCAAATCTGAGGAGATATTCTTGAATAACTTTTTTTGTGAAGGTCGGAGAGACTTGCAAGTAGGCTCTACCCCCACTAAATGGGGTAGCGCGCATCGATCGGTACCATCCTTGAGCTTCTCCGACTTTCGGAAGGGTTAGGGTTAGGGTTAGGGATGAAAGCACATAGGAGAAAGAGATATTCTTGAATAACTTTTTTTGTGAAGGTCGGAGAGACTTGCAAGTAGGCTCTACCCCCACTAAATGGGGTAGCGCGCATCGATCGGTACCATCCTTGAGCTTCTCCGACTTTCGGAAGGGTTAGGGTTAGGGTTAGGGATGAAAGCACATAGGAGAAAGAGATATTCTTGAATAACTTTTTTTGTGAAGGTCGGAGAGACTTGCAAGTAGGCTCTACCCCCACTAAATGGGGTAGCGCGCATCGATTGGTACCATCCTTGAGCTTCTCCGACTTTCGGAAGGGTTAGGTTTAGGGTTAGGGATGAAAGCACATAGGAGAAAGAGATATTCTTGAATAACTTTTTTTGTGAAGGTCGGAGAGACTTGGAAAGTGGTTGCATCTGGACTAATTTGGGTCCTGCAGATCGATTGGTACCATCCCCGAGCTTGTACGACCTTCGGAAGAGGTCGACCGACGAAATTCCCCCAAATCTGAGGAGATATTCTTGAATAACTTTTTTTGTGAAGGTCGGAGAGACTTGCAAGTAGGCTCTACCCCCACTAAATGGGGTAGCGCGCATCGATCGGTACCATCCTTGAGCTTCTCCGACTTTCGGAAGGGTTAGGGTTAGGGTTAGGGATGAAAGCACATAGGAGAAAGAGATATTCTTGAATAACTTTTTTTGTGAAGGTCGGAGAGACTTGCAAGTAGGCTCTACCCCCACTAAATGGGGTAACGCGCATCGATCGGTACCATCCTTGAGCTTCTCCGACTTTCGGAAGGGTTAGGGTTAGGGTTAGGGATGAAAGCACATAGGAGAAAGAGATATTCTTGAATAACTTTTTTTGTGAAGGTCGGAGAGACTTGGAAAGTGGTTGCATCTGGACTAATTTGGGTCCTGCGGATCGATTGGTACCATCCCCGAGCTTGTACGACCTTCGGAAGAGGTCGACCGACGAAATTCCCCCAAATCTGAGGAGATATTCTTGAATAACTTTTTTTGTGAAGGTCGGAGAGACTTGCAAGTAGGCTCTACCCCCACTAAATGGGGTAGCGCGCATCGATCAGTACCATCCTTGAGCTTCTCCGACTTTCGGAAGGGTTAGGGTTAGGGTTAGGGATGAAAGCACATAGGAGAAAGAGATATTCTTGAATAACTTTTTTTGTGAAGGTCGGAGAGACTTGCAAGTAGGCTCTACCCCCACTAAATGGGGTAGCGCGCATCGATCGGTACCATCCTTGAGCTTCTCCGACTTTCGGAAGGGTTAGGGTTAGGGTTAGGGATGAAAGCACATAGGAGAAAGAGATATTCTTGAATAACTTTTTTTGTGAAGGTCGGAGAGACTTGGAAAGTGGTTGCATCTGGACTAATTTGGGTCCTGCGGATCGATTGGTACCATCCCCGAGCTTGTACGACCTTCGGAAGAGGTCGACCGACGAAATTCCCCCAAATCTGAGGAGATATTCTTGAATAACTTTTTTTGTGAAGGTCGGAGAGACTTGCAAGTAGGCTCTACCCCCACTAAATGGGGTAGCGCGCATCGATCGGTACCATCCTTGAGCTTCTCCGACTTTCGGAAGGGTTAGGGTTAGGGTTAGGGATGAAAGCACATAGGAGAAAGAGATATTCTTGAATAACTTTTTTTGTGAAGGTCGGAGAGACTTGCAAGTAGGCTCTACCCCCACTAAATGGGGTAGCGCGCATCGATCGGTACCATCCTTGAGCTTCTCCGACTTTCGGAAGGGTTAGGGTTAGGGTTAGGGATGAAAGCACATAGGAGAAAGAGATATTCTTGAATAACTTTTTTTGTGAAGGTCGGAGAGACTTGCAAGTAGGCTCTACCCCCACTAAATGGGGTAGCGCGCATCGATTGGTACCATCCTTGAGCTTCTCCGACTTTCGGAAGGGTTAGGTTTAGGGTTAGGGATGAAAGCACATAGGAGAAAGAGATATTCTTGAATAACTTTTTTTGTGAAGGTCGGAGAGACTTGGAAAGTGGTTGCATCTGGACTAATTTGGGTCCTGCGGATCGATTGGTACCATCCCCGAGCTTGTACGACCTTCGGAAGAGGTCGACCGACGAAATTCCCCCAAATCTGAGGAGATATTCTTGAATAACTTTTTTTGTGAAGGTCGGAGAGACTTGCAAGTAGGCTCTACCCCCACTAAATGGGGTAGCGCGCATCGATCGGTACCATCTTTGAGCTTCTCCGACTTTCGGAAGGGTTAGGGTTAGGGTTAGGGATGAAAGCACATAGGAGAAAGAGATATTCTTGAATAACTTTTTTTGTGAAGGTCGGAGAGACTTGCAAGTAGGCTCTACCCCCACTAAATGGGGTAACGCGCATCGATCGGTACCATCCTTGAGCTTCTCCGACTTTCGGAAGGGTTAGGGTTAGGGTTAGGGATGAAAGCACATAGGAGAAAGAGATATTCTTGAATAACTTTTTTTGTGAAGGTCGGAGAGACTTGGAAAGTGGTTGCATCTGGACTAATTTGGGTCCTGCGGATCGATTGGTACCATCCCCGAGCTTGTACGACCTTCGGAAGAGGTCGACCGACGAAATTCCCCCAAATCTGAGGAGATATTCTTGAATAACTTTTTTTGTGAAGGTCGGAGAGACTTGCAAGTAGGCTCTACCCCCACTAAATGGGGTAGCGCGCATCGATCGGTACCATCCTTGAGCTTCTCCGACTTTCGGAAGGGTTAGGGTTAGGGTTAGGGATGAAAGCACATAGGAGAAAGAGATATTCTTGAATAACTTTTTTTGTGAAGGTCGGAGAGACTTGCAAGTAGGCTCTACCCCCACTAAATGGGGTAGCGCGCATCGATCAGTACAATCCTTGAGCTTCTCCGACTTTCGGAAGGGTTAGGGTTAGGGTTAGGGATGAAAGCACATAGGAGAAAGAGATATTCTTGAATAACTTTTTTTGTGAAGGTCGGAGAGACTTGGAAAGTGGTTGCATCTGGACTAATTTGGGTCCTGCGGATCGATTGGTACCATCCACGAGCTTGTACGACCTTCGGAAGAGGTCGACCGACGAAATTCCCCCAAATCTGAGGAGATATTCTTGAATAACTTTTTTTGTGAAGGTCGGAGAGACTTGCAAGTAGGCTCTACCCCCACTAAATGGGGTTGCGCGCATCGATCGGTACCATCCTTGAGCTTCTCCGACTTTCGGAAGGGTTAGGGTTAGGGTTAGGGATGAAAGCACATAGGAGAAAGAGATATTCTTGAATAACTTTTTTTGTGAAGGTCGGAGAGACTTGCAAGTAGGCTCTACCCCCACTAAATGGGGTAGCGCGCATCGATCGGTACCATCCTTGAGCTTCTCCGACTTTCGGAAGGGTTAGGGTTAGGGTTAGGGATGAAAGCACATAGGAGAAAGAGATATTCTTGAATAACTTTTTTTGTGAAGGTCGGAGAGACTTGGAAAGTGGTTGCATCTGGACTAATTTGGGTCCTGCGGATCGATTGGTACCATCCCCGAGCTTGTACGACCTTCGGAAGAGGTCGACCGACGAAATTCCCCCAAATCTGAGGAGATATTCTTGAATAACTTTTTTTGTGAAGGTCGGAGAGACTTGCAAGTAGGCTCTACCCCCACTAAATGGGGTTGCGCGCATCGATCAGTACCATCCTTGAGCTTCTCCGACTTTCGGAAGGGTTAGGTTTAGGGTTAGGGATGAAAGCACATAGGAGAAAGAGATATTCTTGAATAACTTTTTTTGTGAAGGTCGGAGAGACTTGGAAAGTGGTTGCATCTGGACTAATTTGGGTCCTGCGGATCGATTGGTACCATCCTTGAGCTTGTACGACCTTCGGAAGAGGTCGACCGACGAAATTCCCCCAAATCTGAGGAGATATTCTTGAATAACTTTTTTTGTGAAGGTCGGAGAGACTTGCAAGTAGGCTCTACCCCCACTAAATGGGGTAGCGCGCATCGATCGGTACCATCCTTGAGCTTCTCCGACTTTCGGAAGGGTTAGGGTTAGGGTTAGGGATGAAAGCACATAGGAGAAAGAGATATTCTTGAATAACTTTTTTTGTGAAGGTCGGAGAGACTTGCAAGTAGGCTCTACCCCCACTAAATGGGGTAGCGCGCATCGATCGGTACCATCCTTGAGCTTCTCCGACTTTCGGAAGGGTTAGGGTTAGGGATGAAAGCACATAGGAGAAAGAGATATTCTTGAATAACTTTTTTTGTGAAGGTCGGAGAGACTTGGAAAGTGGTTGCATCTGGACTAATTTGGGTCTTGCGGATCGATTGGTTCCATCCCCGAGCTTGTACGACCTTCGGAAGAGGTCGACCGACGAAATTCCCCCAAATCTGAGGAGATATTCTTGAATAACTTTTTTTGTGAAGGTCGGAGAGACTTGCAAGTAGGCTCTACCCCCACTAAATGGGGTTGCGCGCATCGATCGGTACCATCCTTGAGCTTCTCCGACTTTCGGAAGGGTTAGGGTTAGGGTTAGGGATGAAAGCACATAGGAGAAAGAGATATTCTTGAATAACTTTTTTTGTGAAGGTCGGAGAGACTTGGAAAGTGGTTGCATCTGGACTAATTTGGGTCCTGCGGATCGATTGGTACCATCCTTGAGCTTGTACGACCTTCGGAAGAGGTCGACCGACGAAATTCCCCCAAATCTGAGGAGATATTCTTGAATAACTTTTTTTGTGAAGGTCGGAGAGACTTGCAAGTAGGCTCTACCCCCACTAAATGGGGTAGCGCGCATCGATCGGTACCATCCTTGAGCTTCTCCGACTTTCGGAAGGGTTAGGGTTAGGGTTAGGGATGAAAGCACATAGGAGAAAGAGATATTCTTGAATAACTTTTTTTGTGAAGGTCGGAGAGACTTGCAAGTAGGCTCTACCCCCACTAAATGGGGTAGCGCGCATCGATCGGTACCATCCTTGAGCTTCTCCGACTTTCGGAAGGGTTAGGGTTAGGGATGAAAGCACATAGGAGAAAGAGATATTCTTGAATAACTTTTTTTGTGAAGGTCGGAGAGACTTGGAAAGTGGTTGCATCTGGACTAATTTGGGTCCTGCGGATCGATTGGTACCATCCCCGAGCTTGTACGACCTTCGGAAGAGGTCGACCGACGAAATTCCCCCAAATCTGAGGAGATATTCTTGAATAACTTTTTTTGTGAAGGTCGGAGAGACTTGCAAGTAGGCTCTACCCCCACTAAATGGGGTAGCGCGCATCGATCGGTACCATCCTTGAGCTTCTCCGACTTTCGGAAGGGTTAGGGTTAGGGTTAGGGATGAAAGCACATAGGAGAAAGAGATATTCTTGAATAACTTTTTTTGTGAAGGTCGGAGAGACTTGCAAGTAGGCTCTACCCCCACTAAATGGGGTAGCGCGCATCGATCGGTACCATCCTTGAGCTTCTCCGACTTTCGGAAGGGTTAGGGTTAGGGTTAGGGATGAAAGCACATAGGAGAAAGAGATATTCTTGAATAACTTTTTTTGTGAAGGTCGGAGAGACTTGGAAAGTGGTTGCATCTGGACTAATTTGGGTCCTGCGGATCGATTGGTACCATCCCCGAGCTTGTACGACCTTCGGAAGAGGTCGAACGACGAAATTCCCCCAAATCTGAGGAGATATTCTTGAATAACTTTTTTTGTGAAGGTCGGAGAGACTTGCAAGTAGGCTCTACCCCCACTAAATGGGGTAGCGCGCATCGATCAGTACCATCCTTGAGCTTCTCCGACTTTCGGAAGGGTCAGGGTTAGGGTTAGGGATGAAAGCACATAGGAGAAAGAGATATTCTTGAATAACTTTTTTTGTGAAGGTCGGAGAGACTTGGAAAGTGGTTGCATCTGGACTAATTTGGGTCCTGCGGATCGATTGGTACCATCCCCGAGCTTGTACGACCTTCGGAAGAGGTCGACCGACGAAATTCCCCCAAATCTGAGGAGATATTCTTGAATAACTTTTTTTGTGAAGGTCGGAGAGACTTGCAAGTAGGCTCTACCCCCACTAAATGGGGTAGCGCGCATCGATCGGTACCATCCTTGAGCTTCTCCGACTTTCGGAAGGGTTAGGGTTAGGGATGAAAGCACATAGGAGAAAGAGATATTCTTGAATAACTTTTTTTGTGAAGGTCGGAGAGACTTGCAAGTAGGCTCTACCCCCACTAAATGGGGTAGCGCGCATCGATCGGTACCATCCTTGAGCTTCTCCGACTTTCGGAAGGGTTAGGGTTAGGGTTAGGGATGAAAGCACATAGGAGAAAGAGATATTCTTGAATAACTTTTTTTGTGAAGGTCGGAGAGACTTGGAAAGTGGTTGCATCTGGACTAATTTGGGTCCTGCGGATCGATTGGTACCATCCCCGAGCTTGTACGACCTTCGGAAGAGGTCGACCGACGAAATTCCCCCAAATCTGAGGAGATATTCTTGAATAACTTTTTTTGTGAAGGTCGGAGAGACTTGCAAGTAGGCTCTACCCCCACTAAATGGGGTAGCGCGCATCGATCGGTACCATCCTTGAGCTTCTCCGACTTTCGGAAGGGTTAGGGTTAGGGTTAGGGATGAAAGCACATAGGAGAAAGAGATATTCTTGAATAACTTTTTTTGTGAAGGTCGGAGAGACTTGCAAGTAGGCTCTACCCCCACTAAATGGGGTAGCGCGCATCGATCGGTACCATCCTTGAGCTTCTCCGACTTTCGGAAGGGTTAGGGTTAGGGTTAGGGATGAAAGCACATAGGAGAAAGAGATATTCTTGAATAACTTTTTTTGTGAAGGTCGGAGAGACTTGCAAGTAGGCTCTACCCCCACTAAATGGGGTAGCGCGCATCGATTGGTACCATCCTTGAGCTTCTCCGACTTTCGGAAGGGTTAGGTTTAGGGTTAGGGATGAAAGCACATAGGAGAAAGAGATATTCTTGAATAACTTTTTTTGTGAAGGTCGGAGAGACTTGGAAAGTGGTTGCATCTGGACTAATTTGGGTCCTGCGGATCGATTGGTACCATCCCCGAGCTTGTACGACCTTCGGAAGAGGTCGACCGACGAAATTCCCCCAAATCTGAGGAGATATTCTTGAATAACTTTTTTTGTGAAGGTCGGAGAGACTTGCAAGTAGGCTCTACCCCCACTAAATGGGGTAGCGCGCATCGATCGGTACCATCCTTGAGCTTCTCCGACTTTCGGAAGGGTTAGGGTTAGGGTTAGGGATGAAAGCACATAGGAGAAAGAGATATTCTTGAATAACTTTTTTTGTGAAGGTCGGAGAGACTTGCAAGTAGGCTCTACCCCCACTAAATGGGGTAACGCGCATCGATCGGTACCATCCTTGAGCTTCTCCGACTTTCGGAAGGGTTAGGGTTAGGGTTAGGGATGAAAGCACATAGGAGAAAGAGATATTCTTGAATAACTTTTTTTGTGAAGGTCGGAGAGACTTGGAAAGTGGTTGCATCTGGACTAATTTGGGTCCTGCGGATCGATTGGTACCATCCCCGAGCTTGTACGACCTTCGGAAGAGGTCGACCGACGAAATTCCCCCAAATCTGAGGAGATATTCTTGAATAACTTTTTTTGTGAAGGTCGGAGAGACTTGCAAGTAGGCTCTACCCCCACTAAATGGGGTAGCGCGCATCGATCGGTACCATCGTTGAGCTTCTCCGACTTTCGGAAGGGTTAGGGTTAGGGTTAGGGATGAAAGCACATAGGAGAAAGAGATATTCTTGAATAACTTTTTTTGTGAAGGTCGGAGAGACTTGCAAGTAGGCTCTACCCCCACTAAATGGGGTAGCGCGCATCGATCAGTACAATCCTTGAGCTTCTCCGACTTTCGGAAGGGTTAGGGTTAGGGATGAAAGCACATAGGAGAAAGAGATATTCTTGAATAACTTTTTTTGTGAAGGTCGGAGAGACTTGGAAAGTGGTTGCATCTGGACTAATTTGGGTCCTGCGGATCGATTGGTACCATCCACGAGCTTGTACGACCTTCGGAAGAGGTCGACCGACGAAATTCCCCCAAATCTGAGGAGATATTCTTGAATAACTTTTTTTGTGAAGGTCGGAGAGACTTGCAAGTAGGCTCTACCCCCACTAAATGGGGTTGCGCGCATCGATCGGTACCATCCTTGAGCTTCTCCGACTTTCGGAAGGGTTAGGGTTAGGGTTAGGGATGAAAGCACATAGGAGAAAGAGATATTCTTGAATAACTTTTTTTGTGAAGGTCGGAGAGACTTGCAAGTAGGCTCTACCCCCACTAAATGGGGTAGCGCGCATCGATCGGTACCATCCTTGAGCTTCTCCGACTTTCGGAAGGGTTAGGGTTAGGGTTAGGGATGAAAGCACATAGGAGAAAGAGATATTCTTGAATAACTTTTTTTGTGAAGGTCGGAGAGACTTGGAAAGTGGTTGCATCTGGACTAATTTGGGTCCTGCGGATCGATTGGTACCATCCCCGAGCTTGTACGACCTTCGGAAGAGGTCGACCGACGAAATTCCCCCAAATCTGAGGAGATATTCTTGAATAACTTTTTTTGTGAAGGTCGGAGAGACTTGCAAGTAGGCTCTACCCCCACTAAATGGGGTTGCGCGCATCGATCAGTACCATCCTTGAGCTTCTCCGACTTTCGGAAGGGTTAGGTTTAGGGTTAGGGATGAAAGCACATAGGAGAAAGAGATATTCTTGAATAACTTTTTTTGTGAAGGTCGGAGAGACTTGGAAAGTGGTTGCATCTGGACTAATTTGGGTCCTGCGGATCGATTGGTACCATCCCCGAGCTTGTACGACCTTCGGAAGAGGTCGACCGACGAAATTCCCCCAAATCTGAGGAGATATTCTTGAATAACTTTTTTTGTGAAGGTCGGAGAGACTTGCAAGTAGGCTATACCCCCACTAAATGGGGTAGCGCGCATCGATCGGTACCATCCTTGAGCTTCTCCGACTTTCGGAAGGGTTAGGGTTAGGGTTAGGGATGAAAGCACATAGGAGAAAGAGATATTCTTGAATAACTTTTTTTGTGAAGGTCGGAGAGACTTGCAAGTAGGCTCTACCCCCACTAAATGGGGTAACGCGCATCGATCGGTACCATCCTTGAGCTTCTCCGACTTTCGGAAGGGTTAGGGTTAGGGTTAGGGATGAAAGCACATAGGAGAAAGAGATATTCTTGAATAACTTTTTTTGTGAAGGTCGGAGAGACTTGGAAAGTGGTTGCATCTGGACTAATTTGGGTCCTGCGGATCGATTGGTACCATCCCCGAGCTTGTACGACCTTCGGAAGAGGTCGACCGACGAAATTCCCCCAAATCTGAGGAGATATTCTTGAATAACTTTTTTTGTGAAGGTCGGAGAGACTTGCAAGTAGGCTCTACCCCCACTAAATGGGGTAGCGCGCATCGATCGGTACCATCCTTGAGCTTCTCCGACTTTCGGAAGGGTTAGGGTTAGGGTTAGGGATGAAAGCACATAGGAGAAAGAGATATTCTTGAATAACTTTTTTTGTGAAGGTCGGAGAGACTTGCAAGTAGGCTCTACCCCCACTAAATGGGGTAGCGCGCATCGATCAGTACAATCCTTGAGCTTCTCCGACTTTTGGAAGGGTTAGGGTTAGGGATAGGGATGAAAGCACATAGGAGAAAGAGATATTCTTGAATAACTTTTTTTGTGAAGGTCGGAGAGACTTGGAAAGTGGTTGCATCTGGACTAATTTGGGTCCTGCGGATCGATTGGTACCATCCACGAGCTTGTACGACCTTCGGAAGAGGTCGACCGACGAAATTCCCCCAAATCTGAGGAGATATTCTTGAATAACTTTTTTTGTGAAGGTCGGAGAGACTTGCAAGTAGGCTCTACCCCCACTAAATGGGGTTGCGCGCATCGATCGGTACCATCCTTGAGCTTCTCCGACTTTCGGAAGGGTTAGGGTTAGGGTTAGGGATGAAAGCACATAGGAGAAAGAGATATTCTTGAATAACTTTTTTTGTGAAGGTCGGAGAGACTTGCAAGTAGGCTCTACCCCCACTAAATGGGGTAGCGCGCATCGATCGGTACCATCCTTGAGCTTCTCCGACTTTTGGAAGGGTTAGGGTTAGGGTTAGGGATGAAAGCACATAGGAGAAAGAGATATTCTTGAATAACTTTTTTTGTGAAGGTCGGAGAGACTTGGAAAGTGGTTGCATCTGGACTAATTTGGGTCCTGCGGATCGATTGGTACCATCCCCGAGCTTGTACGACCTTCGGAAGAGGTCGACCGACGAAATTCCCCCAAATCTGAGGAGATATTCTTGAATAACTTTTTTTGTGAAGGTCGGAGAGACTTGCAAGTAGGCTCTACCCCCACTAAATGGGGTTGCGCGCATCGATCAGTACCATCCTTGAGCTTCTCCGACTTTCGGAAGGGAGGGGTTAGGGTTAGGGATGAAAGCACATAGGAGAAAGAGATATTCTTGAATAACTTTTTTTGTGAAGGTCGGAGAGACTTGGAAAGTGGTTGCATCTGGACTAATTTGGGTCCTGCGGATCGATTGGTACCATCCCTGAGCTTGTACGACCTTTGGAAGAGGTCGACCGACGAAATTCCCCCAAATCTGAGGAGATATTCTTGAATAAATTTTTTTGTGAAGGTCGGAGAGACTTGCAAGTAGGCTCTACCCCCACTAAATGGGGTAGCGCGCATCGATCGGTACCATCCTTGAGCTTCTCCGACTTTCGGAAGGGTTAGGGTTAGGGTTAGGGATGAAAGCACATAGGAGAAAGAGATATTCTTGAATAACTTTTTTTGTGAAGGTCGGAGAGACTTGCAAGTAGGCTCTACCCCCACTAAATGGAGTAGCGCGCATCGATCGGTACCATCCTTGAGCTTCTCCGACTTTCGGAAGGGTTAGGGTTAGGGTTAGGGATGAAAGCACATAGGAGAAAGAGATATTCTTGAATAACTTTTTTTGTGAAGGTCGGAGAGACTTGGAAAGTGGTTGCATCTGGACTAATTTGGGTCCTGCGGATCGATTGGTACCATCCCTGAGCTTGTACGACCTTTGGAAGAGGTCGACCGACGAAATTCCCCCAAATCTGAGGAGATATTCTTGAATAAATTTTTTTGTGAAGGTCGGAGAGACTTGCAAGTAGGCTCTACCCCCACTAAATGGGGTTGCGCGCATCGATCGGTACCATCCTTGAGCTTCTCCGACTTTCGGAAGGGTTAGGGTTAGGGTTAGGGATGAAAGCACATAGGAGAAAGAGATATTCTTGAATAACTTTTTTTGTGAAGGTCGGAGAGACTTGCAAGTAGGCTCTACCCCCACTAAATGGGGTAGCGCGCATCGATCGGTACCATCCTTGAGCTTCTCCGACTTTCGGAAGGGTTAGGGTTAGGGATGAAAGCACATAGGAGAAAGAGATATTCTTGAATAACTTTTTTTGTGAAGGTCGGAGAGACTTGGAAAGTGGTTGCATCTGGACTAATTTGGGTCCTGCGGATCGATTGGTACCATCCCCGAGCTTGTACGACCTTCGGAAGAGGTCGACCGACGAAATTCCCCCAAATCTGAGGAGATATTCTTGAATAACTTTTTTTGTGAAGGTCGGAGAGACTTGCAAGTAGGCTCTACCCCCACTAAATGGGGTAGCGCGCATCGATCGGTACCATCCTTGAGCTTCTCCGACTTTCGGAAGGGTTAGGGTTAGGGTTAGGGATGAAAGCACATAGGAGAAAGAGATATTCTTGAATAACTTTTTTTGTGAAGGTCGGAGAGACTTGCAAGTAGGCTCTACCCCCACTAAATGGGGTAGCGCGCATCGATCGGTACCATCCTTGAGCTTCTCCGACTTTCGGAAGGGTTAGGGTTAGGGTTAGGGATGAAAGCACATAGGAGAAAGAGATATTCTTGAATAACTTTTTTTGTGAAGGTCGGAGAGACTTGGAAAGTGGTTGCATCTGGACTAATTTGGGTCCTGCGGATCGATTGGTACCATCCCCGAGCTTGTACGACCTTCGGAAGAGGTCGAACGACGAAATTCCCCCAAATCTGAGGAGATATTCTTGAATAACTTTTTTTGTGAAGGTCGGAGAGACTTGCAAGTAGGCTCTACCCCCACTAAATGGGGTAGCGCGCATCGATCAGTACCATCCTTGAGCTTCTCCGACTTTCGGAAGGGTCAGGGTTAGGGTTAGGGATGAAAGCACATAGGAGAAAGAGATATTCTTGAATAACTTTTTTTGTGAAGGTCGGAGAGACTTGGAAAGTGGTTGCATCTGGACTAATTTGGGTCCTGCGGATCGATTGGTACCATCCCCGAGCTTGTACGACCTTCGGAAGAGGTCGACCGACGAAATTCCCCCAAATCTGAGGAGATATTCTTGAATAACTTTTTTTGTGAAGGTCGGAGAGACTTGCAAGTAGGCTCTACCCCCACTAAATGGGGTAGCGCGCATCGATCGGTACCATCCTTGAGCTTCTCCGACTTTCGGAAGGGTTAGGGTTAGGGTTAGGGATGAAAGCACATAGGAGAAAGAGATATTCTTGAATAACTTTTTTTGTGAAGGTCGGAGAGACTTGCAAGTAGGCTCTACCCCCACTAAATGGGGTAGCGCGCATCGATCGGTACCATCCTTGAGCTTCTCCGACTTTCGGAAGGGTTAGGGTTAGGGTTAGGGATGAAAGCACATAGGAGAAAGAGATATTCTTGAATAACTTTTTTTGTGAAGGTCGGAGAGACTTGCAAGTAGGCTCTACCCCCACTAAATGGGGTAGCGCGCATCGATCGGTACCATCTTTGAGCTTCTCCGACTTTCGGAAGGGTTAGGGTTAGGGTTAGGGATGAAAGCACATAGGAGAAAGAGATATTCTTGAATAACTTTTTTTGTGAAGGTCGGAGAGACTTGAAAAGTGGTTGCATCTGGACTAATTTGGGTCCTGCGGATCGATTGGTACCATCCCCGAGCTTGTACGACCTTCGGAAGAGGTCGACCGACGAAATTCCCCCAAATCTGAGGAGATATTCTTGAATAACTTTTTTTGTGAAGGTCGGAGAGACTTGCAAGTAGGCTCTACCCCCACTAAATGGGGTAGCGCGCATCGATCGGTACCATCCTTGAGCTTCTCCGACTTTCGGAAGGGTTAGGGTTAGGGTTAGGGATGAAAGCACATAGGAGAAAGAGATATTCTTGAATAACTTTTTTTGTGAAGGTCGGAGAGACTTGCAAGTAGGCTCTACCCCCACTAAATGGGGTAGCGCGCATCGATCGGTACCATCCTTGAGCTTCTCCGACTTTTGGAAGGGTTAGGGTTAGGGTTAGGGATGAAAGCACATAGGAGAAAGAGATATTCTTGAATAACTTTTTTTGTGAAGGTCGGAGAGACTTGGAAAGTGGTTGCATCTGGACTAATTTGGGTCCTGCGGATCGATTGGTACCATCCCCGAGCTTGTACGACCTTCGGAAGAGGTCGACCGACGAAATTCCCCCAAATCTGAGGAGATATTCTTGAATAACTTTTTTTGTGAAGGTCGGAGAGACTTGCAAGTAGGCTCTACCCCCACTAAATGGGGTAGCGCGCATCGATCGGTACCATCCTTGAGCTTCTCCGACTTTCGGAAGGGTTAGGGTTAGGGTTAGGGATGAAAGCACATAGGAGAAAGAGATATTCTTGAATAACTTTTTTTGTGAAGGTCGGAGAGACTTGCAAGTAGGCTCTACCCCCACTAAATGGGGTAGCGCGCATCGATCGGTACCATCCTTGAGCTTCTCCGACTTTCGGAAGGGTTAGGGTTAGGGTTAGGGATGAAAGCACATAGGAGAAAGAGATATTCTTGAATAACTTTTTTTGTGAAGGTCGGAGAGACTTGCAAGTAGGCTCTACCCCCACTAAATGGGGTAGCGCGCATCGATCGGTACCATCTTTGAGCTTCTCCGACTTTCGGAAGGGTTAGGGTTAGGGTTAGGGATGAAAGCACATAGGAGAAAGAGATATTCTTGAATAACTTTTTTTGTGAAGGTCGGAGAGACTTGAAAAGTGGTTGCATCTGGACTAATTTGGGTCCTGCGGATCGATTGGTACCATCCCCGAGCTTGTACGACCTTCGGAAGAGGTCGACCGACGAAATTCCCCCAAATCTGAGGAGATATTCTTGAATAACTTTTTTTGTGAAGGTCGGAGAGACTTGCAAGTAGGCTCTACCCCCACTAAATGGGGTAGCGCGCATCGATCGGTACCATCCTTGAGCTTCTCCGACTTTCGGAAGGGTTAGGGTTAGGGTTAGGGATGAAAGCACATAGGAGAAAGAGATATTCTTGAATAACTTTTTTTGTGAAGGTCGGAGAGACTTGCAAGTAGGCTCTACCCCCACTAAATGGGGTAGCGCGCATCGATCGGTACCATCCTTGAGCTTCTCCGACTTTTGGAAGGGTTAGGGTTAGGGTTAGGGATGAAAGCACATAGGAGAAAGAGATATTCTTGAATAACTTTTTTTGTGAAGGTCGGAGAGACTTGCAAGTAGGCTCTACCCCCACTAAATGGGGTAGCGCGCATCGATCGGTACCATCCTTGAGCTTCTCCGACTTTCGGAAGGGTTAGGGTTAGGGTTAGGGATGAAAGCACATAGGAGAAAGAGATATTCTTGAATAACTTTTTTTGTGAAGGTCGGAGAGACTTGCAAGTAGGCTCTACCCCCACTAAATGGGGTAGCGCGCATCGATCGGTACCATCCTTGAGCTTCTCCGACTTTCGGAAGGGTTAGGGTTAGGGTTAGGGATGAAAGCACATAGGAGAAAGAGATATTCTTGAATAACTTTTTTTGTGAAGGTCGGAGAGACTTGCAAGTAGGCTCTACCCCCACTAAATGGGGTAGCGCGCATCGATCGGTACCATCCTTGAGCTTCTCCGACTTTCGGAAGGGTTAGGGTTAGGGTTAGGGATGAAAGCACATAGGAGAAAGAGATATTCTTGAATAACTTTTTTTGTGAAGGTCGGAGAGACTTGGAAAGTGGTTGCATCTGGACTAATTTGGGTCCTGCGGATCGATTGGTACCATCCCCGAGCTTGTACGACCTTCGGAAGAGGTCGACCGACGAAATTCCCCCAAATCTGAGGAGATATTCTTGAATAACTTTTTTTGTGAAGGTCGGAGAGACTTGCAAGTAGGCTCTACCCCCACTAAATGGGGTAGCGCGCATCGATCGGTACCATCCTTGAGCTTCTCCGACTTTCGGAAGGGTTAGGGTTAGGGTTAGGGATGAAAGCACATAGGAGAAAGAGATATTCTTGAATAACTTTTTTTGTGAAGGTCGGAGAGACTTGCAAGTAGGCTCTACCCCCACTAAATGGGGTAGCGCGCATCGATCGGTACCATCCTTGAGCTTCTCCGACTTTTGGAAGGGTTAGGGTTAGGGTTAGGGATGAAAGCACATAGGAGAAAGAGATATTCTTGAATAACTTTTTTTGTGAAGGTCGGAGAGACTTGCAAGTAGGCTCTACCCCCACTAAATGGGGTTGCGCGCATCGATCGGTACCATCCTTGAGCTTCTCCGACTTTCGGAAGGGTTAGGGTTAGGGTTAGGGATGAAAGCACATAGGAGAAAGAGATATTCTTGAATAACTTTTTTTGTGAAGGTCGGAGAGACTTGCAAGTAGGCTCTACCCCCACTAAATGGGGTAGCGCGCATCGATCGGTACCATCCTTGAGCTTCTCCGACTTTTGGAAGGGTTAGGGTTAGGGTTAGGGATGAAAGCACATAGGAGAAAGAGATATTCTTGAATAACTTTTTTTGTGAAGGTCGGAGAGACTTGCAAGTAGGCTCTACCCCCACTAAATGGGGTAGCGCGCATCGATCGGTACCATCCTTGAGCTTCTCCGACTTTTGGAAGGGTTAGGGTTAGGGTTAGGGATGAAAGCACATAGGAGAAAGAGATATTCTTGAATAACTTTTTTTGTGAAGGTCGGAGAGACTTGGAAAGTGGTTGCATCTGGACTAATTTGGGTCCTGCGGATCGATTGGTACCATCCCTGAGCTTGTACGACCTTTGGAAGAGGTCGACCGACGAAATTCCCCCAAATCTGAGGAGATATTCTTGAATAAATTTTTTTGTGAAGGTCGGAGAGACTTGCAAGTAGGCTCTACCCCCACTAAATGGGGTTGCGCGCATCGATCGGTACCATCCTTGAGCTTCTCCGACTTTCGGAAGGGTTAGGGTTAGGGATGAAAGCACATAGGAGAAAGAGATATTCTTGAATAACTTTTTTTGTGAAGGTCGGAGAGACTTGCAAGTAGGCTCTACCCCCACTAAATGGGGTAGCGCGCATCGATCGGTACCATCCTTGAGCTTCTCCGACTTTTGGAAGGGTTAGGGTTAGGGTTAGGGATGAAAGCACATAGGAGAAAGAGATATTCTTGAATAACTTTTTTTGTGAAGGTCGGAGAGACTTGCAAGTAGGCTCTACCCCCACTAAATGGGGTAGCGCGCATCGATCGGTACCATCCTTGAGCTTCTCCGACTTTTGGAAGGGTTAGGGTTAGGGTTAGGGATGAAAGCACATAGGAGAAAGAGATATTCTTGAATAACTTTTTTTGTGAAGGTCGGAGAGACTTGGAAAGTGGTTGCATCTGGACTAATTTGGGTCCTGCGGATCGATTGGTACCATCCCTGAGCTTGTACGACCTTTGGAAGAGGTCGACCGACGAAATTCCCCCAAATCTGAGGAGATATTCTTGAATAAATTTTTTTGTGAAGGTCGGAGAGACTTGCAAGTAGGCTCTACCCCCACTAAATGGGGTTGCGCGCATCGATCGGTACCATCCTTGAGCTTCTCCGACTTTCGGAAGGGTTAGGGTTAGGGTTAGGGATGAAAGCACATAGGAGAAAGAGATATTCTTGAATAACTTTTTTTGTGAAGGTCGGAGAGACTTGCAAGTAGGCTCTACCCCCACTAAATGGGGTAGCGCGCATCGATCGGTACCATCCTTGAGCTTCTCCGACTTTCGGAAGGGTTAGGGTTAGGGATGAAAGCACATAGGAGAAAGAGATATTCTTGAATAACTTTTTTTGTGAAGGTCGGAGAGACTTGGAAAGTGGTTGCATCTGGACTAATTTGGGTCCTGCGGATCGATTGGTACCATCCCCGAGCTTGTACGACCTTCGGAAGAGGTCGACCGACGAAATTCCCCCAAATCTGAGGAGATATTCTTGAATAACTTTTTTTGTGAAGGTCGGAGAGACTTGCAAGTAGGCTCTACCCCCACTAAATGGGGTAGCGCGCATCGATCGGTACCATCCTTGAGCTTCTCCGACTTTCGGAAGGGTTAGGGTTAGGGTTAGGGATGAAAGCACATAGGAGAAAGAGATATTCTTGAATAACTTTTTTTGTGAAGGTCGGAGAGACTTGCAAGTAGGCTCTACCCCCACTAAATGGGGTAGCGCGCATCGATCGGTACCATCCTTGAGCTTCTCCGACTTTCGGAAGGGTTAGGGTTAGGGTTAGGGATGAAAGCACATAGGAGAAAGAGATATTCTTGAATAACTTTTTTTGTGAAGGTCGGAGAGACTTGGAAAGTGGTTGCATCTGGACTAATTTGGGTCCTGCGGATCGATTGGTACCATCCCCGAGCTTGTACGACCTTCGGAAGAGGTCGAACGACGAAATTCCCCCAAATCTGAGGAGATATTCTTGAATAACTTTTTTTGTGAAGGTCGGAGAGACTTGCAAGTAGGCTCTACCCCCACTAAATGGGGTAGCGCGCATCGATCAGTACCATCCTTGAGCTTCTCCGACTTTCGGAAGGGTCAGGGTTAGGGTTAGGGATGAAAGCACATAGGAGAAAGAGATATTCTTGAATAACTTTTTTTGTGAAGGTCGGAGAGACTTGGAAAGTGGTTGCATCTGGACTAATTTGGGTCCTGCGGATCGATTGGTACCATCCCCGAGCTTGTACGACCTTCGGAAGAGGTCGACCGACGAAATTCCCCCAAATCTGAGGAGATATTCTTGAATAACTTTTTTTGTGAAGGTCGGAGAGACTTGCAAGTAGGCTCTACCCCCACTAAATGGGGTAGCGCGCATCGATCGGTACCATCCTTGAGCTTCTCCGACTTTCGGAAGGGTTAGGGTTAGGGTTAGGGATGAAAGCACATAGGAGAAAGAGATATTCTTGAATAACTTTTTTTGTGAAGGTCGGAGAGACTTGCAAGTAGGCTCTACCCCCACTAAATGGGGTAGCGCGCATCGATCGGTACCATCCTTGAGCTTCTCCGACTTTCGGAAGGGTTAGGGTTAGGGTTAGGGATGAAAGCACATAGGAGAAAGAGATATTCTTGAATAACTTTTTTTGTGAAGGTCGGAGAGACTTGCAAGTAGGCTCTACCCCCACTAAATGGGGTAGCGCGCATCGATCGGTACCATCTTTGAGCTTCTCCGACTTTCGGAAGGGTTAGGGTTAGGGTTAGGGATGAAAGCACATAGGAGAAAGAGATATTCTTGAATAACTTTTTTTGTGAAGGTCGGAGAGACTTGAAAAGTGGTTGCATCTGGACTAATTTGGGTCCTGCGGATCGATTGGTACCATCCCCGAGCTTGTACGACCTTCGGAAGAGGTCGACCGACGAAATTCCCCCAAATCTGAGGAGATATTCTTGAATAACTTTTTTTGTGAAGGTCGGAGAGACTTGCAAGTAGGCTCTACCCCCACTAAATGGGGTAGCGCGCATCGATCGGTACCATCCTTGAGCTTCTCCGACTTTCGGAAGGGTTAGGGTTAGGGTTAGGGATGAAAGCACATAGGAGAAAGAGATATTCTTGAATAACTTTTTTTGTGAAGGTCGGAGAGACTTGCAAGTAGGCTCTACCCCCACTAAATGGAGTAGCGCGCATCGATCGGTACCATCCTTGAGCTTCTCCGACTTTTGGAAGGGTTAGGGTTAGGGTTAGGGATGAAAGCACATAGGAGAAAGAGATATTCTTGAATAACTTTTTTTGTGAAGGTCGGAGAGACTTGGAAAGTGGTTGCATCTGGACTAATTTGGGTCCTGCGGATCGATTGGTACCATCCCCGAGCTTGTACGACCTTCGGAAGAGGTCGACCGACGAAATTCCCCCAAATCTGAGGAGATATTCTTGAATAACTTTTTTTGTGAAGGTCGGAGAGACTTGCAAGTAGGCTCTACCCCCACTAAATGGGGTAGCGCGCATCGATCGGTACCATCCTTGAGCTTCTCCGACTTTCGGAAGGGTTAGGGTTAGGGTTAGGGATGAAAGCACATAGGAGAAAGAGATATTCTTGAATAACTTTTTTTGTGAAGGTCGGAGAGACTTGCAAGTAGGCTCTACCCCCACTAAATGGGGTAGCGCGCATCGATCGGTACCATCCTTGAGCTTCTCCGACTTTCGGAAGGGTTAGGGTTAGGGTTAGGGATGAAAGCACATAGGAGAAAGAGATATTCTTGAATAACTTTTTTTGTGAAGGTCGGAGAGACTTGCAAGTAGGCTCTACCCCCACTAAATGGGGTAGCGCGCATCGATCGGTACCATCTTTGAGCTTCTCCGACTTTCGGAAGGGTTAGGGTTAGGGTTAGGGATGAAAGCACATAGGAGAAAGAGATATTCTTGAATAACTTTTTTTGTGAAGGTCGGAGAGACTTGAAAAGTGGTTGCATCTGGACTAATTTGGGTCCTGCGGATCGATTGGTACCATCCCCGAGCTTGTACGACCTTCGGAAGAGGTCGACCGACGAAATTCCCCCAAATCTGAGGAGATATTCTTGAATAACTTTTTTTGTGAAGGTCGGAGAGACTTGCAAGTAGGCTCTACCCCCACTAAATGGGGTAGCGCGCATCGATCGGTACCATCCTTGAGCTTCTCCGACTTTCGGAAGGGTTAGGGTTAGGGTTAGGGATGAAAGCACATAGGAGAAAGAGATATTCTTGAATAACTTTTTTTGTGAAGGTCGGAGAGACTTGCAAGTAGGCTCTACCCCCACTAAATGGGGTAGCGCGCATCGATCGGTACCATCCTTGAGCTTCTCCGACTTTTGGAAGGGTTAGGGTTAGGGTTAGGGATGAAAGCACATAGGAGAAAGAGATATTCTTGAATAACTTTTTTTGTGAAGGTCGGAGAGACTTGCAAGTAGGCTCTACCCCCACTAAATGGGGTAGCGCGCATCGATCGGTACCATCCTTGAGCTTCTCCGACTTTCGGAAGGGTTAGGGTTAGGGTTAGGGATGAAAGCACATAGGAGAAAGAGATATTCTTGAATAACTTTTTTTGTGAAGGTCGGAGAGACTTGCAAGTAGGCTTTACCCCCACTAAATGGGGTAGCGCGCATCGATCGGTACCATCCTTGAGCTTCTCCGACTTTCGGAAGGGTTAGGGTTAGGGATGAAAGCACATAGGAGAAAGAGATATTCTTGAATAACTTTTTTTGTGAAGGTCGGAGAGACTTGCAAGTAGGCTCTACCCCCACTAAATGGGGTAGCGCGCATCGATCGGTACCATCCTTGAGCTTCTCCGACTTTCGGAAGGGTTAGGGTTAGGGTTAGGGATGAAAGCACATAGGAGAAAGAGATATTCTTGAATAACTTTTTTTGTGAAGGTCGGAGAGACTTGGAAAGTGGTTGCATCTGGACTAATTTGGGTCCTGCGGATCGATTGGTACCATCCCCGAGCTTGTACGACCTTCGGAAGAGGTCGACCGACGAAATTCCCCCAAATCTGAGGAGATATTCTTGAATAACTTTTTTTGTGAAGGTCGGAGAGACTTGCAAGTAGGCTCTACCCCCACTAAATGGGGTAGCGCGCATCGATCGGTACCATCCTTGAGCTTCTCCGACTTTCGGAAGGGTTAGGGTTAGGGTTAGGGATGAAAGCACATAGGAGAAAGAGATATTCTTGAATAACTTTTTTTGTGAAGGTCGGAGAGACTTGCAAGTAGGCTCTACCCCCACTAAATGGGGTAGCGCGCATCGATCGGTACCATCCTTGAGCTTCTCCGACTTTTGGAAGGGTTAGGGTTAGGGTTAGGGATGAAAGCACATAGGAGAAAGAGATATTCTTGAATAACTTTTTTTGTGAAGGTCGGAGAGACTTGCAAGTAGGCTCTACCCCCACTAAATGGGGTTGCGCGCATCGATCGGTACCATCCTTGAGCTTCTCCGACTTTCGGAAGGGTTAGGGTTAGGGTTAGGGATGAAAGCACATAGGAGAAAGAGATATTCTTGAATAACTTTTTTTGTGAAGGTCGGAGAGACTTGCAAGTAGGCTCTACCCCCACTAAATGGGGTAGCGCGCATCGATCGGTACCATCCTTGAGCTTCTCCGACTTTCGGAAGGGTTAGGGTTAGGGTTAGGGATGAAAGCACATAGGAGAAAGAGATATTCTTGAATAACTTTTTTTGTGAAGGTCGGAGAGACTTGGAAAGTGGTTGCATCTGGACTAATTTGGGTCCTGCGGATCGATTGGTACCATCCCCGAGCTTGTACGACCTTCGGAAGAGGTCGACCGACGAAATTCCCCCAAATCTGAGGAGATATTCTTGAATAACTTTTTTTGTGAAGGTCGGAGAGACTTGCAAGTAGGCTCTACCCCCACTAAATGGGGTTGCGCGCATCGATCAGTACCATCCTTGAGCTTCTCCGACTTTCGGAAGGGTTAGGTTTAGGGTTAGGGATGAAAGCACATAGGAGAAAGAGATATTCTTGAATAACTTTTTTTGTGAAGGTCGGAGAGACTTGGAAAGTGGTTGCATCTGGACTAATTTGGGTCCTGCGGATCGATTGGTACCATCCTTGAGCTTGTACGACCTTCGGAAGAGGTCGACCGACGAAATTCCCCCAAATCTGAGGAGATATTCTTGAATAACTTTTTTTGTGAAGGTCGGAGAGACTTGCAAGTAGGCTCTACCCCCACTAAATGGGGTAGCGCGCATCGATCGGTACCATCCTTGAGCTTCTCCGACTTTCGGAAGGGTTAGGGTTAGGGTTAGGGATGAAAGCACATAGGAGAAAGAGATATTCTTGAATAACTTTTTTTGTGAAGGTCGGAGAGACTTGCAAGTAGGCTCTACCCCCACTAAATGGGGTAGCGCGCATCGATCGGTACCATCCTTGAGCTTCTCCGACTTTCGGAAGGGTTAGGGTTAGGGATGAAAGCACATAGGAGAAAGAGATATTCTTGAATAACTTTTTTTGTGAAGGTCGGAGAGACTTGGAAAGTGGTTGCATCTGGACTAATTTGGGTCTTGCGGATCGATTGGTACCATCCCCGAGCTTGTACGACCTTCGGAAGAGGTCGACCGACGAAATTCCCCCAAATCTGAGGAGATATTCTTGAATAACTTTTTTTGTGAAGGTCGGAGAGACTTGCAAGTAGGCTCTACCCCCACTAAATGGGGTTGCGCGCATCGATCGGTACCATCCTTGAGCTTCTCCGACTTTCGGAAGGGTTAGGGTTAGGGTTAGGGATGAAAGCACATAGGAGAAAGAGATATTCTTGAATAACTTTTTTTGTGAAGGTCGGAGAGACTTGAAAAGTGGTTGCATCTGGACTAATTTGGGTCCTGCGGATCGATTGGTACCATCCCCGAGCTTGTACGACCTTCGGAAGAGGTCGAACGACGAAATTCCCCCAAATCTGAGGAGATATTCTTGAATAACTTTTTTTGTGAAGGTCGGAGAGACTTGCAAGTAGGCTCTACCCCCACTAAATGGGGTTGCGCGCATCGATCAGTACCATCCTTGAGCTTCTCCGACTTTCGGAAGGGTTAGGTTTAGGGTTAGGGATGAAAGCACATAGGAGAAAGAGATATTCTTGAATAACTTTTTTTGTGAAGGTCGGAGAGACTTGGAAAGTGGTTGCATCTGGACTAATTTGGGTCCTGCGGATCGATTGGTACCATCCTTGAGCTTGTACGACCTTCGGAAGAGGTCGACCGACGAAATTCCCCCAAATCTGAGGAGATATTCTTGAATAACTTTTTTTGTGAAGGTCGGAGAGACTTGCAAGTAGGCTCTACCCCCACTAAATGGGGTAGCGCGCATCGATCGGTACCATCCTTGAGCTTCTCCGACTTTCGGAAGGGTTAGGGTTAGGGTTAGGGATGAAAGCACATAGGAGAAAGAGATATTCTTGAATAACTTTTTTTGTGAAGGTCGGAGAGACTTGCAAGTAGGCTCTACCCCCACTAAATGGGGTAGCGCGCATCGATCGGTACCATCCTTGAGCTTCTCCGACTTTCGGAAGGGTTAGGGTTAGGGATGAAAGCACATAGGAGAAAGAGATATTCTTGAATAACTTTTTTTGTGAAGGTCGGAGAGACTTGGAAAGTGGTTGCATCTGGACTAATTTGGGTCTTGCGGATCGATTGGTACCATCCCCGAGCTTGTACGACCTTCGGAAGAGGTCGACCGACGAAATTCCCCCAAATCTGAGGAGATATTCTTGAATAACTTTTTTTGTGAAGGTCGGAGAGACTTGCAAGTAGGCTCTACCCCCACTAAATGGGGTTGCGCGCATCGATCGGTACCATCCTTGAGCTTCTCCGACTTTCGGAAGGGTTAGGGTTAGGGTTAGGGATGAAAGCACATAGGAGAAAGAGATATTCTTGAATAACTTTTTTTGTGAAGGTCGGAGAGACTTGGAAAGTGGTTGCATCTGGACTAATTTGGGTCCTGCGGATCGATTGGTACCATCCCCGAGCTTGTACGACCTTCGGAAGAGGTCGAACGACGAAATTCCCCCAAATCTGAGGAGATATTCTTGAATAACTTTTTTTGTGAAGGTCGGAGAGACTTGCAAGTAGGCTCTACCCCCACTAAATGGGGTAGCGCGCATCGATCAGTACCATCCTTGAGCTTCTCCGACTTTCGGAAGGGTCAGGGTTAGGGTTAGGGATGAAAGCACATAGGAGAAAGAGATATTCTTGAATAACTTTTTTTGTGAAGGTCGGAGAGACTTGGAAAGTGGTTGCATCTGGACTAATTTGGGTCCTGCGGATCGATTGGTACCATCCTTGAGCTTGTACGACCTTCGGAAGAGGTCGACCGACGAAATTCCCCCAAATCTGAGGAGATATTCTTGAATAACTTTTTTTGTGAAGGTCGGAGAGACTTGCAAGTAGGCTCTACCCCCACTAAATGGGGTAGCGCGCATCGATCGGTACCATCTTTGAGCTTCTCCGACTTTCGGAAGGGTTAGGGTTAGGGTTAGGGATGAAAGCACATAGGAGAAAGAGATATTCTTGAATAACTTTTTTTGTGAAGGTCGGAGAGACTTGCAAGTAGGCTCTACCCCCACTAAATGGGGTAGCGCGCATCGATCGGTACCATCCTTGAGCTTCTCCGACTTTCGGAAGGGTTAGGGTTAGGGATGAAAGCACATAGGAGAAAGAGATATTCTTGAATAACTTTTTTTGTGAAGGTCGGAGAGACTTGGAAAGTGGTTGCATCTGGACTAATTTGGGTCCTGCGGATCGATTGGTACCATCCCCGAGCTTGTACGACCTTCGGAAGAGGTCGACCGACGAAATTCCCCCAAATCTGAGGAGATATTCTTGAATAACTTTTTTTGTGAAGGTCGGAGAGACTTGCAAGTAGGCTCTACCCCCACTAAATGGGGTAGCGCGCATCGATCGGTACCATCCTTGAGCTTCTCCGACTTTCGGAAGGGTTAGGGTTAGGGTTAGGGATGAAAGCACATAGGAGAAAGAGATATTCTTGAATAACTTTTTTTGTGAAGGTCGGAGAGACTTGCAAGTAGGCTCTACCCCCACTAAATGGGGTAGCGCGCATCGATCGGTACCATCCTTGAGCTTCTCCGACTTTCGGAAGGGTTAGGGTTAGGGTTAGGGATGAAAGCACATAGGAGAAAGAGATATTCTTGAATAACTTTTTTTGTGAAGGTCGGAGAGACTTGGAAAGTGGTTGCATCTGGACTAATTTGGGTCCTGCGGATCGATTGGTACCATCCCCGAGCTTGTACGACCTTCGGAAGAGGTCGAACGACGAAATTCCCCCAAATCTGAGGAGATATTCTTGAATAACTTTTTTTGTGAAGGTCGGAGAGACTTGCAAGTAGGCTCTACCCCCACTAAATGGGGTAGCGCGCATCGATCAGTACCATCCTTGAGCTTCTCCGACTTTCGGAAGGGTCAGGGTTAGGGTTAGGGATGAAAGCACATAGGAGAAAGAGATATTCTTGAATAACTTTTTTTGTGAAGGTCGGAGAGACTTGGAAAGTGGTTGCATCTGGACTAATTTGGGTCCTGCGGATCGATTGGTACCATCCCCGAGCTTGTACGACCTTCGGAAGAGGTCGACCGACGAAATTCCCCCAAATCTGAGGAGATATTCTTGAATAACTTTTTTTGTGAAGGTCGGAGAGACTTGCAAGTAGGCTCTACCCCCACTAAATGGGGTAGCGCGCATCGATCGGTACCATCCTTGAGCTTCTCCGACTTTCGGAAGGGTTAGGGTTAGGGTTAGGGATGAAAGCACATAGGAGAAAGAGATATTCTTGAATAACTTTTTTTGTGAAGGTCGGAGAGACTTGCAAGTAGGCTCTACCCCCACTAAATGGGGTAGCGCGCATCGATCGGTACCATCCTTGAGCTTCTCCGACTTTCGGAAGGGTTAGGGTTAGGGTTAGGGATGAAAGCACATAGGAGAAAGAGATATTCTTGAATAACTTTTTTTGTGAAGGTCGGAGAGACTTGCAAGTAGGCTCTACCCCCACTAAATGGGGTAGCGCGCATCGATCGGTACCATCTTTGAGCTTCTCCGACTTTCGGAAGGGTTAGGGTTAGGGTTAGGGATGAAAGCACATAGGAGAAAGAGATATTCTTGAATAACTTTTTTTGTGAAGGTCGGAGAGACTTGAAAAGTGGTTGCATCTGGACTAATTTGGGTCCTGCGGATCGATTGGTACCATCCCCGAGCTTGTACGACCTTCGGAAGAGGTCGACCGACGAAATTCCCCCAAATCTGAGGAGATATTCTTGAATAACTTTTTTTGTGAAGGTCGGAGAGACTTGCAAGTAGGCTCTACCCCCACTAAATGGGGTAGCGCGCATCGATCGGTACCATCCTTGAGCTTCTCCGACTTTCGGAAGGGTTAGGGTTAGGGTTAGGGATGAAAGCACATAGGAGAAAGAGATATTCTTGAATAACTTTTTTTGTGAAGGTCGGAGAGACTTGCAAGTAGGCTCTACCCCCACTAAATGGGGTAGCGCGCATCGATCGGTACCATCCTTGAGCTTCTCCGACTTTTGGAAGGGTTAGGGTTAGGGTTAGGGATGAAAGCACATAGGAGAAAGAGATATTCTTGAATAACTTTTTTTGTGAAGGTCGGAGAGACTTGCAAGTAGGCTCTACCCCCACTAAATGGGGTAGCGCGCATCGATCGGTACCATCCTTGAGCTTCTCCGACTTTTGGAAGGGTTAGGGTTAGGGTTAGGGATGAAAGCACATAGGAGAAAGAGATATTCTTGAATAACTTTTTTTGTGAAGGTCGGAGAGACTTGCAAGTAGGCTCTACCCCCACTAAATGGGGTAGCGCGCATCGATCGGTACCATCCTTGAGCTTCTCCGACTTTCGGAAGGGTTAGGGTTAGGGTTAGGGATGAAAGCACATAGGAGAAAGAGATATTCTTGAATAACTTTTTTTGTGAAGGTCGGAGAGACTTGCAAGTAGGCTCTACCCCCACTAAATGGGGTAGCGCGCATCGATCGGTACCATCCTTGAGCTTCTCCGACTTTCGGAAGGGTTAGGGTTAGGGTTAGGGATGAAAGCACATAGGAGAAAGAGATATTCTTGAATAACTTTTTTTGTGAAGGTCGGAGAGACTTGGAAAGTGGTTGCATCTGGACTAATTTGGGTCCTGCGGATCGATTGGTACCATCCCCGAGCTTGTACGACCTTCGGAAGAGGTCGACCGACGAAATTCCCCCAAATCTGAGGAGATATTCTTGAATAACTTTTTTTGTGAAGGTCGGAGAGACTTTCAAGTAGGCTCTACCCCCACTAAATGGGGTAGCGCACATCGATCGGTACCATCCTTGAGCTTCTCCGACTTTCGGAAGGGTTAGGGTTAGGGTTAGGGATGAAAGCACATAGGAGAAAGAGATATTCTTGAATAACTTTTTTTGTGAAGGTCGGAGAGACTTGCAAGTAGGCTCTACCCCCACTAAATGGGGTAGCGCGCATCGATCGGTACCATCTTTGAGCTTCTCCGACTTTTGGAAGGGTTAGGGTTAGGGTTAGGGATGAAAGCACATAGGAGAAAAAGATATTCTTGAATAACTTTTTTTGTGAAGGTCGGAGAGACTTGGAAAGTGGTTGCATCTGGACTAATTTGGGTCCTGCGGATCGATTGGTACCATCCCCGAGCTTGTACGACCTTCGGAAGAGGTCGACCGACGAAATTCCCCCAAATCTGAGGAGATATTCTTGAATAACTTTTTTTGTGAAGGTCGGAGAGACTTGCAAGTAGGCTCTACCCCCACTAAATGGGGTAGCGCACATCGATCGGTACCATTCTTGAGCTTCTCCGACTTTCGGAAGGGTTAGGGTTAGGGATGAAAGCACATAGGAGAAAGAGATATTCTTGAATAACTTTTTTTGTGAAGGTCGGAGAGACTTGCAAGTAGGCTCTACCCCCACTAAATGGGGTAGCGCGCATCGATCGGTACCATCCTTGAGCTTCTCCGACTTTTGGAAGGGTTAGGGTTAGGGTTAGGGATGAAAGCACATAGGAGAAAGAGATATTCTTGAATAACTTTTTTTGTGAAGGTCGGAAAGACTTGCAAGTAGGCTCTACCCCTACTAAATGGGGTAGCGCGCATCGATTGGTACCATCCTTGAGCTTCTCCGACTTTCGGAAGGGTTAGGGTTAGGGTTAGGGATGAAAGCACATAGGAGAAAGAGATATTCTTGAATAACTTTTTTTGTGAAGGTCGGAGAGACTTGCAAGTAGGCTCTACCCCCACTAAATGGGGTAGCGCGCATCGATCGGTACCATCCTTGAGCTTCTCCTACTTTCGGAAGGGTTAGGGTTAGGGTTAGGGATGAAAGCACATAGGAGAAAGAGATATTCTTGAATAACTTTTTCTGTGAAGGTCGGAGAGACTTGCAAGTAGGCTCTACCCCCACTAAATGGTGTAGCGCGCATCGATCGGTACCATCCTTGAGCTTCTCCGACTTTCGGAAGGGTTAGGGTTAGGGTTAGGGATGAAAGCACATAGGAGAAAGAGATATTCTTGAATAACTTTTTTTGTGAAGGTCGGAGAGACTTGCAAGTAGGCTCTACCCCCACTAAATGGGGTAGCGCACATCGATCGGTACCATCCTTGAGCTTCTCCGACTTTCGGAAGGGTTAGGGTTAGGGTTAGGGTTAGGGATGAAAGCACATAGGAGAAAGAGATATTCTTGAATAACTTTTTTTGTGAAGGTCGGAGAGACTTGGAAAGTGGTTGCATCTGGACTAATTTGGGTCCTGCGGATCGATTGGTACCATCCCCGAGCTTGTACGACCTTCGGAAGAGGTCGACCGACGAAATTCCCCCAAATCTGAGGAGATATTCTTGAATAACTTTTTTTGTGAAGGTCGGAGAGACTTGCAAGTAGGCTCTACCCCCACTAAATGGGGTAGCGCACATCGATCGGTACCATCCTTGAGCTTCTCCGACTTTCGGAAGGGTTAGGGTTAGGGTTAGGGATGAAAGCACATAGGAGAAAGAGATATTCTTGAATAACCTTTTTTGTGAAGGTCGGAGAGACTTGCAAGTAGGCTCTACCCCCACTAAATGGGGTAGCGCGCATCGATCGGTACCATCCTTGAGCTTCTCCGACTTTTGGAAGGGTTAGGGTTAGGGATGAAAGCACATAGGAGAAAGAGATATTCTTGAATAACTTTTTTTGTGAAGGTCGGAGAGACTTGGAAAGTGGTTGCATCTGGACTAATTTGGGTCCTGCGGATCGATTGGTACCATCCCCGAGCTTGTACGACCTTCGGAAGAGGTCGACCGACGAAATTCCCCCAAATCTGAGGAGATATTCTTGAATAACTTTTTTTGTGAAGGTCGGAGAGACTTGCAAGTAGGCTCTACCCCCACTAAATGGGGTAGCGCACATCGATCGGTACCATCCTTGAGCTTCTCCGACTTTCGGAAGGGTTAGGGTTAGGGTTAGGGATGAAAGCACATAGGAGAAAGAGATATTCTTGAATAACTTTTTTTGTGAAGGTCGGAGAGACTTGCAAGTAGGCTCTACCCCCACTAAATGGGGTAGCGCGCATCGATCGGTACCATCCTTGAGCTTCTCCGACTTTTGGAAGGGTTAGGGTTAGGGATGAAAGCACATAGGAGAAAGAGATATTCTTGAATAACTTTTTTTGTGAAGGTCGGAAAGACTTGCAAGTAGGCTCTACCCCTACTAAATGGGGTAGCGCGCATCGATTGGTACCATCCTTGAGCTTCTCCGACTTTCGGAAGGGTTAGGGTTAGGGTTAGGGATGAAAGCACATAGGAGAAAGAGATATTCTTGAATAACTTTTTTTGTGAAGGTCGGAGAGACTTGCAAGTAGGCTCTACCCCCACTAAATGGGGTAGCGCGCATCGATCGGTACCATCCTTGAGCTTCTCCGACTTTCGGAAGGGTTAGGGTTAGGGTTAGGGATGAAAGCACATAGGAGAAAGAGATATTCTTGAATAACTTTTTTTGTGAAGGTCGGAGAGACTTACAAGTAGGCTGTACCCCCACTAAATGGGGTAGCGCGCATCGATCGGTACCATCCTTGAGCTTCTCCGACTTTTGGAAGGGTTAGGGTTAGGGTTAGGGATGAAAGCACATAGGAGAAAGAGATATTCTTGAATAACTTTTTTTGTGAAGGTCGGAGAGACTTGCAAGTAGGCTCTACCCCCACTAAATGGGGTAGCGCGCATCGATCGGTACCATCCTTGAGCTTCTCCGACTTTCGGAAGGGTTAGGGTTAGGGTTAGGGATGAAAGCACATAGGAGAAAGAGATATTCTTGAATAACTTTTTTTGTGAAGGTCGGAGAGACTTGGAAAGTGGTTGCATCTGGACTAATTTGGGTCCTGCGGATCGATTGGTACCATCCCCGAGCTTGTACGACCTTCGGAAGAGGTCGACCGACGAAATTCCCCCAAATCTGAGGAGATATTCTTGAATAACTTTTTTTGTGAAGGTCGGAGAGACTTGCAAGTAGGCTCTACCCCCACTAAATGGGGTAGCGCACATCGATCGGTACCATCCTTGAGCTTCTCCGACTTTCGGAAGGGTTAGGGTTAGGGATGAAAGCACATAGGAGAAAGAGATATTCTTGAATAACCTTTTTTGTGAAGGTCGGAGAGACTTGCAAGTAGGCTCTACCCCCACTAAATGGGGTAGCGCGCATCGATCGGTACCATCCTTGAGCTTCTCCGACTTTTGGAAGGGTTAGGGTTAGGGTTAGGGATGAAAGCACATAGGAGAAAGAGATATTCTTGAATAACTTTTTTTGTGAAGGTCGGAGAGACTTGGAAAGTGGTTGCATCTGGACTAATTTCGGTCCTGCGGATCGATTGGTACCATCCCCGAGCTTGTACGACCTTCGGAAGAGGTCGACCGACGAAATTCCCCCAAATCTGAGGAGATATTCTTGAATAACTTTTTTTGTGAAGGTCGGAGAGACTTGCAAGTAGGCTCTACCCCCACTAAATGGGGTAGCGCACATCGATCGGTACCATCCTTGAGCTTCTCCGACTTTCGGAAGGGTTAGGGTTAGGGTTAGGGATGAAAGCACATAGGAGAAAGAGATATTCTTGAATAACTTTTTTTGTGAAGGTCGGAGAGACTTGCAAGTAGGCTCTACCCCCACTAAATGGGGTAGCGCGCATCGATCGGTACCATCCTTGAGCTTCTCCGACTTTCGGAAGGGTTAGGGTTAGGGTTAGGGATGAAAGCACATAGGAGAAAGAGATATTCTTGAATAACTTTTTTTGTGAAGGTCGGAGAGACTTGCAAGTAGGCTCTACCCCCACTAAATGGGGTAGCGCGCATCGATCGGTACCATCCTTGAGCTTCTCCGACTTTCGGAAGGGTTAGGGTTAGGGTTAGGGATGAAAGCACATAGGAGAAAGAGATATTCTTGAATAACTTTTTTTGTGAAGGTCGGAGAGACTTGCAAGTAGGCTCTACCCCCACTAAATGGGGTAGCGCGCATCGATCGGTACCATCCTTGAGCTTCTCCGACTTTCGGAAGGGTTAGGGTTAGGGTTAGGGATGAAAGCACATAGGAGAAAGAGATATTCTTGAATAACTTTTTTTGTGAAGGTCGGAGAGACTTGGAAAGTGGTTGCATCTGGACTAATTTGGGTCCTGCGGATCGATTGGTACCATCCCCGAGCTTGTACGACCTTCGGAAGAGGTCGACCGACGAAATTCCCCCAAATCTGAGGAGATATTCTTGAATAACTTTTTTTGTGAAGGTCGGAGAGACTTGCAAGTAGGCTCTACCCCCACTAAATGGGGTAGCGCACATCGATCGGTACCATCCTTGAGCTTCTCCGACTTTCGGAAGGGTTAGGGTTAGGGATGAAAGCACATAGGAGAAAGAGATATTCTTGAATAACCTTTTTTGTGAAGGTCGGAGAGACTTGCAAGTAGGCTCTACCCCCACTAAATGGGGTAGCGCGCATCGATCGGTACCATCCTTGAGCTTCTCCGACTTTTGGAAGGGTTAGGGTTAGGGTTAGGGATGAAAGCACATAGGAGAAAGAGATATTCTTGAATAACTTTTTTTGTGAAGGTCGGAGAGACTTGCAAGTAGGCTCTACCCCCACTAAATGGGGTAGCGCGCATCGATCGGTACCATCCTTGAGCTTCTCCGACTTTCGGAAGGGTTAGGGTTAGGGTTAGGGATGAAAGCACATAGGAGAAAGAGATATTCTTGAATAACTTTTTTTGTGAAGGTCGGAGAGACTTGCAAGTAGGCTCTACCCCCACTAAATGGGGTAGCGCGCATCGATCGGTACCATCCTTGAGCTTCTCCGACTTTCGGAAGGGTTAGGGTTAGGGTTAGGGATGAAAGCACATAGGAGAAAGAGATATTCTTGAATAACTTTTTTTGTGAAGGTCGGAGAGACTTGGAAAGTGGTTGCATCTGGACTAATTTGGGTCCTGCGGATCGATTGGTACCATCCCCGAGCTTGTACGACCTTCGGAAGAGGTCGACCGACGAAATTCCCCCAAATCTGAGGAGATATTCTTGAATAACTTTTTTTGTGAAGGTCGGAGAGACTTTCAAGTAGGCTCTACCCCCACTAAATGGGGTAGCGCACATCGATCGGTACCATCCTTGAGCTTCTCCGACTTTCGGAAGGGTTAGGGTTAGGGTTAGGGATGAAAGCACATAGGAGAAAGAGATATTCTTGAATAACTTTTTTTGTGAAGGTCGGAGAGACTTGCAAGTAGGCTCTACCCCCACTAAATGGGGTAGCGCGCATCGATCGGTACCATCTTTGAGCTTCTCCGACTTTTGGAAGGGTTAGGGTTAGGGTTAGGGATGAAAGCACATAGGAGAAAAAGATATTCTTGAATAACTTTTTTTGTGAAGGTCGGAGAGACTTGGAAAGTGGTTGCATCTGGACTAATTTGGGTCCTGCGGATCGATTGGTACCATCCCCGAGCTTGTACGACCTTCGGAAGAGGTCGACCGACGAAATTCCCCCAAATCTGAGGAGATATTCTTGAATAACTTTTTTTGTGAAGGTCGGAGAGACTTGCAAGTAGGCTCTACCCCCACTAAATGGGGTAGCGCACATCGATCGGTACCATTCTTGAGCTTCTCCGACTTTCGGAAGGGTTAGGGTTAGGGATGAAAGCACATAGGAGAAAGAGATATTCTTGAATAACTTTTTTTGTGAAGGTCGGAGAGACTTGCAAGTAGGCTCTACCCCCACTAAATGGGGTAGCGCGCATCGATCGGTACCATCCTTGAGCTTCTCCGACTTTTGGAAGGGTTAGGGTTAGGGTTAGGGATGAAAGCACATAGGAGAAAGAGATATTCTTGAATAACTTTTTTTGTGAAGGTCGGAAAGACTTGCAAGTAGGCTCTACCCCTACTAAATGGGGTAGCGCGCATCGATTGGTACCATCCTTGAGCTTCTCCGACTTTCGGAAGGGTTAGGGTTAGGGTTAGGGATGAAAGCACATAGGAGAAAGAGATATTCTTGAATAACTTTTTTTGTGAAGGTCGGAGAGACTTGCAAGTAGGCTCTACCCCCACTAAATGGGGTAGCGCGCATCGATCGGTACCATCCTTGAGCTTCTCCTACTTTCGGAAGGGTTAGGGTTAGGGTTAGGGATGAAAGCACATAGGAGAAAGAGATATTCTTGAATAACTTTTTCTGTGAAGGTCGGAGAGACTTGCAAGTAGGCTCTACCCCCACTAAATGGTGTAGCGCGCATCGATCGGTACCATCCTTGAGCTTCTCCGACTTTCGGAAGGGTTAGGGTTAGGGTTAGGGATGAAAGCACATAGGAGAAAGAGATATTCTTGAATAACTTTTTTTGTGAAGGTCGGAGAGACTTGCAAGTAGGCTCTACCCCCACTAAATGGGGTAGCGCACATCGATCGGTACCATCCTTGAGCTTCTCCGACTTTCGGAAGGGTTAGGGTTAGGGTTAGGGTTAGGGATGAAAGCACATAGGAGAAAGAGATATTCTTGAATAACTTTTTTTGTGAAGGTCGGAGAGACTTGGAAAGTGGTTGCATCTGGACTAATTTGGGTCCTGCGGATCGATTGGTACCATCCCCGAGCTTGTACGACCTTCGGAAGAGGTCGACCGACGAAATTCCCCCAAATCTGAGGAGATATTCTTGAATAACTTTTTTTGTGAAGGTCGGAGAGACTTGCAAGTAGGCTCTACCCCCACTAAATGGGGTAGCGCACATCGATCGGTACCATCCTTGAGCTTCTCCGACTTTCGGAAGGGTTAGGGTTAGGGTTAGGGATGAAAGCACATAGGAGAAAGAGATATTCTTGAATAACCTTTTTTGTGAAGGTCGGAGAGACTTGCAAGTAGGCTCTACCCCCACTAAATGGGGTAGCGCGCATCGATCGGTACCATCCTTGAGCTTCTCCGACTTTTGGAAGGGTTAGGGTTAGGGATGAAAGCACATAGGAGAAAGAGATATTCTTGAATAACTTTTTTTGTGAAGGTCGGAGAGACTTGGAAAGTGGTTGCATCTGGACTAATTTGGGTCCTGCGGATCGATTGGTACCATCCCCGAGCTTGTACGACCTTCGGAAGAGGTCGACCGACGAAATTCCCCCAAATCTGAGGAGATATTCTTGAATAACTTTTTTTGTGAAGGTCGGAGAGACTTGCAAGTAGGCTCTACCCCCACTAAATGGGGTAGCGCACATCGATCGGTACCATCCTTGAGCTTCTCCGACTTTCGGAAGGGTTAGGGTTAGGGTTAGGGATGAAAGCACATAGGAGAAAGAGATATTCTTGAATAACTTTTTTTGTGAAGGTCGGAGAGACTTGCAAGTAGGCTCTACCCCCACTAAATGGGGTAGCGCGCATCGATCGGTACCATCCTTGAGCTTCTCCGACTTTTGGAAGGGTTAGGGTTAGGGATGAAAGCACATAGGAGAAAGAGATATTCTTGAATAACTTTTTTTGTGAAGGTCGGAAAGACTTGCAAGTAGGCTCTACCCCTACTAAATGGGGTAGCGCGCATCGATTGGTACCATCCTTGAGCTTCTCCGACTTTCGGAAGGGTTAGGGTTAGGGTTAGGGATGAAAGCACATAGGAGAAAGAGATATTCTTGAATAACTTTTTTTGTGAAGGTCGGAGAGACTTGCAAGTAGGCTCTACCCCCACTAAATGGGGTAGCGCGCATCGATCGGTACCATCCTTGAGCTTCTCCGACTTTCGGAAGGGTTAGGGTTAGGGTTAGGGATGAAAGCACATAGGAGAAAGAGATATTCTTGAATAACTTTTTTTGTGAAGGTCGGAGAGACTTACAAGTAGGCTGTACCCCCACTAAATGGGGTAGCGCGCATCGATCGGTACCATCCTTGAGCTTCTCCGACTTTTGGAAGGGTTAGGGTTAGGGTTAGGGATGAAAGCACATAGGAGAAAGAGATATTCTTGAATAACTTTTTTTGTGAAGGTCGGAGAGACTTGCAAGTAGGCTCTACCCCCACTAAATGGGGTAGCGCGCATCGATCGGTACCATCCTTGAGCTTCTCCGACTTTCGGAAGGGTTAGGGTTAGGGTTAGGGATGAAAGCACATAGGAGAAAGAGATATTCTTGAATAACTTTTTTTGTGAAGGTCGGAGAGACTTGGAAAGTGGTTGCATCTGGACTAATTTGGGTCCTGCGGATCGATTGGTACCATCCCCGAGCTTGTACGACCTTCGGAAGAGGTCGACCGACGAAATTCCCCCAAATCTGAGGAGATATTCTTGAATAACTTTTTTTGTGAAGGTCGGAGAGACTTGCAAGTAGGCTCTACCCCCACTAAATGGGGTAGCGCACATCGATCGGTACCATCCTTGAGCTTCTCCGACTTTCGGAAGGGTTAGGGTTAGGGATGAAAGCACATAGGAGAAAGAGATATTCTTGAATAACCTTTTTTGTGAAGGTCGGAGAGACTTGCAAGTAGGCTCTACCCCCACTAAATGGGGTAGCGCGCATCGATCGGTACCATCCTTGAGCTTCTCCGACTTTTGGAAGGGTTAGGGTTAGGGTTAGGGATGAAAGCACATAGGAGAAAGAGATATTCTTGAATAACTTTTTTTGTGAAGGTCGGAGAGACTTGGAAAGTGGTTGCATCTGGACTAATTTCGGTCCTGCGGATCGATTGGTACCATCCCCGAGCTTGTACGACCTTCGGAAGAGGTCGACCGACGAAATTCCCCCAAATCTGAGGAGATATTCTTGAATAACTTTTTTTGTGAAGGTCGGAGAGACTTGCAAGTAGGCTCTACCCCCACTAAATGGGGTAGCGCACATCGATCGGTACCATCCTTGAGCTTCTCCGACTTTCGGAAGGGTTAGGGTTAGGGTTAGGGATGAAAGCACATAGGAGAAAGAGATATTCTTGAATAACTTTTTTTGTGAAGGTCGGAGAGACTTGCAAGTAGGCTCTACCCCCACTAAATGGGGTAGCGCGCATCGATCGGTACCATCCTTGAGCTTCTCCGACTTTCGGAAGGGTTAGGGTTAGGGTTAGGGATGAAAGCACATAGGAGAAAGAGATATTCTTGAATAACTTTTTTTGTGAAGGTCGGAGAGACTTGCAAGTAGGCTCTACCCCCACTAAATGGGGTAGCGCGCATCGATCGGTACCATCCTTGAGCTTCTCCGACTTTCGGAAGGGTTAGGGTTAGGGTTAGGGATGAAAGCACATAGGAGAAAGAGATATTCTTGAATAACTTTTTTTGTGAAGGTCGGAGAGACTTGCAAGTAGGCTCTACCCCCACTAAATGGGGTAGCGCGCATCGATCGGTACCATCCTTGAGCTTCTCCGACTTTCGGAAGGGTTAGGGTTAGGGTTAGGGATGAAAGCACATAGGAGAAAGAGATATTCTTGAATAACTTTTTTTGTGAAGGTCGGAGAGACTTGGAAAGTGGTTGCATCTGGACTAATTTGGGTCCTGCGGATCGATTGGTACCATCCCCGAGCTTGTACGACCTTCGGAAGAGGTCGACCGACGAAATTCCCCCAAATCTGAGGAGATATTCTTGAATAACTTTTTTTGTGAAGGTCGGAGAGACTTGCAAGTAGGCTCTACCCCCACTAAATGGGGTAGCGCACATCGATCGGTACCATCCTTGAGCTTCTCCGACTTTCGGAAGGGTTAGGGTTAGGGATGAAAGCACATAGGAGAAAGAGATATTCTTGAATAACCTTTTTTGTGAAGGTCGGAGAGACTTGCAAGTAGGCTCTACCCCCACTAAATGGGGTAGCGCGCATCGATCGGTACCATCCTTGAGCTTCTCCGACTTTTGGAAGGGTTAGGGTTAGGGTTAGGGATGAAAGCACATAGGAGAAAGAGATATTCTTGAATAACTTTTTTTGTGAAGGTCGGAGAGACTTGGAAAGTGGTTGCATCTGGACTAATTTGGGTCCTGCGGATCGATTGGTACCATCCCCGAGCTTGTACGACCTTCGGAAGAGGTCGACCGACGAAATTCCCCCAAATCTGAGGAGATATTCTTGAATAACTTTTTTTGTGAAGGTCGGAGAGACTTGCAAGTAGGCTCTACCCCCACTAAATGGGGTAGCGCACATCGATCGGTACTATCCTTGAGCTTCTCCGACTTTCGGAAGGGTTAGGGTTAGGGTTAGGGATGAAAGCACATAGGAGAAAGAGATATTCTTGAATAACTTTTTTTGTGAAGGTCGGAGAGACTTGCAAGTAGGCTCTACCCCCACTAAATGGGGTAGCGCGCATCGATCGGTACCATCCTTGAGCTTCTCCGACTTTTGGAAGGGTTAGGGTTAGGGTTAGGGATGAAAGCACATAGGAGAAAGAGATATTCTTGAATAACTTTTTTTGTGAAGGTCGGAGAGACTTGCAAGTAGGCTCTACCCCCACTAAATGGGGTAACGCGCATCGATCGGTACCATCCTTGAGCTTCTCCGACTTTCGGAAGGGTTAGGGTTAGGGATGAAAGCACATAGGAGAAAGAGATATTCTTGAATAACTTTTTTTGTGAAGGTCGGAGAGACTTGCAAGTAGGCTCTACCCCCACTAAATGGGGTAACGCTCATCGATCGGTACCATCCTTGAGCTTCTCCGACTTTCGGAAGGGTTAGGGTTAGGGTTAGGGATGAAAGCACATAGGAGAAAGAGATATTCTTGAATAACTTTTTTTGTGAAGGTCGGAGAGACTTGCAAGTAGGCTCTACCCCCACTAAATGGCGTAGCGCGCATCGATCGGTACCATCCTTGAGCTTCTCCGACTTTCGGAAGGGTTAGGGTTAGGGTTAGGGATGAAAGCACATAGGAGAAAGAGATATTCTTGAATAACTTTTTTTGTGAAGGTCGGAGAGACTTGGAAAGTGGTTGCATCTGGACTAATTTGGGTCCTGCGGATCGATTGGTACCATCCCCGAGCTTGTACGACCTTCGGAAGAGGTCGACCGACGAAATTCCCCCAAATCTGAGGAGATATTCTTGAATAACTTTTTTTGTGAAGGTCGGAGAGACTTGCAAGTAGGCTCTACCCCCACTAAATGGGGTAGCGCACATCGATCGGTACCATCCTTGAGCTTCTCCGACTTTCGGAAGGGTTAGGGTTAGGGGTAGGGATGAAAGCACATAGGAGAAAGAGATATTCTTGAATAACTTTTTTTGTGAAGGTCGGAGAGACTTGCAAGTAGGCTCTACCCCCACTAAATGGGGTAGCGCGCATCGATCGGTACCATCCTTGAGCTTCTCCGACTTTCGGAAGGGTTAGGGTTAGGGTTAGGGATGAAAGCACATAGGAGAAAGAGATATTCTTGAATAACTTTTTTTGTGAAGGTCGGAGAGACTTGAAAAGTGGTTGCATCTGGACTAATTTGGGTCCTGCGGATCGATTGGTACCATCCCCGAGCTTGTACGACCTTCGGAAGAGGTCGACCGACGAAATTCCCCCAAATCTGAGGAGATATTCTTGAATAACTTTTTTTGTGAAGGTCGGAGAGACTTGCAAGTAGGCTCTACCCCCACTAAATGGGGTAGCGCACATCGATCAGTACCATCCTTGAGCTTCTCCGACTTTCGGAAGGGTTAGGGTTAGGGTTAGGGATGAAAGCACATAGGAGAAAGAGATATTCTTGAATAACCTTTTTTGTGAAGGTCGGAGAGACTTGCAAGTAGGCTCTACCCCCACTAAATGGGGTAGCGCGCATCGATCGGTACCATCCTTGAGCTTCTCCGACTTTTGGAAGGGTTAGGGTTAGGGTTAGGGATGAAAGCACATAGGAGAAAGAGATATTCTTGAATAACTTTTTTTGTGAAGGTCGGAGAGACTTGGAAAGTGGTTGCATCTGGACTAATTTGGGTCCTGCGGATCGATTGGTACCATCCCCGAGCTTGTACGACCTTCGGAAGAGGTCGACCGACGAAATTCCCCCAAATCTGAGGAGATATTCTTGAATAACTTTTTTTGTGAAGGTCGGAGAGACTTGCAAGTAGGCTCTACCCCCACTAAATGGGGTAGCGCACATCGATCGGTACTATCCTTGAGCTTCTCCGACTTTCGGAAGGGTTAGGGTTAGGGTTAGGGATGAAAGCACATAGGAGAAAGAGATATTCTTGAATAACTTTTTTTGTGAAGGTCGGAGAGACTTGCAAGTAGGCTCTACCCCCACTAAATGGGGTAGCGCGCATCGCTCGGTACCATCCTTGAGCTTCTCCGACTTTTGGAAGGGTTAGGGTTAGGGTTAGGGATGAAAGCACATAGGAGAAAGAGATATTCTTGAATAACTTTTTTTGTGAAGGTCGGAGAGACTTGCAAGTAGGCTCTACCCCCACTAAATGGGGTAGCGCGCATCGATCGGTACCATCCTTGAGCTTCTCCGACTTTTGGAAGGGTTAGGGTTAGGGTTAGGGATGAAAGCACATAGGAGAAAGAGATATTCTTGAATAACTTTTTTTGTGAAGGTCGGAGAGACTTGCAAGTAGGCTCTACCCCCACTAAATGGGGTAACGCGCATCGATCGGTACCATCCTTGAGCTTCTCCGACTTTCGGAAGGGTTAGGGTTAGGGATGAAAGCACATAGGAGAAAGAGATATTCTTGAATAACTTTTTTTGTGAAGGTCGGAGAGACTTGCAAGTAGGCTCTACCCCCACTAAATGGGGTAACGCGCATCGATCGGTACCATCCTTGAGCTTCTCCGACTTTCGGAAGGGTTAGGGTTAGGGTTAGGGATGAAAGCACATAGGAGAAAGAGATATTCTTGAATAACTTTTTTTGTGAAGGTCGGAGAGACTTGCAAGTAGGCTCTACCCCCACTAAATGGGGTAGCGCGCATCGATCGGTACCATCCTTGAGCTTCTCCGACTTTCGGAAGGGTTAGGGTTAGGGTTAGGGATGAAAGCACATAGGAGAAAGAGATATTCTTGAATAACTTTTTTTGTGAAGGTCGGAGAGACTTGGAAAGTGGTTGCATCTGGACTAATTTGGGTCCTGCGGATCGATTGGTACCATCCCCGAGCTTGTACGACCTTCGGAAGAGGTCGACCGACGAAATTCCCCCAAATCTGAGGAGATATTCTTGAATAACTTTTTTTGTGAAGGTCGGAGAGACTTGCAAGTAGGCTCTACCCCCACTAAATGGGGTAGCGCACATCGATCGGTACCATCCTTGAGCTTCTCCGACTTTCGGAAGGGTTAGGGTTAGGGTTAGGGATGAAAGCACATAGGAGAAAGAGATATTCTTGAATAACTTTTTTTGTGAAGGTCGGAGAGACTTGCAAGTAGGCTCTACCCCCACTAAATGGGGTAGCGCTCATCGATCGGTACCATCCTTGAGCTTCTCCGACTTTCGGAAGGGTTAGGGTTAGGGTTAGGGATGAAAGCACATAGGAGAAAGAGATATTCTTGAATAACTTTTTTTGTGAAGGTCGGAGAGACTTGGAAAGTGGTTGCATCTGGACTAATTTGGGTCCTGCAAATCGATTGGTACCATCCCCGAGCTTGTACGACCTTCGGAAGGGTTAGGGTTAGGGTTAGGGATGAAAGCACATAGGAGAAAGAGATATTCTTGAATAACTTTTTTTGTGAAGGTCGGAGAGACTTGAAAAGATGTTGCATCTGGACTAATTTGGGTCCTGCGGATCGATTGGTACCATCCCCGAGCTTGTACGACCTTCGGAAGAGGTCGACCGACGAAATTCCCCCAAATCTGAGGAGATATTCTTGAATAACTTTTTTTGTGAAGGTCGGAGAGACTTGCAAGTAGGCTCTACCCCCACTAAATGGGGTAGCGCACATCGATCGGTACCATCCTTGAGCTTCTCCGACTTTCGGAAGGGTTAGGGTTAGGGTTAGGGATGAAAGCACATAGGAGAAAGAGATATTCTTGAATAACCTTTTTTGTGAAGGTCGGAGAGACTTGCAAGTAGGCTCTACCCCCACTAAATGGGGTAGCGCGCATCGATCGGTACCATCCTTGAGCTTCTCCGACTTTTGGAAGGGTTAGGGTTAGGGTTAGGGATGAAAGCACATAGGAGAAAGAGATATTCTTGAATAACTTTTTTTGTGAAGGTCGGAGAGACTTGGAAAGTGGTTGCATCTGGACTAATTTGGGTCCTGCGGATCGATTGGTACCATCCCCGAGCTTGTACGACCTTCGGAAGAGGTCGACCGACGAAATTCCCCCAAATCTGAGGAGATATTCTTGAATAACTTTTTTTGTGAAGGTCGGAGAGACTTGCAAGTAGGCTCTACCCCCACTAAATGGGGTAGCGCACATCGATCGGTACTATCCTTGAGCTTCTCCGACTTTCGGAAGGGTTAGGGTTAGGGTTAGGGATGAAAGCACATAGGAGAAAGAGATATTCTTGAATAACTTTTTTTGTGAAGGTCGGAGAGACTTGGAAAGTGGTTGCATCTGGACTAATTTGGGTCCTGCGGATCGATTGGTACCATCCCCGAGCTTGTACGACCTTCGGAAGAGGTCGACCGACGAAATTCCCCCAAATCTGAGGAGATATTCTTGAATAACTTTTTTTGTGAAGGTCGGAGAGACTTGCAAGTAGGCTCTACCCCCACTAAATGGGGTAGCGCACATCGATCGGTACCATCCTTGAGCTTCTCCGACTTTCGGAAGGGTTAGGGTTAGGGTTAGGGATGAAAGCACATAGGAGAAAGAGATATTCTTGAATAACTTTTTTTGTGAAGGTCGGAGAGACTTGCAAGTAGGCTCTACCCCCACTAAATGGGGTAGCGCGCATCGATCGGTACCATCCTTGAGCTTCTCCGACTTTCGGAAGGGTTAGGGTTAGGGTTAGGGATGAAAGCACATAGGAGAAAGAGATATTCTTGAATAACTTTTTTTGTGAAGGTCGGAGAGACTTGGAAAGTGGTTGCATCTGGACTAATTTGGGTCCTGCAAATCGATTGGTACCATCCCCGAGCTTGTACGACCTTCGGAAGGGTTAGGGTTAGGGTTAGGGATGAAAGCACATAGGAGAAAGAGATATTCTTGAATAACTTTTTTTGTGAAGGTCGGAGAGACTTGAAAAGTGGTTGCATCTGGACTAATTTGGGTCCTGCGGATCGATTGGTACCATCCCCGAGCTTGTACGACCTTCGGAAGAGGTCGACCGACGAAATTCCCCCAAATCTGAGGAGATATTCTTGAATAACTTTTTTTGTGAAGGTCGGAGAGACTTGCAAGTAGGCTCTACCCCCACTAAATGGGGTAGCGCACATCGATCGGTACCATCCTTGAGCTTCTCCGACTTTCGGAAGGGTTAGGGTTAGGGTTAGGGATGAAAGCACATAGGAGAAAGAGATATTCTTGAATAACCTTTTTTGTGAAGGTCGGAGAGACTTGCAAGTAGGCTCTACCCCCACTAAATGGGGTAGCGCGCATCGATCGGTACCATCCTTGAGCTTCTCCGACTTTTGGAAGGGTTAGGGTTAGGGTTAGGGATGAAAGCACATAGGAGAAAGAGATATTCTTGAATAACTTTTTTTGTGAAGGTCGGAGAGACTTGGAAAGTGGTTGCATCTGGACTAATTTGGGTCCTGCGGATCGATTGGTACCATCCCCGAGCTTGTACGACCTTCGGAAGAGGTCGACCGACGAAATTCCCCCAAATCTGAGGAGATATTCTTGAATAACTTTTTTTGTGAAGGTCGGAGAGACTTGCAAGTAGGCTCTACCCCCACTAAATGGGGTAGCGCACATCGATCGGTACTATCCTTGAGCTTCTCCGACTTTCGGAAGGGTTAGGGTTAGGGTTAGGGATGAAAGCACATAGGAGAAAGAGATATTCTTGAATAACTTTTTTTGTGAAGGTCGGAGAGACTTGCAAGTAGGCTCTACCCCCACTAAATGGGGTAGCGCGCATCGATCGGTACCATCCTTGAGCTTCTCCGACTTTTGGAAGGGTTAGGGTTAGGGTTAGGGATGAAAGCACATAGGAGAAAGAGATATTCTTGAATAACCTTTTTTGTGAAGGTCGGAGAGACTTGCAAGTAGGCTCTACCCCCACTAAATGGGGTAGCGCGCATCGATCGGTACCATCCTTGAGCTTCTCCGACTTTTGGAAGGGTTAGGGTTAGGGTTAGGGATGAAAGCACATAGGAGAAAGAGATATTCTTGAATAACTTTTTTTGTGAAGGTCGGAGAGACTTGGAAAGTGGTTGCATCTGGACTAATTTGGGTCCTGCGGATCGATTGGTACCATCCCCGAGCTTGTACGACCTTCGGAAGAGGTCGACCGACGAAATTCCCCCAAATCTGAGGAGATATTCTTGAATAACTTTTTTTGTGAAGGTCGGAGAGACTTGCAAGTAGGCTCTACCCCCACTAAATGGGGTAGCGCACATCGATCAGTACCATCCTTGAGCTTCTCCGACTTTCGGAAGGGTTAGGGTTAGGGTTAGGGATGAAAGCACATAGGAGAAAGAGATATTCTTGAATAACCTTTTTTGTGAAGGTCGGAGAGACTTGCAAGTAGGCTCTACCCCCACTAAATGGGGTAGCGCGCATCGATCGGTACCATCCTTGAGCTTCTCCGACTTTTGGAAGGGTTAGGGTTAGGGTTAGGGATGAAAGCACATAGGAGAAAGAGATATTCTTGAATAACTTTTTTTGTGAAGGTCGGAGAGACTTGGAAAGTGGTTGCATCTGGACTAATTTGGGTCCTGCGGATCGATTGGTACCATCCCCGAGCTTGTACGACCTTCGGAAGAGGTCGACCGACGAAATTCCCCCAAATCTGAGGAGATATTCTTGAATAACTTTTTTTGTGAAGGTCGGAGAGACTTGCAAGTAGGCTCTACCCCCACTAAATGGGGTAGCGCACATCGATCGGTACTATCCTTGAGCTTCTCCGACTTTCGGAAGGGTTAGGGTTAGGGTTAGGGATGAAAGCACATAGGAGAAAGAGATATTCTTGAATAACTTTTTTTGTGAAGGTCGGAGAGACTTGCAAGTAGGCTCTACCCCCACTAAATGGGGTAGCGCGCATCGCTCGGTACCATCCTTGAGCTTCTCCGACTTTTGGAAGGGTTAGGGTTAGGGTTAGGGATGAAAGCACATAGGAGAAAGAGATATTCTTGAATAACTTTTTTTGTGAAGGTCGGAGAGACTTGCAAGTAGGCTCTACCCCCACTAAATGGGGTAGCGCGCATCGATCGGTACCATCCTTGAGCTTCTCCGACTTTTGGAAGGGTTAGGGTTAGGGTTAGGGATGAAAGCACATAGGAGAAAGAGATATTCTTGAATAACTTTTTTTGTGAAGGTCGGAGAGACTTGCAAGTAGGCTCTACCCCCACTAAATGGGGTAACGCGCATCGATCGGTACCATCCTTGAGCTTCTCCGACTTTCGGAAGGGTTAGGGTTAGGGATGAAAGCACATAGGAGAAAGAGATATTCTTGAATAACTTTTTTTGTGAAGGTCGGAGAGACTTGCAAGTAGGCTCTACCCCCACTAAATGGGGTAACGCGCATCGATCGGTACCATCCTTGAGCTTCTCCGACTTTCGGAAGGGTTAGGGTTAGGGTTAGGGATGAAAGCACATAGGAGAAAGAGATATTCTTGAATAACTTTTTTTGTGAAGGTCGGAGAGACTTGCAAGTAGGCTCTACCCCCACTAAATGGGGTAGCGCGCATCGATCGGTACCATCCTTGAGCTTCTCCGACTTTCGGAAGGGTTAGGGTTAGGGTTAGGGATGAAAGCACATAGGAGAAAGAGATATTCTTGAATAACTTTTTTTGTGAAGGTCGGAGAGACTTGGAAAGTGGTTGCATCTGGACTAATTTGGGTCCTGCGGATCGATTGGTACCATCCCCGAGCTTGTACGACCTTCGGAAGAGGTCGACCGACGAAATTCCCCCAAATCTGAGGAGATATTCTTGAATAACTTTTTTTGTGAAGGTCGGAGAGACTTGCAAGTAGGCTCTACCCCCACTAAATGGGGTAGCGCACATCGATCGGTACCATCCTTGAGCTTCTCCGACTTTCGGAAGGGTTAGGGTTAGGGTTAGGGATGAAAGCACATAGGAGAAAGAGATATTCTTGAATAACTTTTTTTGTGAAGGTCGGAGAGACTTGCAAGTAGGCTCTACCCCCACTAAATGGGGTAGCGCGCATCGATCGGTACCATCCTTGAGCTTCTCCGACTTTCGGAAGGGTTAGGGTTAGGGTTAGGGATGAAAGCACATAGGAGAAAGAGATATTCTTGAATAACTTTTTTTGTGAAGGTCGGAGAGACTTGGAAAGTGGTTGCATCTGGACTAATTTGGGTCCTGCAAATCGATTGGTACCATCCCCGAGCTTGTACGACCTTCGGAAGGGTTAGGGTTAGGGTTAGGGATGAAAGCACATAGGAGAAAGAGATATTCTTGAATAACTTTTTTTGTGAAGGTCGGAGAGACTTGAAAAGTGGTTGCATCTGGACTAATTTGGGTCCTGCGGATCGATTGGTACCATCCCCGAGCTTGTACGACCTTCGGAAGAGGTCGACCGACGAAATTCCCCCAAATCTGAGGAGATATTCTTGAATAACTTTTTTTGTGAAGGTCGGAGAGACTTGCAAGTAGGCTCTACCCCCACTAAATGGGGTAGCGCACATCGATCGGTACCATCCTTGAGCTTCTCCGACTTTCGGAAGGGTTAGGGTTAGGGTTAGGGATGAAAGCACATAGGAGAAAGAGATATTCTTGAATAACCTTTTTTGTGAAGGTCGGAGAGACTTGCAAGTAGGCTCTACCCCCACTAAATGGGGTAGCGCGCATCGATCGGTACCATCCTTGAGCTTCTCCGACTTTTGGAAGGGTTAGGGTTAGGGTTAGGGATGAAAGCACATAGGAGAAAGAGATATTCTTGAATAACTTTTTTTGTGAAGGTCGGAGAGACTTGGAAAGTGGTTGCATCTGGACTAATTTGGGTCCTGCGGATCGATTGGTACCATCCCCGAGCTTGTACGACCTTCGGAAGAGGTCGACCGACGAAATTCCCCCAAATCTGAGGAGATATTCTTGAATAACTTTTTTTGTGAAGGTCGGAGAGACTTGCAAGTAGGCTCTACCCCCACTAAATGGGGTAGCGCACATCGATCGGTACTATCCTTGAGCTTCTCCGACTTTCGGAAGGGTTAGGGTTAGGGTTAGGGATGAAAGCACATAGGAGAAAGAGATATTCTTGAATAACTTTTTTTGTGAAGGTCGGAGAGACTTGCAAGTAGGCTCTACCCCCACTAAATGGGGTAGCGCGCATCGATCGGTACCATCCTTGAGCTTCTCCGACTTTTGGAAGGGTTAGGGTTAGGGTTAGGGATGAAAGCACATAGGAGAAAGAGATATTCTTGAATAACCTTTTTTGTGAAGGTCGGAGAGACTTGCAAGTAGGCTCTACCCCCACTAAATGGGGTAGCGCGCATCGATCGGTACCATCCTTGAGCTTCTCCGACTTTTGGAAGGGTTAGGGTTAGGGTTAGGGATGAAAGCACATAGGAGAAAGAGATATTCTTGAATAACTTTTTTTGTGAAGGTCGGAGAGACTTGGAAAGTGGTTGCATCTGGACTAATTTGGGTCCTGCGGATCGATTGGTACCATCCCCGAGCTTGTACGACCTTCGGAAGAGGTCGACCGACGAAATTCCCCCAAATCTGAGGAGATATTCTTGAATAACTTTTTTTGTGAAGGTCGGAGAGACTTGCAAGTAGGCTCTACCCCCACTAAATGGGGTAGCGCACATCGATCGGTACTATCCTTGAGCTTCTCCGACTTTCGGAAGGGTTAGGGTTAGGGATGAAAGCACATAGGAGAAAGAGATATTCTTGAATAACTTTTTTTGTGAAGGTCGGAGAGACTTGCAAGTAGGCTCTACCCCCACTAAATGGGGTAGCGCGCATCGATCGGTACCATCCTTGAGCTTCTCCGACTTTTGGAAGGGTTAGGGTTAGGGTTAGGGATGAAAGCACATAGGAGAAAGAGATATTCTTGAATAACTTTTTTTGTGAAGGTCGGAGAGACTTGCAAGTAGGCTCTACCCCCACTAAATGGGGTAGCGCGCATCGATCGGTACCATCCTTGAGCTTCTCCAACTTTCGGAAGGGTTAGGGTTAGGGATGAAAGCACATAGGAGAAAGAGATATTCTTGAATAACTTTTTTTGTGAAGGTCGGAGAGACTTGCAAGTAGGCTCTACCCCCACTAAATGGGGTAGCGCGCATCGATCGGTACCATCCTTGAGCTTCTCCGACTTTCGGAAGGGTTAGGGTTAGGGTTAGGGATGAAAGCACATAGGAGAAAGAGATATTCTTGAATAACTTTTTTTGTGAAGGTCGGAGAGACTTGCAAGTAGGCTCTACCCCCACTAAATGGGGTAGCGCGCATCGATCGGTACCAACCTTGAGCTTCTCCGACTTTCGGAAGGGTTAGGGTTAGGGATGAAAGCACATAGGAGAAAGAGATATTCTTGAATAACTTTTTTTGTGAAGGTCGGAGAGACTTGGAAAGTGGTTGCATCTGGACTAATTTGGGTCCTGCGGATCGATTGGTACCATCCCCGAGCTTGTACGACCTTCGGAAGAGGTCGACCGACGAAATTCCCCCAAATCTGAGGAGATATTCTTGAATAACTTTTTTTGTGAAGGTCGGAGAGACTTGCAAGTAGGCTCTACCCCCACTAAATAGGGTAGCGCGCATCGATCGGTACCATCCTTGAGCTTCTCCGACTTTCGGAAGGGTTAGGGTTAGGGTTAGGGATGAAAGCACATAGGAGAAAGAGATATTCTTGAATAACTTTTTTTGTGAAGGTCGGAGAGACTTGCAAGTAGGCTCTACCCCCACTAAATGGGGTAGCGCGCATCGATCGGTACCATCTTTGAGCTTCTCCGACTTTCGGAAGGGTTAGGGTTAGGGTTAGGGATGAAAGCACATAGGAGAAAGAGATATTCTTGAATAACTTTTTTTGTGAAGGTCGGAGAGACTTGGAAAGTGGTTGCATCTGGACTAATTTGGGTCCTGCGGATCGATTGGTACCATCCCCGAGCTTGTACGACCTTCGGAAGAGGTCGAACGACGAAATTCCCCCAAATCTGAGGAGATATTCTTGAATAACTTTTTTTGTGAAGGTCGGAGAGACTTGCAAGTAGGCTCTACCCCCACTAAATGGGGTAGCGCGCATCGATCAGTAGCATCCTTGAGCTTCTCCGACTTTCGGAAGGGTTAGGGTTAGGGATGAAAGCACATAGGAGAAAGAGATATTCTTGAATAACTTTTTTTGTGAAGGTCGGAGAGACTTGCAAGTAGGCTCTACCCCCACTAAATGGGGTAACGCGCATCGATCGGTACCATCCTTGAGCTTCTCCGACTTTCGGAAGGGTTAGGGTTAGGGTTAGGGATGAAAGCACATAGGAGAAAGAGATATTCTTGAATAACTTTTTTTGTGAAGGTCGGAGAGACTTGCAAGTAGGCTCTACCCCCACTAAATGGGGTAGCGCGCATCGATCGGTACCATCCTTGAGCTTCTCCGACTTTCGGAAGGGTTAGGGTTAGGGTTAGGGATGAAAGCACATAGGAGAAAGAGATATTCTTGAATAACTTTTTTTGTGAAGGTCGGAGAGACTTGGAAAGTGGTTGCATCTGGACTAATTTGGGTCCTGCAAATCGATTGGTACCATCCCCGAGCTTGTACGACCTTCGGAAGAGGTCGACCGACGAAATTCCCCCAAATCTGAGGAGATATTCTTGAATAACTTTTTTTGTGAAGGTCGGAGAGACTTGCAAGTAGGCTCTACCCCCACTAAATGGGGTAGCGCGCATCGATCGGTACCATCCTTGAGCTTCTCCGACTTTCGGAAGGGTTAGGGTTAGGGTTAGGGATGAAAGCACATAGGAGAAAGAGATATTCTTGAATAACTTTTTTTGTGAAGGTCGGAGAGACTTGGAAAGTGGTTGCATCTGGACTAATTTGGGTCCTGCGGATCGATTGGTACCATCCCCGAGCTTGTACGACCTTCGGAAGAGGTCGACCGACGAAATTCCCCCAAATCTGAGGAGATATTCTTGAATAACTTTTTTTGTGAAGGTCGGAGAGACTTGCAAGTAGGCTCTACCCCCACTAAATGGGGTAGCGCGCATCGATCGGTACCATCCTTGAGCTTCTCCGACTTTCGGAAGGGTTAGGGTTAGGGTTAGGGATGAAAGCACATAGGAGAAAGAGATATTCTTGAATAACTTTTTTTGTGAAGGTCGGAGAGACTTGGAAAGTGGTTGCATCTGGACTAATTTGGGTCCTGCGGATCGATTGGTACCATCCCCGAGCTTGTACGACCTTCGGAAGAGGTCGACCGACGAAATTCCCCCAAATCTGAGGAGATATTCTTGAATAACATTTTTTGTGAAGGTCGGAGAGACTTGCAAGTAGGCTCTACCCCCACTAAATGGGGTTGCGCGCATCGATCGGTACCATCCTTGAGCTTCTCCGACTTTCGGAAGGGTTAGGGTTAGGGTTAGGGATGAAAGCACATAGGAGAAAGAGATATTCTTGAATAACTTTTTTTGTGAAGGTCGGAGAGACTTGCAAGTAGGCTCTACCCCCACTAAATGGGGTAGCGCGCATCGATCGGTACCATCCTTGAGCTTCTCCGACTTTCGGAAGGGTTAGGGTTAGGGTTAGGGATGAAAGCACATAGGAGAAAGAGATATTCTTGAATAACTTTTTTTGTGAAGGTCGGAGAGACTTGGAAAGTGGTTGCATCTGGACTAATTTGGGTCCTGCGGATCGATTGGTACCATCCCCGAGCTTGTACGACCTTCGGAAGAGGTCGACCGACGAAATTCCCCCAAATCTGAGGAGATATTCTTGAATAACTTTTTTTGTGAAGGTCGGAGAGACTTGCAAGTAGGCTCTACCCCCACTAAATGGGGTAGCGCGCATCGATCGGTACCATCCTTGAGCTTCTCCGACTTTCGGAAGGGTTAGGGTTAGGGTTAGGGATGAAAGCACATAGGAGAAAGAGATATTCTTGAATAACTTTTTTTGTGAAGGTCGGAGAGACTTGGAAAGTGGTTGCATCTGGACTAATTTGGGTCCTGCGGATCGATTGGTACCATCCCCGAGCTTGTACGACCTTCGGAAGAGGTCGACCGACGAAATTCCCCCAAATCTGAGGAGATATTCTTGAATAACTTTTTTTGTGAAGGTCGGAGAGACTTGCAAGTAGGCTCTACCCCCACTAAATGGGGTTGCGCGCATCGATAGGTACCATCCTTGAGCTTCTCCGACTTTCGGAAGGGTTAGGGTTAGGGTTAGGGATGAAAGCACATAGGAGAAAGAGATATTCTTGAATAACTTTTTTTGTGAAGGTCGGAGAGACTTGGAAAGTGGTTGCATCTGGACTAATTTGGGTCCTGCGGATCGATTGGTACCATCCCCGAGCTTGTACGACCTTCGGAAGAGGTCGACCGACGAAATTCCCCCAAATCTGAGGAGATATTCTTGAATAACGTTTTTTGTGAAGGTCGGAGAGACTTGCAAGTAGGCTCTACCCCCACTAAATGGGGTAGCGCGCATCGATCGGTACCATCCTTGAGCTTCTCCGACTTTCGGAAGGGTTAGGGTTAGGGTTAGGGATGAAAGCACATAGGAGAAAGAGATATTCTTGAATAACTTTTTTTGTGAAGGTCGGAGAGACTTGGAAAGTGGTTGCATCTGGACTAATTTGGGTCCTGCGGATCGATTGGTACCATCCCCGAGCTTGTACGACCTTCGGAAGAGGTCGACCGACGAAATTCCCCCAAATCTGAGGAGATATTCTTGAATAACTTTTTTTGTGAAGGTCGGAGAGACTTGCAAGTAGGCTCTACCCCCACTAAATGGGGTAGCGCGCATCGATCGGTACCATCCTTGAGCTTCTCCGACTTTCGGAAGGGTTAGGGTTAGGGTTAGGGATGAAAGCACATAGGAGAAAGAGATATTCTTGAATAACTTTTTTTGTGAAGGTCGGAGAGACTTGGAAAGTGGTTGCATCTGGACTAATTTGGGTCCTGCGGATCGATTGGTACCATCCCCGAGCTTGTACGACCTTCGGAAGAGGTCGACCGACGAAATTCCCCCAAATCTGAGGAGATATTCTTGAATAACTTTTTTTGTGAAGGTCGGAGAGACTTGCAAGTAGGCTCTACCCCCACTAAATAGGGTTGCGCGCATCGATCGGTACCATCCTTGAGCTTCTCCGACTTTCGGAAGGGTTAGGGTTAGGGTTAGGGATGAAAGCACATAGGAGAAAGAGATATTCTTGAATAACTTTTTTTGTGAAGGTCGGAGAGACTTGAAAAGTGGTTGCATCTGGACTAATTTGGGTCCTGCGGATCGATTGGTACCATCCCCGAGCTTGTACGACCTTCGGAAGAGGTCGACCGACGAAATTCCCCCAAATCTGAGGAGATATTCTTGAATAACTTTTTTTGTGAAGGTCGGAGAGACTTGCAAGTAGGCTCTACCCCCACTAAATGGGGTAGCGCACATCGATCGGTACCATCCTTGAGCTTCTCCGACTTTCGGAAGGGTTAGGGTTAGGGTTAGGGATGAAAGCACATAGGAGAAAAAGATATTCTTGAATAACTTTTTTTGTGAAGGTCGGAGAGACTTGCAAGTAGGCTCTACCCCCACTAAATGGGGTAGCGCGCATCGATCTGTACCATCCTTGAGCTTCTCCGACTTTCGGAAGGGTTAGGGTTAGGGTTAGGGATGAAAGCACATAGGAGAAAGAGATATTCTTGAATAACTTTTTTTGTGAAGGTCGGAGAGACTTGGAAAGTGGTTGCATCTGGACTAATTTGGGTCCTGCAAATCGATTGGTACCATCCCCGAGCTTGTACGACCTTCGGAAGAGGTCGACCGACGAAATTCCCCCAAATCTGAGGAGATATTCTTGAATAACTTTTTTTGTGAAGGTCGGAGAGACTTGCAAGTAGGCTCTACCCCCACTAAATGGGGTAGCGCGCATCGATCGGTACCATCCTTGAGCTTCTCCGACTTTCGGAAGGGTTAGGGTTAGGGTTAGGGATGAAAGCACATAGGAGAAAGAGATATTCTTGAATAACTTTTTTTGTGAAGGTCGGAGAGACTTGGAAAGTGGTTGCATCTGGACTAATTTGGGTCCTGCAAATCGATTGGTACCATCCCCGAGCTTGTACGACCTTCGGAAGAGGTCGACCGACGAAATTCCCCCAAATCTGAGGAGATATTCTTGAATAACTTTTTTTATGAAGGTCGGAGAGACTTGCAAGTAGGCTCTACCCCCACTAAATGGGGTAGCGCGCATCGATCGGTACCATCCTTGAGCTTCTCCGACTTTCGGAAGGGTTAGGGTTAGGGTTAGGGATGAAAGCACATAGGAGAAAGAGATATTCTTGAATAACTTTTTTTGTGAAGGTCGGAGAGACTTGCAAGTAGGCTCTACCCCCACTAAATGGGGTAGCGCGCATCGATCGGTACCATCCTTGAGCTTCTCCGACTTTCGGAAGGGTTAGGGTTAGGGTTAGGGATGAAAGCACATAGGAGAAAGAGATATTCTTGAATAACTTTTTTTGTGAAGGTCGGAGAGACTTGGAAAGTGGTTGCATCTGGACTAATTTGGGTCCTGCGGATCGATTGGTACCATCGTCGAGCTTGTACGACCTTCGGAAGAGGTCGACCGACGAAATTCCCCCAAATCTGAGGAGATATTCTTGAATAACTTTTTTTGTGAAGGTCGGAGAGACTTGCAAGTAGGCTCTACCCCCACTAAATGGGGTAGCGCACATCGATCGGTACCATCCTTGAGCTTCTCCGACTTTCGGAAGGGTTAGGGTTAGGGTTAGGGATGAAAGCACATAGGAGAAAGAGATATTCTTGAATAACTTTTTTTGTGAAGGTCGGAGAGACTTGCAAGTAGGCTCTACCCCCACTAAATGGGGTAGCGCGCATCGATCGGTACCATCCTTGAGCTTCTCCGACTTTTGGAAGGGTTAGGGTTAGGGTTAGGGATGAAAGCACATAGGAGAAAGAGATATTCTTGAATAACTTTTTTTGTGAAGGTCGGAGAGACTTGGAAAGTGGTTGCATCTGGACTAATTTGGGTCCTGCGGATCGATTAGTACCATCCCCGAGCTTGTACGACCTTCGGAAGAGGTCGACCGACGAAATTCCCCCAAATCTGAGGAGATATTCTTGAATAACTTTTTTTGTGAAGGTCGGAGAGACTTGCAAGTAGGCTCTACCCCCACTAAATGGGGTAGCGCACATCGATCGGTACCATCCTTGAGCTTCTCCGACTTTCGGAAGGGTTAGGGTTAGGGATGAAAGCACATAGGAGAAAGAGATATTCTTGAATAACTTTTTTTGTGAAGGTCGGAGAGACTTGCAAGTAGGCTCTACCCCCACTAAATGGGGTAGCGCACATCGATCGGTACCATCCTTGAGCTTCTCCGACTTTCGGAAGGGTTAGGGTTAGGGTTAGGGATGAAAGCACATAGGAGAAAAAGATATTCTTGAATAACTTTTTTTGTGAAGGTCGGAGAGACTTGCAAGTAGGCTCTACCCCCACTAAATGGGGTAGCGCGCATCGATCGGTACCATCCTTGAGCTTCTCCGACTTTCGGAAGGGTTAGGGTTAGGGTTAGGGATGAAAGCACATAGGAGAAAGAGATATTCTTGAATAACTTTTTTTGTGAAGGTCGGAGAGACTTGGAAAGTGGTTGCATATGGACTAATTTGGGTCCTGCAAATCGATTGGTACCATCCCCGAGCTTGTACGACCTTCGGAAGAGGTCGACCGACGAAATTCCCCCAAATCTGAGGAGATATTCTTGAATAACTTTTTTTGTGAAGGTCGGAGAGACTTGCAAGTAGGCTCTACCCCCACTAAATGGGGTAGCGCGCATCGATCGGTACCATCCTTGAGCTTCTCCGACTTTCGGAAGGGTTAGGGTTAGGGTTAGGGATGAAAGCACATAGGAGAAAGAGATATTCTTGAATAACTTTTTTTGTGAAGGTCGGAGAGACTTGGAAAGTGGTTGCATATGGACTAATTTGGGTCCTGCAAATCGATTGGTACCATCCCCGAGCTTGTACGACCTTCGGAAGAGGTCGACCGACGAAATTCCCCCAAATCTGAGGAGATATTCTTGAATAACTTTTTTTGTGAAGGTCGGAGAGACTTGCAAGTAGGCTCTACCCCCACTAAATGGGGTAGCGCGCATCGATCGGTACCATCCTTGAGCTTCTCCGACTTTCGGAAGGGTTAGGGTTAGGGTTAGGGATGAAAGCACATAGGAGAAAGAGATATTCTTGAATAACTTTTTTTGTGAAGGTCGGAGAGACTTGGAAAGTGGTTGCATCTGGACTAATTTGGGTCCTGCAAATCGATTGGTACCATCCCCGAGCTTGTACGACCTTCGGAAGAGGTCGACCGACGAAATTCCCCCAAATCTGAGGAGATATTCTTGAATAACTTTTTTTGTGAAGGTCGGAGAGACTTGCAAGTAGGCTCTACCCCCACTAAATGGGGTAGCGCGCATCGATCGGTACCATCCTTGAGCTTCTCCGACTTTCGGAAGGGTTAGGGTTAGGGTTAGGGATGAAAGCACATAGGAGAAAGAGATATTCTTGAATAACTTTTTTTGTGAAGGTCGGAGAGACTTGCAAGTAGGCTTTACCCCCACTAAATGGGGTAGCGCGCATCGATCGGTACCATCCTTGAGCTTCTCCGACTTTCGGAAGGGTTAGGGTTAGGGTTAGGGATGAAAGCACATAGGAGAAAGAGATATTCTTGAATAACTTTTTTTGTGAAGGTCGGAGAGACTTGGAAAGTGGTTGCATCTGGACTAATTTGGGTCCTGCGGATCGATTGGTACCATCGTCGAGCTTGTACGACCTTCGGAAGAGGTCGACCGACGAAATTCCCCCAAATCTGAGGAGATATTCTTGAATAACTTTTTTTGTGAAGGTCGGAGAGACTTGCAAGTAGGCTCTACCCCCACTAAATGGGGTAGCGCACATCGATCGGTACCATCCTTGAGCTTCTCCGACTTTCGGAAGGGTTAGGGTTAGGGTTAGGGATGAAAGCACATAGGAGAAAGAGATATTCTTGAATAACTTTTTTTGTGAAGGTCGGAGAGACTTGCAAGTAGGCTCTACCCCCACTAAATGGGGTAGCGCGCATCGATCGGTACCATCCTTGAGCTTCTCCGACTTTTGGAAGGGTTAGGGTTAGGGTTAGGGATGAAAGCACATAGGAGAAAGAGATATTCTTGAATAACTTTTTTTGTGAAGGTCGGAGAGACTTGGAAAGTGGTTGCATCTGGACTAATTTGGGTCCTGCGGATCGATTAGTACCATCCCCGAGCTTGTACGACCTTCGGAAGAGGTCGACCGACGAAATTCCCCCAAATCTGAGGAGATATTCTTGAATAACTTTTTTTGTGAAGGTCGGAGAGACTTGCAAGTAGGCTCTACCCCCACTAAATGGGGTAGCGCACATCGATCGGTACCATCCTTGAGCTTCTCCGACTTTCGGAAGGGTTAGGGTTAGGGATGAAAGCACATAGGAGAAAGAGATATTCTTGAATAACTTTTTTTGTGAAGGTCGGAGAGACTTGCAAGTAGGCTCTACCCCCACTAAATGGGGTAGCGCACATCGATCGGTACCATCCTTGAGCTTCTCCGACTTTTGGAAGGGTTAGGGTTAGGGTTAGGGATGAAAGCACATAGGAGAAAGAGATATTCTTGAATAACTTTTTTTGTGAAGGTCGGAAAGACTTGCAAGTAGGCTCTACCCCTACTAAATGGGGTAGCGCGCATCGATTGGTACCATCCTTGAGCTTCTCCGACTTTCGGAAGGGTTAGGGTTAGGGTTAGGGATGAAAGCACATAGGAGAAAGAGATATTCTTGAATAACTTTTTTTGTGAAGGTCGGAGAGACTTGCAAGTAGGCTCTACCCCCACTAAATGGGGTAGCGCGCATCGATCGGTACCATCCTTGAGCTTCTCCGACTTTCGGAAGGGTTAGGGTTAGGGTTAGGGATGAAAGCACATAGGAGAAAGAGATATTCTTGAATAACTTTTTTTGTGAAGGTCGGAGAGACTTGCAAGTAGGCTCTACCCCCACTAAATGGGGTAGCGCGCATCGATCGGTACCATCCTTGAGCTTCTCCGACTTTCGGAAGGGTTAGGGTTAGGGTTAGGGATGAAAGCACATAGGAGAAAGAGATATTCTTGAATAACTTTTTTTGTGAAGGTCGGAGAGACTTGCAAGTAGGCTCTACCCCCACTAAATGGGGTAGCGCGCATCGATCGGTACCATCCTTGAGCTTCTCCGACTTTCGGAAGGGTTAGGGTTAGGGTTAGGGATGAAAGCACATAGGAGAAAGAGATATTCTTGAATAACTTTTTTTGTGAAGGTCGGAGAGACTTGGAAAGTGGTTGCATGTGGACTAATTTGGGTCCTGCGGATCGATTGGTACCATCCCCGAGCTTGTACGACCTTCGGAAGAGGTCGACCGACGAAATTCCCCCAAATCTGAGGAGATATTCTTGAATAACTTTTTTTGTGAAGGTCGGAGAGACTTGCAAGTAGGCTCTACCCCCACTAAATGGGGTAGCGCACATCGATCGGTACCATCCTTGAGCTTCTCCGACTTTCGGAAGGGTTAGGGTTAGGGTTAGGGATGAAAGCACATAGGAGAAAGAGATATTCTTGAATAACTTTTATTGTGAAGGTCGGAGAGACTTGCAAGTAGGCTCTACCCCCACTAAATGGGGTAGCGCGCATCGATCGGTACCATCCTTGAGCTTCTCCGACTTTTGGAAGGGTTAGGGTTAGGGTTAGGGATGAAAGCACATAGGAGAAAGAGATATTCTTGAATAACTTTTTTTGTGAAGGTCGGAGAGACTTGGAAAGTGGTTGCATCTGGACTAATTTGGGTCCTGCGGATTGATTGGTACCATCCCCGAGCTTGTACGACCTTCGGAAGAGGTCGACCGACGAAATTCCCCCAAATCTGAGGAGATATTCTTGAATAACTTTTTTTGTGAAGGTCGGAGAGACTTGCAAGTAGGCTCTACCCCCACTAAATGGGGTAGCGCACATCGATCGGTACCATCCTTGAGCTTCTCCGACTTTCGGAAGGGTTAGGGTTAGGGTTAGGGATGAAAGCACATAGGAGAAAGAGATATTCTTGAATAACTTTTTTTGTGAAGATCGGAGAGACTTGCAAGTAGGCTCTACCCCCACTAAATGGGGTAGCGCGCATCGATCGGTACCATCCTTGAGCTTCTCCGACTTTTGGAAGGGTTAGGGTTAGGGTTAGGGATGAAAGCACATAGGAGAAAGAGATATTCTTGAATAACTTTTTTTGTGAAGGTCGGAGAGACTTGCAAGTAGGCTCTACCCCCACTAAATGGGGTAGCGCGCATCGATCGGTACCATCCTTGAGCTTCTCCGACTTTCGGAAGGGTTAGGGTTAGGGATGAAAGCACATAGGAGAAAGAGATATTCTTGAATAACTTTTTTTGTGAAGGTCGGAGAGACTTGCAAGTAGGCTCTACCCCCACTAAATGGGGTAGCGCGCATCGATCGGTACCATCCTTGAGCTTCTCCGACTTTCGGAAGGGTTAGGGTTAGGGTTAGGGATGAAAGCACATAGGAGAAAGAGATATTCTTGAATAACTTTTTTTGTGAAGGTCGGAGAGACTTGGAAAGTGGTTGCATCTGGACTAATTTGGGTCCTGCAAATCGATTGGTACCATCCCCGAGCTTGTACGACCTTCGGAAGAGGTCGACCGACGAAATTCCCCCAAATCTGAGGAGATATTCTTGAATAACTTTTTTTGTGAAGGTCGGAGAGACTTGCAAGTAGGCTCTACCCCCACTAAATGGGGTAGCGCGCATCGATCGGTACCATCCTTGAGCTTCTCCGACTTTCGGAAGGGTTAGGGTTAGGGTTAGGGATGAAAGCACATAGGAGAAAGAGATATTCTTGAATAACTTTTTTTGTGAAGGTCGGAGAGACTTGGAAAGTGGTTGCATCTGGACTAATTTGGGTCCTGCGGATCGATTGGTACCATCCCCGAGCTTGTACGACCTTCGGAAGAGGTCGACCGACGAAATTCCCCCAAATCTGAGGAGATATTCTTGAATAACTTTTTTTGTGAAGGTCGGAGAGACTTGCAAGTAGGCTCTACCCCCACTAAATGGGGTAGCGCACATCGATCGGTACCATCCTTGAGCTTCTCCGACTTTCGGAAGGGTTAGGGTTAGGGTTAGGGATGAAAGCACATAGGAGAAAGAGATATTCTTGAATAACTTTTTTTGTGAAGGTCGGAGAGACTTGCAAGTAGGCTCTACCCCCACTAAATGGGGTAGCGCGCATCGATCGGTACCATCCTTGAGCTTCTCCGACTTTCGGAAGGGTTAGGGTTAGGGTTAGGGATGAAAGCACATAGGAGAAAGAGATATTCTTGAATAACTTTTTTTGTGAAGGTCGGAGAGACTTGGAAAGTGGTTGCATCTGGACTAATTTGGGTCCTGCAAATCGATTGGTACCATCCCCGAGCTTGTACGACCTTCGGAAGAGGTCGACCGACGAAATTCCCCCAAATCTGAGGAGATATTCTTGAATAACTTTTTTTGTGAAGGTCGGAGAGACTTGCAAGTAGGCTCTACCCCCACTAAATGGGGTAGCGCGCATCGATCGGTACCATCCTTGAGCTTCTCCGACTTTCGGAAGGGTTAGGGTTAGGGTTAGGGATGAAAGCACATAGGAGAAAGAGATATTCTTGAATAACTTTTTTTGAAGGTCGGAGAGACTTGCAAGTAGGCTCTACCCCCACTAAATGGGGTAGCGCGCATCGATCGGTACCATCCTTGAGCTTCTCCGACTTTCGGAAGGGTTAGGGTTAGGGATGAAAGCACATAGGAGAAAGAGATATTCTTGAATAACTTTTTTTGTGAAGGTCGGAGAGACTTGGAAAGTGGTTGCATCTGGACTAATTTGGGTCCTGCAAATCGATTGGTACCATCCCCGAGCTTGTACGACCTTCGGAAGAGGTCGACCGACGAAATTCCCCCAAATCTGAGGAGATATTCTTGAATAACTTTTTTTGTGAAGGTCGGAGAGACTTGCAAGTAGGCTCTACCCCCACTAAATGGGGTAGCGCGCATCGATCGGTACCATCCTTGAGCTTCTCCGACTTTCGGAAGGGTTAGGGTTAGGGTTAGGGATGAAAGCACATAGGAGAAAGAGATATTCTTGAATAACTTTTTTTGTGAAGGTCGGAGAGACTTGGAAATAGGTTGCATCTGGACTAATTTGGGTCCTGCGGATCGATTGGTACCATCCCCGAGCTTGTACGACCTTCGGAAGAGGTCGACCGACGAAATTCCCCCAAATCTGAGGAGATATTCTTGAATAACTTTTTTTGTGAAGGTCGGAGAGACTTGCAAGTAGGCTCTACCCCCACTAAATGGGGTAGCGCACATCGATCGGTACCATCCTTGAGCTTCTCCGACTTTCGGAAGGGTTAGGGTTAGGGTTAGGGATGAAAGCACATAGGAGAAAGAGATATTCTTGAATAACTTTTTTTGTGAAGGTCGGAGAGACTTGCAAGTAGGCTCTACCCCCACTAAATGGGGTAGCGCGCATCGATCGGTACCATCTTTGAGCTTCTCCGACTTTCGGAAGGGTTAGGGTTAGGGTTAGGGATGAAAGCACATAGGAGAAAGAGATATTCTTGAATAACTTTTTTTGTGAAGGTCGGAGAGACTTGGAAAGTGGTTGCATCTGGACTAATTTGGGTCCTGCAAATCGATTGGTACCATCCCCGAGCTTGTACGACCTTCGGAAGAGGTCGACCGACGAAATTCCCCCAAATCTGAGGAGATATTCTTGAATAACTTTTTTTGTGAAGGTCGGAGAGACTTGCAAGTAGGCTCTACCCCCACTAAATGGGGTTGCGCGCATCGATCGGTACCATCCTTGAGCTTCTCCGACTTTTGGAAGGGTTAGGGTTAGGGTTAGGGATGAAAGCACATAGGAGAAAGAGATATTCTTGAATAACTTTTTTTGTGAAGGTCGGAGAGACTTGCAAGTAGGCTCTACCCCCACTAAATGGGGTAGCGCGCATCGATCAGTACCATCCTTGAGCTTCTCCGACTTTCGGAAGGGTTAGGGTTAGGGTTAGGGATGAAAGCACATAGGAGAAAGAGATATTCTTGAATAACTTTTTTTGTGAAGGTCGGAGAGACTTGGAAAGTGGTTGCATCTGGACTAATTTGGGTTCTGCGGATCGATTGGTACCATCCCCGAGCTTGTACGACCTTAGGAAGAGGTCGACCGACGAAATTCCCCCAAATCTGAGGAGATATTCTTGAATAACTTTTTTTGTGAAGGTCGGAGAGACTTGCAAGTAGGCTCTACCCCCACTAAATGGGGTAGCGCGCATCGATCGGTACCATCCTTGAGCTTCTCCATCTTTCGGAAGGGTTAGGGTTAGGGATGAAAGCACATAGGAGAAAGAGATATTCTTGAATAACTTTTTTTGAAGGTCGGAGAGACTTGCAAGTAGGCTCTACCCCCACTAAATGGGGTAGCGCGCATCGATCGGTACCATCCTTGAGCTTCTCCGACTTTCGGAAGGGTTAGGGTTAGGGATGAAAGCACATAGGAGAAAGAGATATTCTTGAATAACTTTTTTTGTGAAGGTCGGAGAGACTTGCAAGTAGGCTCTACCCCCACTAAATGGGGTAGCGCGCATCGATCGGTACCATCCTTGAGCTTCTCCGACTTTCGGAAGGGTTAGGGTTAGGGTTAGGGATGAAAGCACATAGGAGAAAGAGATATTCTTGAATAACTTTTTTTGTGAAGGTCGGAGAGACTTGGAAAGTGGTTGCATCTGGACTAATTTGGGTCCTGCAAATCGATTGGTACCATCCCCGAGCTTGTACGACCTTCGGAAAAGGTCGACCGACGAAATTCCCCCAAATCTGAGGAGATATTCTTGAATAACTTTTTTTGTGAAGGTCGGAGAGACTTGCAAGTAGGCTCTACCCCCACTAAATGGGGTTGTGCGCATCGATCGGTACCATCCTTGAGCTTCTCCGACTTTCGGAAGGGTTAGGGTTAGGGTTAGGGATGAAAGCACATAGGAGAAAGAGATATTCTTGAATAACTTTTTTTGTGAAGGTCGGAGAGACTTGCAAGTAGGCTCTACCCCCACTAAATGGGGTAGCGCGCATCGATCAGTACCATCGTTGAGCTTCTCCGACTTTCGGAAGGGTTAGGGTTAGGGTTAGGGATGAAAGCACATAGGAGAAAGAGATATTCTTGAATAACTTTTTTTGTGAAGGTCGGAGAGACTTGGAAAGTGGTTGCATCTGGACTAATTTGGGTCCTGCGGATCGATTGGTACCATCCCCGAGCTTGTACGACCTTAGGAAGAGGTCAACCGACGAAATTCCCCCAAATCTGAGGAGATATTCTTGAATAACTTTTTTTGTGAAGGTCGGAGAGACTTGCAAGTAGGCTCTACCCCCACTAAATGGGGTAGCGCGCATCGATCGGTACCATCCTTGAGCTTCTCCGACTTTCGGAAGGGTTAGGGTTAGGGTTAGGGATGAAAGCACATAGGAGAAAGAGATATTCTTGAATAACTTTTTTTGAAGGTCGGAGAGACTTGCAAGTAGGCTCTACCCCCACTAAATGGGGTAGCGCGCATCGATCGGTACCATCCTTGAGCTTCTCCGACTTTCGGAAGGGTTAGGGTTAGGGATGAAAGCACATAGGAGAAAGAGATATTCTTGAATAACTTTTTTTGTGAAGGTCGGAGAGACTTGCAAGTAGGCTCTACCCCCACTAAATGGGGTAGCGCGCATCGATCGGTACCATCCTTGAGCTTCTCCGACTTTCGGAAGGGTTAGGGTTAGGGTTAGGGATGAAAGCACATAGGAGAAAGAGATATTCTTGAATAACTTTTTTTGTGAAGGTCGGAGAGACTTGGAAAGTGGTTGCATCTGGACTAATTTGGGTCCTGCAAATCGATTGGTACCATCCCCGAGCTTGTACGACCTTCGGAAGAGGTCGACCGACGAAATTCCCCCAAATCTGAGGAGATATTCTTGAATTACTTTTTTTGTGAAGGTCGGAGAGACTTGCAAGTAGGCTCTACCCCCACTAAATGGGGTAGCGCGCATCGATCGGTACCATCCTTGAGCTTCTCCGACTTTCGGAAGGGTTAGGGTTAGGGTTAGGGATGAAAGCACATAGGAGAAAGAGATATTCTTGAATAACTTTTTTTGTGAAGGTCGGAGAGACTTGGAAAGTGGTTGCATCTGGACTAATTTGGGTCCTGCGGATCGATTGGTACCATCCCCGAGCTTGTACGACCTTTGGAAGAGGTCGACCGACGAAATTCCCCCAAATCTGAGGAGATATTCTTGAATAACTTTTTTTGTGAAGGTCGGAGAGACTTGCAAGTAGGCTCTACCCCCACTAAATGGGGTAGCGCACATCGATCGGTACCATCCTTGAGCTTCTCCGACTTTCGGAAGGGTTAGGGTTAGGGTTAGGGATGAAAGCACATAGGAGAAAGAGATATTCTTGAATAACTTTTTTTGTGAAGGTCGGAGAGACTTGGAAAGTGGTTGCATCTGGACTAATTTGGGTCCTGCGGATCGATTGGTACCATCCCCGAGCTTGTACGACCTTCGGAAGAGGTCGACCGACGAAATTCCCCCAAATCTGAGGAGATATTCTTGAATAACTTTTTTTGTGAAGGTCGGAGAGACTTGCAAGTAGGCTCTACCCCCACTAAATGGGGTAGCGCACATCGATCGGTACCATCCTTGAGCTTCTCCGACTTTCGGAAGGGTTAGGGTTAGGGTTAGGGATGAAAGCACATAGGAGAAAGAGATATTCTTGAATAACTTTTTTTGTGAAGGTCGGAGAGACTTGCAAGTAGGCTCTACCCCCACTAAATGGGGTAGCGCGCATCGATCGGTACCATCCTTGAGCTTCTCCGACTTTCGGAAGGGTTAGGGTTAGGGTTAGGGATGAAAGCACATAGGAGAAAGAGATATTCTTGAATAACTTTTTTTGTGAAGGTCGGAGAGACTTGGAAAGTGGTTGCATCTGGACTAATTTGGGTCCTGCAAATCGATTGGTACCATCCCCGAGCTTGTACGACCTTCGGAAGAGGTCGACCGACGAAATTCCCCCAAATCTGAGGAGATATTCTTGAATAACTTTTTTTGTGAAGGTCGGAGAGACTTGCAAGTAGGCTCTACCCCCACTAAATGGGGTAGCGCGCATCGATCGGTACCATCCTTGAGCTTCTCCGACTTTCGGAAGGGTTAGGGTTAGGGTTAGGGATGAAAGCACATAGGAGAAAGAGATATTCTTGAATAACTTTTTTTGAAGGTCGGAGAGACTTGCAAGTAGGCTCTACCCCCACTAAATGGGGTAGCGCGCATCGATCGGTACCATCCTTGAGCTTCTCCGACTTTCGGAAGGGTTAGGGTTAGGGATGAAAGCACATAGGAGAAAGAGATATTCTTGAATAACTTTTTTTGTGAAGGTCGGAGAGACTTGCAAGTAGGCTCTACCCCCACTAAATGGGGTAGCGCGCATCGATCGGTACCATCCTTGAGCTTCTCCGACTTTCGGAAGGGTTAGGGTTAGGGTTAGGGATGAAAGCACATAGGAGAAAGAGATATTCTTGAATAACTTTTTTTGTGAAGGTCGGAGAGACTTGGAAAGTGGTTGCATCTGGACTAATTTGGGTCCTGCAAATCGATTGGTACCATCCCCGAGCTTGTACGACCTTCGGAAGAGGTCGACCGACGAAATTCCCCCAAATCTGAGGAGATATTCTTGAATAACTTTTTTTGTGAAGGTCGGAGAGACTTGCAAGTAGGCTCTACCCCCACTAAATGGGGTAGCGCGCATCGATCGGTACCATCCTTGAGCTTCTCCGACTTTCGGAAGGGTTAGGGTTAGGGTTAGGGATGAAAGCACATAGGAGAAAGAGATATTCTTGAATAACTTTTTTTGTGAAGGTCGGAGAGACTTGGAAATAGGTTGCATCTGGACTAATTTGGGTCCTGCGGATCGATTGGTACCATCCCCGAGCTTGTACGACCTTCGGAAGAGGTCGACCGACGAAATTCCCCCAAATCTGAGGAGATATTCTTGAATAACTTTTTTTGTGAAGGTCGGAGAGACTTGCAAGTAGGCTCTACCCCCACTAAATGGGGTAGCGCACATCGATCGGTACCATCCTTGAGCTTCTCCGACTTTCGGAAGGGTTAGGGTTAGGGTTAGGGATGAAAGCACATAGGAGAAAGAGATATTCTTGAATAACTTTTTTTGTGAAGGTCGGAGAGACTTGCAAGTAGGCTCTACCCCCACTAAATGGGGTAGCGCGCATCGATCGGTACCATCTTTGAGCTTCTCCGACTTTCGGAAGGGTTAGGGTTAGGGTTAGGGATGAAAGCACATAGGAGAAAGAGATATTCTTGAATAACTTTTTTTGTGAAGGTCGGAGAGACTTGGAAAGTGGTTGCATCTGGACTAATTTGGGTCCTGCAAATCGATTGGTACCATCCCCGAGCTTGTACGACCTTCGGAAGAGGTCGACCGACGAAATTCCCCCAAATCTGAGGAGATATTCTTGAATAACTTTTTTTGTGAAGGTCGGAGAGACTTGCAAGTAGGCTCTACCCCCACTAAATGGGGTTGCGCGCATCGATCGGTACCATCCTTGAGCTTCTCCGACTTTTGGAAGGGTTAGGGTTAGGGTTAGGGATGAAAGCACATAGGAGAAAGAGATATTCTTGAATAACTTTTTTTGTGAAGGTCGGAGAGACTTGCAAGTAGGCTCTACCCCCACTAAATGGGGTAGCGCGCATCGATCAGTACCATCCTTGAGCTTCTCCGACTTTCGGAAGGGTTAGGGTTAGGGTTAGGGATGAAAGCACATAGGAGAAAGAGATATTCTTGAATAACTTTTTTTGTGAAGGTCGGAGAGACTTGGAAAGTGGTTGCATCTGGACTAATTTGGGTTCTGCGGATCGATTGGTACCATCCCCGAGCTTGTACGACCTTAGGAAGAGGTCGACCGACGAAATTCCCCCAAATCTGAGGAGATATTCTTGAATAACTTTTTTTGTGAAGGTCGGAGAGACTTGCAAGTAGGCTCTACCCCCACTAAATGGGGTAGCGCGCATCGATCGGTACCATCCTTGAGCTTCTCCATCTTTCGGAAGGGTTAGGGTTAGGGTTAGGGATGAAAGCACATAGGAGAAAGAGATATTCTTGAATAACTTTTTTTGAAGGTCGGAGAGACTTGCAAGTAGGCTCTACCCCCACTAAATGGGGTAGCGCGCATCGATCGGTACCATCCTTGAGCTTCTCCGACTTTCGGAAGGGTTAGGGTTAGGGATGAAAGCACATAGGAGAAAGAGATATTCTTGAATAACTTTTTTTGTGAAGGTCGGAGAGACTTGCAAGTAGGCTCTACCCCCACTAAATGGGGTAGCGCGCATCGATCGGTACCATCCTTGAGCTTCTCCGACTTTCGGAAGGGTTAGGGTTAGGGTTAGGGATGAAAGCACATAGGAGAAAGAGATATTCTTGAATAACTTTTTTTGTGAAGGTCGGAGAGACTTGGAAAGTGGTTGCATCTGGACTAATTTGGGTCCTGCAAATCGATTGGTACCATCCCCGAGCTTGTACGACCTTCGGAAAAGGTCGACCGACGAAATTCCCCCAAATCTGAGGAGATATTCTTGAATAACTTTTTTTGTGAAGGTCGGAGAGACTTGCAAGTAGGCTCTACCCCCACTAAATGGGGTTGTGCGCATCGATCGGTACCATCCTTGAGCTTCTCCGACTTTCGGAAGGGTTAGGGTTAGGGTTAGGGATGAAAGCACATAGGAGAAAGAGATATTCTTGAATAACTTTTTTTGTGAAGGTCGGAGAGACTTGCAAGTAGGCTCTACCCCCACTAAATGGGGTAGCGCGCATCGATCAGTACCATCGTTGAGCTTCTCCGACTTTCGGAAGGGTTAGGGTTAGGGTTAGGGATGAAAGCACATAGGAGAAAGAGATATTCTTGAATAACTTTTTTTGAAGGTCGGAGAGACTTGCAAGTAGGCTCTACCCCCACTAAATGGGGTAGCGCGCATCGATCGGTACCATCCTTGAGCTTCTCCGACTTTCGGAAGGGTTAGGGTTAGGGATGAAAGCACATAGGAGAAAGAGATATTCTTGAATAACTTTTTTTGTGAAGGTCGGAGAGACTTGCAAGTAGGCTCTACCCCCACTAAATGGGGTAGCGCGCATCGATCGGTACCATCCTTGAGCTTCTCCGACTTTCGGAAGGGTTAGGGTTAGGGTTAGGGATGAAAGCACATAGGAGAAAGAGATATTCTTGAATAACTTTTTTTGTGAAGGTCGGAGAGACTTGGAAAGTGGTTGCATCTGGACTAATTTGGGTCCTGCAAATCGATTGGTACCATCCCCGAGCTTGTACGACCTTCGGAAGAGGTCGACCGACGAAATTCCCCCAAATCTGAGGAGATATTCTTGAATTACTTTTTTTGTGAAGGTCGGAGAGACTTGCAAGTAGGCTCTACCCCCACTAAATGGGGTAGCGCGCATCGATCGGTACCATCCTTGAGCTTCTCCGACTTTCGGAAGGGTTAGGGTTAGGGTTAGGGATGAAAGCACATAGGAGAAAGAGATATTCTTGAATAACTTTTTTTGTGAAGGTCGGAGAGACTTGGAAAGTGGTTGCATCTGGACTAATTTGGGTCCTGCAGATCGATTGGTACCATCCCCGAGCTTGTACGACCTTTGGAAGAGGTCGACCGACGAAATTCCCCCAAATCTGAGGAGATATTCTTGAATAACTTTTTTTGTGAAGGTCGGAGAGACTTGCAAGTAGGCTCTACCCCCACTAAATGGGGTAGCGCACATCGATCGGTACCATCCTTGAGCTTCTCCGACTTTCGGAAGGGTTAGGGTTAGGGTTAGGGATGAAAGCACATAGGAGAAAGAGATATTCTTGAATAACTTTTTTTGTGAAGGTCGGACAGACTTGGAAAGTGGTTGCATCTGGACTAATTTGGGTCCTGCGGATCGATTGGTACCATCCCCGAGCTTGTACGACCTTAGGAAGAGGTCGACCGACGAAATTCCCCCAAATCTGAGGAGATATTCTTGAATAACTTTTTTTGTGAAGGTCGGAGAGACTTGCAAGTAGGCTCTACCCCCACTAAATGGGGTAGCGCGCATCGATCGGTACCATCCTTGAGCTTCTCCGACTTTCGGAAGGGTTAGGGTTAGGGTTAGGGATGAAAGCACATAGGAGAAAGAGATATTCTTGAATAACTTTTTTTGAAGGTCGGAGAGACTTGCAAGTAGGCTCTACCCCCACTAAATGGGGTAGCGCGCATCGATCGGTACCATCCTTGAGCTTCTCCGACTTTCGGAAGGGTTAGGGTTAGGGATGAAAGCACATAGGAGAAAGAGATATTCTTGAATAACTTTTTTTGTGAAGGTCGGAGAGACTTGGAAAGTGGTTGCATCTGGACTAATTTGGGTCCTGCAAATCGATTGGTACCATCCCCGAGCTTGTACGACCTTCGGAAGAGGTCGACCGACGAAATTCCCCCAAATCTGAGGAGATATTCTTGAATAACTTTTTTTGTGAAGGTCGGAGAGACTTGCAAGTAGGCTCTACCCCCACTAAATGGGGTAGCGCGCATCGATCGGTACCATCCTTGAGCTTCTCCGACTTTCGGAAGGGTTAGGGTTAGGGTTAGGGATGAAAGCACATAGGAGAAAGAGATATTCTTGAATAACTTTTTTTGTGAAGGTCGGAGAGACTTGGAAAGTGGTTGCATCTGGACTAATTTGGGTCCTGCGGATCGATTGGTACCATCCCCGAGCTTGTACGACCTTCGGAAGAGGTCGACCGACGAAATTCCCCCAAATCTGAGGAGATATTCTTGAATAACTTTTTTTGTGAAGGTCGGAGAGACTTGCAAGTAGGCTCTACCCCCACTAAATGGGGTAGCGCACATCGATCGGTACCATCCTTGAGCTTCTCCGACTTTCGGAAGGGTTAGGGTTAGGGTTAGGGATGAAAGCACATAGGAGAAAGAGATATTCTTGAATAACTTTTTTTGTGAAGGTCGGAGAGACTTGCAAGTAGGCTCTACCCCCACTAAATGGGGTAGCGCGCATCGATCGGTACCATCCTTGAGCTTCTCCGACTTTCGGAAGGGTTAGGGTTAGGGTTAGGGATGAAAGCACATAGGAGAAAGAGATATTCTTGAATAACTTTTTTTGTGAAGGTCGGAGAGACTTGGAAAGTGGTTGCATCTGGACTAATTTGGGTCCTGCAAATCGATTGGTACCATCCCCGAGCTTGTACGACCTTCGGAAGAGGTCGACCGACGAAATTCCCCCAAATCTGAGGAGATATTCTTGAATAACTTTTTTGTGAAGGTCGGAGAGACTTGCAAGTAGGCTCTACCCCCACTAAATGGGGTAGCGCGCATCGATCGGTACCATCCTTGAGCTTCTCCGACTTTCGGAAGGGTTAGGGTTAGGGTTAGGGATGAAAGCACATAGGAGAAAGAGATATTCTTGAATAACTTTTTTTGAAGGTCGGAGAGACTTGCAAGTAGGCTCTACCCCCACTAAATGGGGTAGCGCGCATCGATCGGTACCATCCTTGAGCTTCTCCGACTTTCGGAAGGGTTAGGGTTAGGGATGAAAGCACATAGGAGAAAGAGATATTCTTGAATAACTTTTTTTGTGAAGGTCGGAGAGACTTGCAAGTAGGCTGTACCCCCACTAAATGGGGTAGCGCGCATCGATCGGTACCATCCTTGAGCTTCTCCGACTTTCGGAAGGGTTAGGGTTAGGGATGAAAGCACATAGGAGAAAGAGATATTCTTGAATAACTTTTTTTGTGAAGGTCGGAGAGACTTGGAAAGTGGTTGCATCTGGACTAATTTGGGTCCTGCAAATCGATTGGTACCATCCCCGAGCTTGTACGACCTTCGGAAGAGGTCGACCGACGAAATTCCCCCAAATCTGAGGAGATATTCTTGAATAACTTTTTTTGTGAAGGTCGGAGAGACTTGCAAGTAGGCTCTACCCCCACTAAATGGGGTAGCGCGCATCGATCGGTACCATCCTTGAGCTTCTCCGACTTTCGGAAGGGTTAGGGTTAGGGTTAGGGATGAAAGCACATAGGAGAAAGAGATATTCTTGAATAACTTTTTTTGAAGGTCGGAGAGACTTGCAAGTAGGCTCTACCCCCACTAAATGGGGTAGCGCGCATCGATCGGTACCATCCTTGAGCTTCTCCGACTTTCGGAAGGGTTAGGGTTAGGGATGAAAGCACATAGGAGAAAGAGATATTCTTGAATAACTTTTTTTGTGAAGGTCGGAGAGACTTGCAAGTAGGCTGTACCCCCACTAAATGGGGTAGCGCGCATCGATCGGTACCATCCTTGAGCTTCTCCGACTTTCGGAAGGGTTAGGGTTAGGGTTAGGGATGAAAGCACATAGGAGAAAGAGATATTCTTGAATAACTTTTTTTGTGAAGGTCGGAGAGACTTGGAAAGTGGTTGCATCTGGACTAATTTGGGTCCTGCAAATCGATTGGTACCATCCCCGAGCTTGTACGACCTTCGGAAGAGGTCGACCGACGAAATTCCCCCAAATCTGAGGAGATATTCTTGAATAACTTTTTTTGTGAAGGTCGGAGAGACTTGCAAGTAGGCTCTACCCCCACTAAATGGGGTAGCGCGCATCGATCGGTACCATCCTTGAGCTTCTCCGACTTTCGGAAGGGTTAGGGTTAGGGTTAGGGATGAAAGCACATAGGAGAAAGAGATATTCTTGAATAACTTTTTTTGAAGGTCGGAGAGACTTGCAAGTAGGCTCTACCCCCACTAAATGGGGTAGCGCGCATCGATCGGTACCATCCTTGAGCTTCTCCGACTTTCGGAAGGGTTAGGGTTAGGGATGAAAGCACATAGGAGAAAGAGATATTCTTGAATAACTTTTTTTGTGAAGGTCGGAGAGACTTGCAAGTAGGCTGTACCCCCACTAAATGGGGTAGCGCGCATCGATCGGTACCATCCTTGAGCTTCTCCGACTTTCGGAAGGGTTAGGGTTAGGGATGAAAGCACATAGGAGAAAGAGATATTCTTGAATAACTTTTTTTGTGAAGGTCGGAGAGACTTGGAAAGTGGTTGCATCTGGACTAATTTGGGTCCTGCAAATCGATTGGTACCATCCCCGAGCTTGTACGACCTTCGGAAGAGGTCGACCGACGAAATTCCCCCAAATCTGAGGAGATATTCTTGAATAACTTTTTTTGTGAAGGTCGGAGAGACTTGCAAGTAGGCTCTACCCCCACTAAATGGGGTAGCGCGCATCGATCGGTACCATCCTTGAGCTTCTCCGACTTTCGGAAGGGTTAGGGTTAGGGTTAGGGATGAAAGCACATAGGAGAAAGAGATATTCTTGAATAACTTTTTTTGTGAAGGTCGGAGAGACTTGGAAAGTGGTTGCATCTGGATTAATTTGGGTCCTGCAAATCGATTGGTACCATCCCCGAGCTTGTACGACCTTCGGAAGAGGTCGACCGACGAAATTCCCCCAAATCTGAGGAGATATTCTTGAATAACTTTTTTTGTGAAGGTCGGAGAGACTTGCAAGTAGGCTCTACCCCCACTAAATGGGGTAGCGCGCATCGATCGGTACCATCCTTGAGCTTCTCCGACTTTCGGAAGGGTTAGGGTTAGGGTTAGGGATGAAAGCACATAGGAGAAAGAGATATTCTTGAATAACTTTTTTTGAAGGTCGGAGAGACTTGGAAAGTGGTTGCATCTGGACTAATTTGGGTCCTGCGGATCGATTGGTACCATCCCCGAGCTTGTACGACCTTCGGAAGAGGTCGACCGACGAAATTCCCCCAAATCTGAGGAGATATTCTTGAATAACTTTTTTTGTGAAGGTCGGAGAGACTTGCAAGTAGGCTCTACCCCCACTAAATGGGGTTGCGCGCATCGATCGGTACCATCCTTGAGCTTCTCCGACTTTCGGAAGGGTTAGGGTTAGGGTTAGGGATGAAAGCACATAGGAGAAAGAGATATTCTTGAATAACTTTTTTTGTGAAGGTCGGAGAGACTTGCAAGTAGGCTCTACCCCCACTAAATGGGGTAGCGCGCATCGATCAGTACCATCCTTGAGCTTCTCCGACTTTCGGAAGGGTTAGGGTTAGGGTTAGGGATGAAAGCACATAGGAGAAAGAGATATTCTTGAATAACTTTTTTTGTGAAGGTCGGAGAGACTTGGAAAGTGGTTGCATCTGGACTAATTTGGGTCCTGCGGATCGATTGGTACCATCCCCGAGCTTGTACGACCTTAGGAAGATGTCGACCGACGAAATTCCCCCAAATCTGAGGAGATATTCTTGAATAACTTTTTTTGTGAAGGTCGGAGAGACTTGCAAGTAGGCTCTACCCCCACTAAATGGGGTAGCGCGCATCGATCGGTACCATCCTTGAGCTTCTCCGACTTTCGGAAGGGTTAGGGTTAGGGTTAGGGATGAAAGCACATAGGAGAAAGAGATATTCTTGAATAACTTTTTTTGTGAAGGTCGGAGAGACTTGCAAGTAGGCTCTACCCCCACTAAATGGGGTAGCGCGCATCGATCGGTACCATCCTTGAGCTTCTCCGACTTTCGGAAGGGTTAGGGTTAGGGTTAGGGATGAAAGCACATAGGAGAAAGAGATATTCTTGAATAACTTTTTTTGTGAAGGTCGGAGAGACTTGAAAAGTGGTTGCATCTGGACTAATTTGGGTCCTGCGGATCGATTGGTACCATCCCCGAGCTTGTACGACCTTCGGAAGAGGTCGACCGACGAAATTCCCCCAAATCTGAGGAGATATTCTTGAATAACTTTTTTTGTGAAGGTCGGAGAGACTTGCAAGTAGGCTCTACCCCCACTAAATGGGGTTGCGCGCATCGATCGGTACCATCCTTGAGCTTCTCCGACTTTCGGAAGGGTTAGGGTTAGGGTTAGGGATGAAAGCACATAGGAGAAAGAGATATTCTTGAATAACTTTTTTTGTGAAGGTCGGAGAGACTTGGAAAGTGGTTGCATCTGGACTAATTTGGGTCCTGCGGATCGATTGGTACCATCCCCGAGCTTGTACGACCTTCGGAAGAGGTCGACCGACGAAATTCCCCCAAATCTGAGGAGATATTCTTGAATAACTTTTTTTTTGAAGGTCGGAGAGACTTGCAAGTAGGCTCTACCCCCACTAAATGGGGTTGCGCGCATCGATCGGTACCATCCTTGAGCTTCTCCGACTTTCGGAAGGGTTAGGGTTAGGGTTAGGGATGAAAGCACATAGGAGAAAGAGATATTCTTGAATAACTTTTTTTGTGAAGGTCGGAGAGACTTGGAAAGTGGTTGCATCTGGACTAATTTGGGTCCTGCGGATCGATTGGTACCATCCCCGAGCTTGTACGACCTTCGGAAGAGGTCGACCGACGAAATTCCCCCAAATCTGAGGAGATATTCTTGAATAACTTTTTTTTTGAAGGTCGGAGAGACTTGCAAGTAGGCTCTACCCCCACTAAATGGGGTAGCGCGCATCGATCGGTACCATCCTTGAGCTTCTCCGACTTTTGGAAGGGTTAGGGTTAGGGTTAGGGATGAAAGCACATAGGAGAAAGAGATATTCTTGAATAACTTTTTTTGTGAAGGTCGGAGAGACTTGGAAAGTGGTTGCATCTGGACTAATTTGGGTCCTGCGGATCGATTGGTACCATCCCCGAGCTTGTACGACCTTCGGAAGAGGTCGACCGACGAAATTCCCCCAAATCTGAGGAGATATTCTTGAATAACTTTTTTTGTGAAGGTCGGAGAGACTTGCAAGTAGGCTCTACCCCCACTAAATGGGGTAGCGCGCATCGATCGGTACCATCCTTGAGCTTCTCCGACTTTCGGAAGGGTTAGGGTTAGGGTTAGGGATGAAAGCACATAGGAGAAAGAGATATTCTTGAATAACTTTTTTTGTGAAGGTCGGAGAGACTTGCAAGTAGGCTCTACCCCCACTAAATGGGGTAGCGCGCATCGATCGGTACCATCCTTGAGCTTCTCCGACTTTCGGAAGGGTTAGGGTTAGGGTTAGGGATGAAAGCACATAGGAGAAAGAGATATTCTTGAATAACTTTTTTTGTGAAGGTCGGAGAGACTTGGAAAGTGGTTGCATCTGGACTAATTTGGGTCCTGCGGATCGATTGGTACCATCCCCGAGCTTGTACGACCTTCGGAAGAGGTCGACCGACGAAATTCCCCCAAATCTGAGGAGATATTCTTGAATAACTTTTTTTGTGAAGGTCGGAGAGACTTGCAAGTAGGCTCTACCCCCACTAAATGGGGTTGCGCACATCGATCGGTACCATCCTTGAGCTTCTCCGACTTTCGGAAGGGTTAGGGTTAGGGTTAGGGATGAAAGCACATAGGAGAAAGAGATATTCTTGAATAACTTTTTTTGTGAAGGTCGGAGAGACTTGCAAGTAGGCTCTACCCCCACTAAATGGGGTAGCGCGCATCGATCGGTACCATCCTTGAGCTTCTCCGACTTTCGGAAGGGTTAGGGTTAGGGTTAGGGATGAAAGCACATAGGAGAAAGAGATATTCTTGAATAACTTTTTTTGTGAAGGTCGGAGAGACTTGCAAGTAGGCTCTACCCCCACTAAATGGGGTAGTGCGCATCGATCGGTACCATCCTTGAGCTTCTCCGACTTTCGGAAGGGTTAGGGTTAGGGTTAGGGATGAAAGCACATAGGAGAAAGAGATATTCTTGAATAACTTTTTTTGTGAAGGTCGGAGAGACTTGCAAGTAGGCTCTACCCCCACTAAATGGGGTAGCGCGCATCGATCGGTACCATCCTTGAGCTTCTCCGACTTTCGGAAGGGTTAGGGTTAGGGTTAGGGATGAAAGCACATAGGAGAAAGAGATATTCTTGAATAACTTTTTTTGTGAAGGTCGGAGAGACTTGGAAAGTGGTTGCATCTGGACTAATTTGGGTCCTGCGGATCGATTGGTACCATCCCCGAGCTTGTACGACCTTCGGAAGAGGTCGACCGACGAAATTCCCCCAAATCTGAGGAGATATTCTTGAATAACTTTTTTTGTGAAGGTCGGAGAGACTTGCAAGTAGGCTGTACCCCCACTAAATGGGGTTGCGCGCATCGATCGGTACCATCCTTGAGCTTCTCCGACTTTCGGAAGGGTTAGGGTTAGGGTTAGGGATGAAAGCACATAGGAGAAAGAGATATTCTTGAATAACTTTTTTTGTGAAGGTCGGAGAGACTTGCAAGTAGGCTCTACCCCCACTAAATGGGGTAGCGCGCATCGATCGGTACCATCCTTGAGCTTCTCCGACTTTCGGAAGGGTTAGGGTTAGGGTTAGGGATGAAAGCACATAGGAGAAAGAGATATTCTTGAATAACTTTTTTTGTGAAGGTCGGAGAGACTTGCAAGTAGGCTCTACCCCCACTAAATGGGGTAGTGCGCATCGATCGGTACCATCCTTGAGCTTCTCCGACTTTCGGAAGGGTTAGGGTTAGGGTTAGGGATGAAAGCACATAGGAGAAAGAGATATTCTTGAATAACTTTTTTTGTGAAGGTCGGAGAGACTTGCAAGTAGGCTCTACCCCCACTAAATGGGGTAGCGCGCATCGATCGGTACCATCCTTGAGCTTCTCCGACTTTCGGAAGGGTTAGGGTTAGGGTTAGGGATGAAAGCACATAGGAGAAAGAGATATTCTTGAATAACTTTTTTTGTGAAGGTCGGAGAGACTTGGAAAGTGGTTGCATCTGGACTAATTTGGGTCCTGCGGATCGATTGGTACCATCCCCGAGCTTGTACGACCTTCGGAAGAGGTCGACCGACGAAATTCCCCCAAATCTGAGGAGATATTCTTGAATAACTTTTTTTGTGAAGGTCGGAGAGACTTGCAAGTAGGCTCTACCCCCACTAAATGGGGTAGCGCACATCGATCGGTACTATCCTTGAGCTTCTCCGACTTTCGGAAGGGTTAGGGTTAGGGTTAGGGATGAAAGCACATAGGAGAAAGAGATATTCTTGAATAACTTTTTTTGTGAAGGTCGGAGAGACTTGGAAAGTGGTTGCATCTGGACTAATTTGGGTCCTGCGGATCGATTGGTACCATCCCCGAGCTTGTACGACCTTCGGAAGAGGTCGACCGACGAAATTCCCCCAAATCTGAGGAGATATTCTTGAATAACTTTTTTTGTGAAGGTCGGAGAGACTTGCAAGTAGGCTCTACCCCCACTAAATGGGGTTGCGCGCATCGATCGGTACCATCCTTGAGCTTCTCCGACTTTCGGAAGGGTTAGGGTTAGGGTTAGGGATGAAAGCACATAGGAGAAAGAGATATTCTTGAATAACTTTTTTTGTGAAGGTCGGAGAGACTTGCAAGTAGGCTCTACCCCCACTAAATGGGGTAGCGCGCATCGATCGGTACCATCCTTGAGCTTCTCCGACTTTCGGAAGGGTTAGGGTTAGGGTTAGGGATGAAAGCACATAGGAGAAAGAGATATTCTTGAATAACTTTTTTTGTGAAGGTCGGAGAGACTTGCAAGTAGGCTCTACCCCCACTAAATGGGGTAGTGCGCATCGATCGGTACCATCCTTGAGCTTCTCCGACTTTCGGAAGGGTTAGGGTTAGGGTTAGGGATGAAAGCACATAGGAGAAAGAGATATTCTTGAATAACTTTTTTTGTGAAGGTCGGAGAGACTTGCAAGTAGGCTCTACCCCCACTAAATGGGGTAGCGCGCATCGATCGGTACCATCCTTGAGCTTCTCCGACTTTCGGAAGGGTTAGGGTTAGGGTTAGGGATGAAAGCACATAGGAGAAAGAGATATTCTTGAATAACTTTTTTTGTGAAGGTCGGAGAGACTTGGAAAGTGGTTGCATCTGGACTAATTTGGGTCCTGCGGATCGATTGGTACCATCCCCGAGCTTGTACGACCTTCGGAAGAGGTCGACCGACGAAATTCCCCCAAATCTGAGGAGATATTCTTGAATAACTTTTTTTGTGAAGGTCGGAGAGACTTGCAAGTAGGCTCTACCCCCACTAAATGGGGTAGCGCGCATCGATCGGTACCATCCTTGAGCTTCTCCGACTTTCGGAAGGGTTAGGGTTAGGGTTAGGGATGAAAGCACATAGGAGAAAGAGATATTCTTGAATAACTTTTTTTGTGAAGGTCGGAGAGACTTGGAAAGTGGTTGCATCTGGACTAATTTGGGTCCTGCGGATCGATTGGTACCATCCCCGAGCTTGTACGACCTTCGGAAGAGGTCGACCGACGAAATTCCCCCAAATCTGAGGAGATATTCTTGAATAACTTTTTTTGTGAAGGTCGGAGAGACTTGCAAGTAGGCTCTACCCCCACTAAATGGGGTAGCGCGCATCGATCGGTACCATCCTTGAGCTTTTCCGACTTTCGGAAGGGTTAGGGTTAGGGTTAGGGATGAAAGCACATAGGAGAAAGAGATATTCTTGAATAACTTTTTTTGTGAAGGTCGGAGAGACTTGCAAGTAGGCTCTACCCCCACTAAATGGGGTAGCGCGCATCGATCGGTTCCATCTTTGAGCTTCTCCGACTTTCGGAAGGGTTAGGGTTAGGGTTAGGGATGAAAGCACATAGGAGAAAGAGATATTCTTGAATAACTTTTTTTGTGAAGGTCGGAGAGACTTGCAAGTAGGCTCTACCCCCACTAAATGGGGTAGCGCGCATCGATCGGTACCATCCTTGAGCTTCTCCGACTTTCGGAAGGGTTAGGGTTAGGGTTAGGGATGAAAGCACATAGGAGAAAGAGATATTCTTGAATAACTTTTTTTGTGAAGGTCGGAGAGACTTGCAAGTAGGCTCTACCCCCACTAAATGGGGTAGTGCGCATCGATCGGTACCATCCTTGAGCTTCTCCGACTTTCGGAAGGGTTAGGGTTAGGGTTAGGGATGAAAGCACATTGGAGAAAGAGATATTCTTGAATAACTTTTTTTGTGAAGGTCGGAGAGACTTGGAAAGTGGTTGCATCTGGACTAATTTGGGTCCTGCGGATCGATTGGTACCATCCCCGAGCTTGTACGACCTTCGGAAGAGGTCGACCGACGAAATTCCCCCAAATCTGAGGAGATATTCTTGAATAACTTTTTTTGTGAAGGTCGGAGAGACTTGCAAGTAGGCTCTACCCCCACTAAATGGGGTAGCGCGCATCGATCGGTACCATCCTTGAGCTTCTCCGACTTTCGGAAGGGTTAGGGTTAGGGTTAGGGATGAAAGCACATAGGAGAAAGAGATATTCTTGAATAACTTTTTTTGTGAAGGTCGGAGAGACTTGCAAGTAGGCTCTACCCCCACTAAATGGGGTAGCGCGCATCGATCGGTACCATCCTTGAGCTTCTCCGACTTTCGGAAGGGTTAGGGTTAGGGTTAGGGATGAAAGCACATAGGAGAAAGAGATATTCTTGAATAACTTTTTTTGTGAAGGTCGGAGAGACTTGGAAAGTGGTTGCATCTGGACTAATTTGGGTCCTGCAGATCGATTGGTACCATCCCCGAGCTTGTACGACCTTCGGAAGAGGTCGACCGACGAAATTCCCCCAAATCTGAGGAGATATTCTTGAATAACTTTTTTTGTGAAGGTCGGAGAGACTTGCAAGTAGGCTCTACCCCCACTAAATGGGGTAGCGCGCATCGATCGGTACCATCCTTGAGCTTCTCCGACTTTCGGAAGGGTTAGGGTTAGGGTTAGGGATGAAAGCACATAGGAGAAAGAGATATTCTTGAATAACTTTTTTTGTGAAGGTCGGAGAGACTTGCAAGTAGGCTCTACCCCCACTAAATGGGGTAGCGCGCATCGATCGGTACCATCCTTGAGCTTCTCCGACTTTCGGAAGGGTTAGGGTTAGGGTTAGGGATGAAAGCACATAGGAGAAAGAGATATTCTTGAATAACTTTTTTTGTGAAGGTCGGAGAGACTTGAAAAGTGGTTGCATCTGGACTAATTTGGGTCCTGCGGATCGATTGGTACCATCCCCGAGCTTGTACGACCTTCGGAAGAGGTCGACCGACGAAATTCCCCCAAATCTGAGGAGATATTCTTGAATAACTTTTTTTGTGAAGGTCGGAGAGACTTGCAAGTAGGCTCTACCCCCACTAAATGGGGTAGCGCGCATCGATCGGTACCATCCTTGAGCTTCTCCGACTTTCGGAAGGGTTAGGGTTAGGGTTAGGGATGAAAGCACATAGGAGAAAGAGATATTCTTGAATAACTTTTTTTGTGAAGGTCGGAGAGACTTGCAAGTAGGCTCTACCCCCACTAAATGGGGTAGCGCGCATCGATCGGTACCATCCTTGAGCTTCTCCGACTTTCGGAAGGGTTAGGGTTAGGGTTAGGGATGAAAGCACATAGGAGAAAGAGATATTCTTGAATAACTTTTTTTGTGAAGGTCGGAGAGACTTGCAAGTAGGCTCTACCCCCACTAAATGGGGTAGCGCGCATCGATCGGTACCATCTTTGAGCTTCTCCGACTTTCGGAAGGGTTAGGGTTAGGGTTAGGGATGAAAGCACATAGGAGAAAGAGATATTCTTGAATAACTTTTTTTGTGAAGGTCGGAGAGACTTGGAAAGTGGTTGCATCTGGACTAATTTGGGTCCTGCGGATCGATTGGTACCATCCCCGAGCTTGTACGACCTTCGGAAGAGGTCGACCGACGAAATTCCCCCAAATCTGAGGAGATATTCTTGAATAACTTTTTTTGTGAAGGTCGGAGAGACTTGCAAGTAGGCTCTACCCCCACTAAATGGGGTAGCGCGCATCGATCGGTACCATCCTTGAGCTTTTCCGACTTTCGGAAGGGTTAGGGTTAGGGTTAGGGATGAAAGCACATAGGAGAAAGAGATATTCTTGAATAACTTTTTTTGTGAAGGTCGGAGAGACTTGCAAGTAGGCTCTACCCCCACTAAATGGGGTAGCGCGCATCGATCGGTACCATCCTTGAGCTTCTCCGACTTTTGGAAGGGTTAGGGTTAGGGTTAGGGATGAAAGCACATAGGAGAAAGAGATATTCTTGAATAACTTTTTTTGTGAAGGTCGGAGAGACTTGCAAGTAGGCTCTACCCCCACTAAATGGGGTAGCGCGCATCGATCGGTACCATCCTTGAGCTTCTCCGACTTTCGGAAGGGTTAGGGTTAGGGTTAGGGATGAAAGCACATAGGAGAAAGAGATATTCTTGAATAACTTTTTTTGTGAAGGTCGGAGAGACTTGCAAGTAGGCTCTACCCCCACTAAATGGGGTAGTGCGCATCGATCGGTACCATCCTTGAGCTTCTCCGACTTTCGGAAGGGTTAGGGTTAGGGTTAGGGATGAAAGCACATTGGAGAAAGAGATATTCTTGAATAACTTTTTTTGTGAAGGTCGGAGAGACTTGGAAAGTGGTTGCATCTGGACTAATTTGGGTCCTGCGGATCGATTGGTACCATCCCCGAGCTTGTACGACCTTCGGAAGAGGTCGACCGACGAAATTCCCCCAAATCTGAGGAGATATTCTTGAATAACTTTTTTTGTGAAGGTCGGAGAGACTTGCAAGTAGGCTCTACCCCCACTAAATGGGGTAGCGCGCATCGATCGGTACCATCCTTGAGCTTCTCCGACTTTCGGAAGGGTTAGGGTTAGGGTTAGGGATGAAAGCACATAGGAGAAAGAGATATTCTTGAATAACTTTTTTTGTGAAGGTCGGAGAGACTTGCAAGTAGGCTCTACCCCCACTAAATGGGGTAGCGCGCATCGATCGGTACCATCCTTGAGCTTCTCCGACTTTCGGAAGGGTTAGGGTTAGGGTTAGGGATGAAAGCACATAGGAGAAAGAGATATTCTTGAATAACTTTTTTTGTGAAGGTCGGAGAGACTTGGAAAGTGGTTGCATCTGGACTAATTTGGGTCCTGCAGATCGATTGGTACCATCCCCGAGCTTGTACGACCTTCGGAAGAGGTCGACCGACGAAATTCCCCCAAATCTGAGGAGATATTCTTGAATAACTTTTTTTGTGAAGGTCGGAGAGACTTGCAAGTAGGCTCTACCCCCACTAAATGGGGTAGCGCACATCGATCGGTACCATCCTTGAGCTTCTCCGACTTTCGGAAGGGTTAGGGTTAGGGTTAGGGATGAAAGCACATAGGAGAAAGAGATATTCTTGAATAACTTTTTTTGTGAAGGTCGGAGAGACTTGCAAGTAGGCTCTACCCCCACTAAATGGGGTAGCGCGCATCGATCGGTACCATCCTTGAGCTTCTCCGACTTTCGGAAGGGTTAGGGTTAGGGTTAGGGATGAAAGCACATAGGAGAAAGAGATATTCTTGAATAACTTTTTTTGTGAAGGTCGGAGAGACTTGAAAAGTGGTTGCATCTGGACTAATTTGGGTCCTGCGGATCGATTGGTACCATCCCCGAGCTTGTACGACCTTCGGAAGAGGTCGACCGACGAAATTCCCCCAAATCTGAGGAGATATTCTTGAATAACTTTTTTTGTGAAGGTCGGAGAGACTTGCAAGTAGGCTCTACCCCCACTAAATGGGGTAGCGCGCATCGATCGGTACCATCCTTGAGCTTCTCCGACTTTCGGAAGGGTTAGGGTTAGGGTTAGGGATGAAAGCACATAGGAGAAAGAGATATTCTTGAATAACTTTTTTTGTGAAGGTCGGAGAGACTTGCAAGTAGGCTCTACCCCCACTAAATGGGGTAGCGCGCATCGATCGGTACCATCCTTGAGCTTCTCCGACTTTCGGAAGGGTTAGGGTTAGGGTTAGGGATGAAAGCACATAGGAGAAAGAGATATTCTTGAATAACTTTTTTTGTGAAGGTCGGAGAGACTTGCAAGTAGGCTCTACCCCCACTAAATGGGGTAGCGCGCATCGATCGGTACCATCCTTGAGCTTCTCCGACTTTCGGAAGGGTTAGGGTTAGGGTTAGGGATGAAAGCACATAGGAGAAAGAGATATTCTTGAATAACTTTTTTTGTGAAGGTCGGAGAGACTTGGAAAGTGGTTGCATCTGGACTAATTTGGGTCCTGCGGATCGATTGGTACCATCCCCGAGCTTGTACGACCTTCGGAAGAGGTCGACCGACGAAATTCCCCCAAATCTGAGGAGATATTCTTGAATAACTTTTTTTGTGAAGGTCGGAGAGACTTGCAAGTAGGCTTTACCCCCACTAAATGGGGTAGCGCGCATCGATCGGTACCATCCTTGAGCTTCTCCGACTTTCGGAAGGGTTAGGGTTAGGGTTAGGGATGAAAGCACATAGGAGAAAGAGATATTCTTGAATAACTTTTTTTGTGAAGGTCGGAGAGACTTGCAAGTAGGCTCTACCCCCACTAAATGGGGTAGCGCGCATCGATCGGTACCATCCTTGATTTTCTCCGACTTTCGGAAGGGTTAGGGTTAGGGTTAGGGATGAAAGCACATAGGAGAAAGAGATATTCTTGAATAACTTTTTTTGTGAAGGTCGGAGAGACTTGCAAGTAGGCTCTACCCCCACTAAATGGGGTAGCGCGCATCGATCGGTACCATCTTTGAGCTTCTCCGACTTTCGGAAGGGTTAGGGTTAGGGTTAGGGATGAAAGCACATAGGAGAAAGAGATATTCTTGAATAACTTTTTTTGTGAAGGTCGGAGAGAAAGTGGTTGCATCTGGACTAATTTGGGTCCTGCGGATCGATTGGTACCATCCCCGAGCTTGTACGACCTTCGGAAGAGGTCGACCGACGAAATTCCCCCAAATCTGAGGAGATATTCTTGAATAACTTTTTTTGTGAAGGTCGGAGAGACTTGCAAGTAGGCTCTACCCCCACTAAATGGGGTAGCGCGCATCGATCGGTACCATCCTTGAGCTTCTCCGACTTTCGGAAGGGTTAGGGTTAGGGTTAGGGATGAAAGCACATAGGAGAAAGAGATATTCTTGAATAACTTTTTTTGTGAAGGTCGGAGAGACTTGGAAAGTGGTTGCATCTGGACTAATTTGGGTCCTGCAAATCGATTGGTACCATCCCCGAGCTTGTACGACCTTCGGAAGAGGTCGACCGACGAAATTCCCCCAAATCTGAGGAGATATTCTTGAATAACTTTTTTTGTGAAGGTCGGAGAGACTTGCAAGTAGGCTCTACCCCCACTAAATGGGGTAGCGCGCATCGATCGGTACCATCCTTGAGCTTCTCCGACTTTCGGAAGGGTTAGGGTTAGGGTTAGGGATGAAAGCACATAGGAGAAAGAGATATTCTTGAATAACTTTTTTTGTGAAGGTCGGAGAGACTTGGAAAGTGGTTGCATCTGGACTAATTTGGGTCCTGCGGATCGATTGGTACCATCCCCGAGCTTGTACGACCTTCGGAAGAGGTCGACCGACGAAATTCCCCCAAATCTGAGGAGATATTCTTGAATAACTTTTTTTGTGAAGGTCGGAGAGACTTGCAAGTAGGCTCTACCCCCACTAAATGGGGTTGCGCGCATCGATCGGTACCATCCTTGAGCTTCTCCGACTTTCGGAAGGGTTAGGGTTAGGGTTAGGGATGAAAGCACATAGGAGAAAGAGATATTCTTGAATAACTTTTTTTGTGAAGGTCGGAGAGACTTGGAAAGTGGTTGCATCTGGACTAATTTGGGTCCTGCGGATCGATTGGTACCATCCACGAGCTTGTACGACCTTCGGAAGAGGTCGACCGACGAAATTCCCCCAAATCTGAGGAGATATTCTTGAATAACTTTTTTTGTGAAGGTCGGAGAGACTTGCAAGTAGGCTCTACCCCCACTAAATGGGGTAGCGCGCATCGATCGGTACCATCCTTGAGCTTCTCCGACTTTCGGAAGGGTTAGGGTTAGGGTTAGGGATGAAAGCACATAGGAGAAAGAGATATTCTTGAATAACTTTTTTTGTGAAGGTCGGAGAGACTTGCAAGTAGGCTCTACCCCCACTAAATGGGGTTGCGCGCATCGATCGGTACCATCCTTGAGCTTCTCCGACTTTCGGAAGGGTTAGGGTTAGGGTTAGGGATGAAAGCACATAGGAGAAAGAGATATTCTTGAATAACTTTTTTTGTGAAGGTCGGAGAGACTTGCAAGTAGGCTCTACCCCCACTAAATGGGGTAGCGCGCATCGATCGGTACCATCCTTGAGCTTCTCCGACTTTCGGAAGGGTTAGGGTTAGGGTTAGGGATGAAAGCACATAGGAGAAAGAGATATTCTTGAATAACTTTTTTTGTGAAGGTCGGAGAGACTTGCAAGTAGGCTTTACCCCCACTAAATGGGGTAGCGCGCATCGATCGATACCATCCTTGAGCTTCTCCGACTTTCGGAAGGGTTAGGGTTAGGGTTAGGGATGAAAGCACATAGGAGAAAGAGATATTCTTGAATAACTTTTTTTGTGAAGGTCGGAGAGACTTGCAAGTAGGCTCTACCCCCACTAAATGGGGTAGCGCGCATCGATCGGTACCATCCTTGAGCTTCTCCGACTTTCGGAAGGGTTAGGGTTAGGGTTAGGGATGAAAGCACATAGGAGAAAGAGATATTCTTGAATAACTTTTTTTGTGAAGGTCGGAGAGACTTGCAAGTAGGCTCTACCCCCACTAAATGGGGTAGCGCGCATCGATCGGTACCATCCTTGAGCTTCTCCGACTTTCGGAAGGGTTAGGGTTAGGGTTAGGGATGAAAGCACATAGGAGAAAGAGATATTCTTGAATAACTTTTTTTGTGAAGGTCGGAGAGACTTGGAAAGTGGTTGCATCTGAACTAATTTGGGTCCTGCGGATCGATTGGTACTATCCCCGAGCTTGTACGACCTTCGGAAGAGGTCGACCGACGAAATTCCCCCAAATCTGAGGAGATATTCTTGAATAACTTTTTTTGTGAAGGTCGGAGAGACTTGCAAGTAGGCTTTACCCCCACTAAATGGGGTAGCGCGCATCGATCGGTACCATCCTTGAGCTTCTCCGACTTTCGGAAGGGTTAGGGTTAGGGTTAGGGATGAAAGCACATAGGAGAAAGAGATATTCTTGAATAACTTTTTTTGTGAAGGTCGGAGAGACTTGCAAGTAGGCTCTACCCCCACTAAATGGGGTAGCGCGCATCGATCGGTACCATCCTTGAGCTTCTCCGACTTTCGGAAGGGTTAGGGTTAGGGTTAGGGATGAAAGCACATAGGAGAAAGAGATATTCTTGAATAACTTTTTTTGTGAAGGTCGGAGAGACTTGGAAAGTGGTTGCATCTGGACTAATTTGGGTCCTGCGGATCGATTGGTACCATCCCCGAGCTTGTACGACCTTCGGAAGAGGTCGACCGACGAAATTCCCCCAAATCTGAGGAGATATTCTTGAATAACTTTTTTTGTGAAGGTCGGAGAGACTTGCAAGTAGGCTCTACCCCCACTAAATGGGGTAGCGCGCATCGATCGGTACCATCCTTGAGCTTCTCCGACTTTCGGAAGGGTTAGGGTTAGGGTTAGGGATGAAAGCACATAGGAGAAAGAGATATTCTTGAATAACTTTTTTTGTGAAGGTCGGAGAGACTTGGAAAGTGGTTGCATCTGGACTAATTTGGGTCCTGCAAATCGATTGGTACCATCCCCGAGCTTGTACGACCTTCGGAAGAGGTCGACCGACGAAATTCCCCCAAATCTGAGGAGATATTCTTGAATAACTTTTTTTGTGAAGGTCGGAGAGACTTGCAAGTAGGCTCTACCCCCACTAAATGGGGTAGCGCGCATCGATCGGTACCATCCTTGAGCTTCTCCGACTTTCGGAAGGGTTAGGGTTAGGGTTAGGGATGAAAGCACATAGGAGAAAGAGATATTCTTGAATAACTTTTTTTGTGAAGGTCGGAGAGACTTGGAAAGTGGTTGCATCTGGACTAATTTGGGTCCTGCAGATCGATTGGTACCATCCCCGAGCTTGTACGACCTTCGGAAGAGGTCGACCGACGAAATTCCCCCAAATCTGAGGAGATATTCTTGAATAACTTTTTTTGTGAAGGTCGGAGAGACTTGCAAGTAGGCTCTACCCCCACTAAATGGGGTTGCGCGCATCGATCGGTACCATCCTTGAGCTTCTCCGACTTTCGGAAGGGTTAGGGTTAGGGTTAGGGATGAAAGCACATAGGAGAAAGAGATATTCTTGAATAACTTTTTTTGTGAAGGTCGGAGAGACTTGGAAAGTGGTTGCATCTGGACTAATTTGGGTCCTGCGGATCGATTGGTACCATCCACGAGCTTGTACGACCTTCGGAAGAGGTCGACCGACGAAATTCCCCCAAATCTGAGGAGATATTCTTGAATAACTTTTTTTGTGAAGGTCGGAGAGACTTGCAAGTAGGCTCTACCCCCACTAAATGGGGTAGCGCGCATCGATCGGTACCATCCTTGAGCTTCTCCGACTTTCGGAAGGGTTAGGGTTAGGGTTAGGGATGAAAGCACATAGGAGAAAGAGATATTCTTGAATAACTTTTTTTGTGAAGGTCGGAGAGACTTGCAAGTAGGCTCTACCCCCACTAAATGGGGTTGCGCGCATCGATCGGTACCATCCTTGAGCTTCTCCGACTTTCGGAAGGGTTAGGGTTAGGGTTAGGGATGAAAGCACATAGGAGAAAGAGATATTCTTGAATAACTTTTTTTGTGAAGGTCGGAGAGACTTGCAAGTAGGCTCTACCCCCACTAAATGGGGTAGCGCGCATCGATCGGTACTATCCTTGAGCTTCTCCGACTTTCGGAAGGGTTAGGGTTAGGGTTAGGGATGAAAGCACATAGGAGAAAGAGATATTCTTGAATAACTTTTTTTGTGAAGGTCGGAGAGACTTGCAAGTAGGCTCTACCCCCACTAAATGGGGTAGCGCGCATCGATCGGTACCATCCTTGAGCTTCTCCGACTTTCGGAAGGGTTAGGGTTAGGGTTAGGGATGAAAGCACATAGGAGAAAGAGATATTCTTGAATAACTTTTTTTGTGAAGGTCGGAGAGACTTGGAAAGTGGTTGCATCTGAACTAATTTGGGTCCTGCGGATCGATTGGTACCATCCCCGAGCTTGTACGACCTTCGGAAGAGGTCGACCGACGAAATTCCCCCAAATCTGAGGAGATATTCTTGAATAACTTTTTTTGTGAAGGTCGGAGAGACTTGCAAGTAGGCTCTACCCCCACTAAATGGGGTTGCGCGCATCGATCGGTACCATCCTTGAGCTTCTCCGACTTTCGGAAGGGTTAGGGTTAGGGTTAGGGATGAAAGCACATAGGAGAAAGAGATATTCTTGAATAACTTTTTTTGTGAAGGTCGGAGAGACTTGCAAGTAGGCTCTACCCCCACTAAATGGGGTAGCGCGCATCGATCGGTACCATCCTTGAGCTTCTCCGACTTTCGGAAGGGTTAGGGTTAGGGTTAGGGATGAAAGCACATAGGAGAAAGAGATATTCTTGAATAACTTTTTTTGTGAAGGTCGGAGAGACTTGGAAAGTGGTTGCATCTGGACTAATTTGGGTCCTGCGGATCGATTGGTACCATCCCCGAGCTTGTACGACCTTCGGAAGAGGTCGACCGACGAAATTCCCCCAAATCTGAGGAGATATTCTTGAATAACTTTTTTTGTGAAGGTCGGAGAGACTTGCAAGTAGGCTCTACCCCCACTAAATGGGGTTGCGCGCATCGATCGGTACCATCCTTGAGCTTCTCCGACTTTCGGAAGGGTTAGGGTTAGGGTTAGGGATGAAAGCACATAGGAGAAAGAGATATTCTTGAATAACTTTTTTTGTGAAGGTCGGAGAGACTTGGAAAGTGGTTGCATCTGGACTAATTTGGGTCCTGCAGATCGATTGGTACCATCCCCGAGCTTGTACGACCTTCGGAAGAGGTCGACCGACGAAATTCCCCCAAATCTGAGGAGATATTCTTGAATAACTTTTTTTGTGAAGGTCGGAGAGACTTGCAAGTAGGCTCTACCCCCACTAAATGGGGTTGCGCGCATCGATCGGTACCATCCTTGAGCTTCTCCGACTTTCGGAAGGGTTAGGGTTAGGGTTAGGGATGAAAGCACATAGGAGAAAGAGATATTCTTGAATAACTTTTTTTGTGAAGGTCGGAGAGACTTGGAAAGTGGTTGCATCTGGACTAATTTGGGTCCTGCGGATCGATTGGTACCATCCACGAGCTTGTACGACCTTCGGAAGAGGTCGACCGACGAAATTCCCCCAAATCTGAGGAGATATTCTTGAATAACTTTTTTTGTGAAGGTCGGAGAGACTTGCAAGTAGGCTCTACCCCCACTAAATGGGGTAGCGCGCATCGATCGGTACCATCCTTGAGCTTCTCCGACTTTCGGAAGGGTTAGGGTTAGGGTTAGGGATGAAAGCACATAGGAGAAAGAGATATTCTTGAATAACTTTTTTTGTGAAGGTCGGAGAGACTTGCAAGTAGGCTCTACCCCCACTAAATGGGGTTGCGCGCATCGATCGGTACCATCCTTGAGCTTCTCCGACTTTCGGAAGGGTTAGGGTTAGGGTTAGGGATGAAAGCACATAGGAGAAAGAGATATTCTTGAATAACTTTTTTTGTGAAGGTCGGAGAGACTTGCAAGTAGGCTCTACCCCCACTAAATGGGGTAGCGCGCATCGATCGGTACCATCCTTGAGCTTCTCCGACTTTCGGAAGGGTTAGGGTTAGGGTTAGGGATGAAAGCACATAGGAGAAAGAGATATTCTTGAATAACTTTTTTTGTGAAGGTCGGAGAGACTTGCAAGTAGGCTCTACCCCCACTAAATGGGGTAGCGCGCATCGATCGGTACCATCCTTGAGCTTCTCCGACTTTCGGAAGGGTTAGGGTTAGGGTTAGGGATGAAAGCACATAGGAGAAAGAGATATTCTTGAATAACTTTTTTTGTGAAGGTCGGAGAGACTTGGAAAGTGGTTGCATCTGAACTAATTTGGGTCCTGCGGATCGATTGGTACCATCCCCGAGCTTGTACGACCTTCGGAAGAGGTCGACCGACGAAATTCCCCCAAATCTGAGGAGATATTCTTGAATAACTTTTTTTGTGAAGGTCGGAGAGACTTGCAAGTAGGCTCTACCCCCACTAAATGGGGTTGCGCGCATCGATCGGTACCATCCTTGAGCTTCTCCGACTTTCGGAAGGGTTAGGGTTAGGGTTAGGGATGAAAGCACATAGGAGAAAGAGATATTCTTGAATAACTTTTTTTGTGAAGGTCGGAGAGACTTGCAAGTAGGCTCTACCCCCACTAAATGGGGTAGCGCGCATCGATCGGTACCATCCTTGAGCTTCTCCGACTTTCGGAAGGGTTAGGGTTAGGGTTAGGGATGAAAGCACATAGGAGAAAGAGATATTCTTGAATAACTTTTTTTGTGAAGGTCGGAGAGACTTGGAAAGTGGTTGCATCTGGACTAATTTGGGTCCTGCGGATCGATTGGTACCATCCCCGAGCTTGTACGACCTTCGGAAGAGGTCGACCGACGAAATTCCCCCAAATCTGAGGAGATATTCTTGAATAACTTTTTTTGTGAAGGTCGGAGAGACTTGCAAGTAGGCTCTACCCCCACTAAATGGGGTTGCGCGCATCGATCAGTACCATCCTTGAGCTTCTCCGACTTTCGGAAGGGTTAGGGTTAGGGTTAGGGATGAAAGCACATAGGAGAAAGAGATATTCTTGAATAACTTTTTTTGTGAAGGTCGGAGAGACTTGGAAAGTGGTTGCATCTGGACTAATTTGGGTCCTGCGGATCGATTGGTACCATCCCCGAGCTTGTACGACCTTCGGAAGAGGTCGACCGACGAAATTCCCCCAAATCTGAGGAGATATTCTTGAATAACTTTTTTTGTGAAGGTCGGAGAGACTTGCAAGTAGGCTCTACCCCCACTAAATGGGGTTGCGCGCATCGATCAGTACCATCCTTGAGCTTCTCCGACTTTCGGAAGGGTTAGGGTTAGGGTTAGGGATGAAAGCACATAGGAGAAAGAGATATTCTTGAATAACTTTTTTTGTGAAGGTCGGAGAGACTTGCAAGTAGGCTCTACCCCCACTAAATGGGGTAGCGCGCATCGATCGGTACCATCCTTGAGCTTCTCCGACTTTCGGAAGGGTTAGGGTTAGGGTTAGGGATGAAAGCACATAGGAGAAAGAGATATTCTTGAATAACTTTTTTTGTGAAGGTCGGAGAGACTTGCAAGTAGGCTCTACCCCCACTAAATGGGGTAGCGCGCATCGATCGGTACCATCCTTGAGCTTCTCCGACTTTCGGAAGGGTTAGGGTTAGGGTTAGGGATGAAAGCACATAGGAGAAAGAGATATTCTTGAATAACTTTTTTTGTGAAGGTCGGAGAGACTTGCAAGTAGGCTCTACCCCCACTAAATGGGGTAGCGCGCATCGATCGGTACCATCCTTGAGCTTCTCCGACTTTCGGAAGGGTTAGGGTTAGGGTTAGGGATGAAAGCACATAGGAGAAAGAGATATTCTTGAATAACTTTTTTTGTGAAGGTCGGAGAGACTTGGAAAGTGGTTGCATCTGGACTAATTTGGGTCCTGCGGATCGATTGGTACCATCCCCGAGCTTGTACGACCTTCGGAAGAGGTCGACCGACGAAATTCCCCCAAATCTGAGGAGATATTCTTGAATAACTTTTTTTGTGAAGGTCGGAGAGACTTGCAAGTAGGCTCTACCCCCACTAAATGGGGTAGCGCGCATCGATCGGTACCATCCTTGAGCTTCTCCGACTTTCGGAAGGGTTAGGGTTAGGGTTAGGGATGAAAGCACATAGGAGAAAGAGATATTCTTGAATAACTTTTTTTGTGAAGGTCGGAGAGACTTGCAAGTAGGCTCTACCCCCACTAAATGGGGTAGCGCGCATCGATCGGTACCATCCTTGAGCTTCTCCGACTTTCGGAAGGGTTAGGGTTAGGGTTAGGGATGAAAGCACATAGGAGAAAGAGATATTCTTGAATAACTTTTTTTGTGAAGGTCGGAGAGACTTGCAAGTAGGCTCTACCCCCACTAAATGGGGTAGCGCGCATCGATCGGTACCATCCTTGAGCTTCTCCGACTTTCGGAAGGGTTAGGGTTAGGGTTAGGGATGAAAGCACATAGGAGAAAGAGATATTCTTGAATAACTTTTTTTGTGAAGGTCGGAGAGACTTGGAAAGTGGTTGCATCTGGACTAATTTGGGTCCTGCGGATCGATTGGTACCATCCCCGAGCTTGTACGACCTTCGGAAGAGGTCGACCGACGAAATTCCCCCAAATCTGAGGAGATATTCTTGAATAACTTTTTTTGTGAAGGTCGGAGAGACTTGCAAGTAGGCTCTACCCCCACTAAATGGGGTAGCGCGCATCGATCGGTACCATCCTTGAGCTTCTCCGACTTTCGGAAGGGTTAGGGTTAGGGTTAGGGATGAAAGCACATAGGAGAAAGAGATATTCTTGAATAACTTTTTTTGTGAAGGTCGGAGAGACTTGGAAAGTGGTTGCATCTGGACTAATTTGGGTCCTGCAGATCGATTGGTACCATCCCCGAGCTTGTACGACCTTCGGAAGAGGTCGACCGACGAAATTCCCCCAAATCTGAGGAGATATTCTTGAATAACTTTTTTTGTGAAGGTCGGAGAGACTTGCAAGTAGGCTCTACCCCCACTAAATGGGGTTGCGCGCATCGATCGGTACCATCCTTGAGCTTCTCCGACTTTCGGAAGGGTTAGGGTTAGGGTTAGGGATGAAAGCACATAGGAGAAAGAGATATTCTTGAATAACTTTTTTTGTGAAGGTCGGAGAGACTTGGAAAGTGGTTGCATCTGGACTAATTTGGGTCCTGCGGATCGATTGGTACCATCCACGAGCTTGTACGACCTTCGGAAGAGGTCGACCGACGAAATTCCCCCAAATCTGAGGAGATATTCTTGAATAACTTTTTTTGTGAAGGTCGGAGAGACTTGCAAGTAGGCTCTACCCCCACTAAATGGGGTAGCGCGCATCGATCGGTACCATCCTTGAGCTTCTCCGACTTTCGGAAGGGTTAGGGTTAGGGTTAGGGATGAAAGCACATAGGAGAAAGAGATATTCTTGAATAACTTTTTTTGTGAAGGTCGGAGAGACTTGCAAGTAGGCTCTACCCCCACTAAATGGGGTTGCGCGCATCGATCGGTACCATCCTTGAGCTTCTCCGACTTTCGGAAGGGTTAGGGTTAGGGTTAGGGATGAAAGCACATAGGAGAAAGAGATATTCTTGAATAACTTTTTTTGTGAAGGTCGGAGAGACTTGCAAGTAGGCTCTACCCCCACTAAATGGGGTAGCGCGCATCGATCGGTACTATCCTTGAGCTTCTCCGACTTTCGGAAGGGTTAGGGTTAGGGTTAGGGATGAAAGCACATAGGAGAAAGAGATATTCTTGAATAACTTTTTTTGTGAAGGTCGGAGAGACTTGCAAGTAGGCTCTACCCCCACTAAATGGGGTAGCGCGCATCGATCGGTACCATCCTTGAGCTTCTCCGACTTTCGGAAGGGTTAGGGTTAGGGTTAGGGATGAAAGCACATAGGAGAAAGAGATATTCTTGAATAACTTTTTTTGTGAAGGTCGGAGAGACTTGGAAAGTGGTTGCATCTGAACTAATTTGGGTCCTGCGGATCGATTGGTACCATCCCCGAGCTTGTACGACCTTCGGAAGAGGTCGACCGACGAAATTCCCCCAAATCTGAGGAGATATTCTTGAATAACTTTTTTTGTGAAGGTCGGAGAGACTTGCAAGTAGGCTCTACCCCCACTAAATGGGGTTGCGCGCATCGATCGGTACCATCCTTGAGCTTCTCCGACTTTCGGAAGGGTTAGGGTTAGGGTTAGGGATGAAAGCACATAGGAGAAAGAGATATTCTTGAATAACTTTTTTTGTGAAGGTCGGAGAGACTTGCAAGTAGGCTCTACCCCCACTAAATGGGGTAGCGCGCATCGATCGGTACCATCCTTGAGCTTCTCCGACTTTCGGAAGGGTTAGGGTTAGGGTTAGGGATGAAAGCACATAGGAGAAAGAGATATTCTTGAATAACTTTTTTTGTGAAGGTCGGAGAGACTTGGAAAGTGGTTGCATCTGGACTAATTTGGGTCCTGCGGATCGATTGGTACCATCCCCGAGCTTGTACGACCTTCGGAAGAGGTCGACCGACGAAATTCCCCCAAATCTGAGGAGATATTCTTGAATAACTTTTTTTGTGAAGGTCGGAGAGACTTGCAAGTAGGCTCTACCCCCACTAAATGGGGTTGCGCGCATCGATCGGTACCATCCTTGAGCTTCTCCGACTTTCGGAAGGGTTAGGGTTAGGGTTAGGGATGAAAGCACATAGGAGAAAGAGATATTCTTGAATAACTTTTTTTGTGAAGGTCGGAGAGACTTGGAAAGTGGTTGCATCTGGACTAATTTGGGTCCTGCAGATCGATTGGTACCATCCCCGAGCTTGTACGACCTTCGGAAGAGGTCGACCGACGAAATTCCCCCAAATCTGAGGAGATATTCTTGAATAACTTTTTTTGTGAAGGTCGGAGAGACTTGCAAGTAGGCTCTACCCCCACTAAATGGGGTTGCGCGCATCGATCGGTACCATCCTTGAGCTTCTCCGACTTTCGGAAGGGTTAGGGTTAGGGTTAGGGATGAAAGCACATAGGAGAAAGAGATATTCTTGAATAACTTTTTTTGTGAAGGTCGGAGAGACTTGGAAAGTGGTTGCATCTGGACTAATTTGGGTCCTGCGGATCGATTGGTACCATCCACGAGCTTGTACGACCTTCGGAAGAGGTCGACCGACGAAATTCCCCCAAATCTGAGGAGATATTCTTGAATAACTTTTTTTGTGAAGGTCGGAGAGACTTGCAAGTAGGCTCTACCCCCACTAAATGGGGTAGCGCGCATCGATCGGTACCATCCTTGAGCTTCTCCGACTTTCGGAAGGGTTAGGGTTAGGGTTAGGGATGAAAGCACATAGGAGAAAGAGATATTCTTGAATAACTTTTTTTGTGAAGGTCGGAGAGACTTGCAAGTAGGCTCTACCCCCACTAAATGGGGTTGCGCGCATCGATCGGTACCATCCTTGAGCTTCTCCGACTTTCGGAAGGGTTAGGGTTAGGGTTAGGGATGAAAGCACATAGGAGAAAGAGATATTCTTGAATAACTTTTTTTGTGAAGGTCGGAGAGACTTGCAAGTAGGCTCTACCCCCACTAAATGGGGTAGCGCGCATCGATCGGTACCATCCTTGAGCTTCTCCGACTTTCGGAAGGGTTAGGGTTAGGGTTAGGGATGAAAGCACATAGGAGAAAGAGATATTCTTGAATAACTTTTTTTGTGAAGGTCGGAGAGACTTGCAAGTAGGCTCTACCCCCACTAAATGGGGTAGCGCGCATCGATCGGTACCATCCTTGAGCTTCTCCGACTTTCGGAAGGGTTAGGGTTAGGGTTAGGGATGAAAGCACATAGGAGAAAGAGATATTCTTGAATAACTTTTTTTGTGAAGGTCGGAGAGACTTGGAAAGTGGTTGCATCTGAACTAATTTGGGTCCTGCGGATCGATTGGTACCATCCCCGAGCTTGTACGACCTTCGGAAGAGGTCGACCGACGAAATTCCCCCAAATCTGAGGAGATATTCTTGAATAACTTTTTTTGTGAAGGTCGGAGAGACTTGCAAGTAGGCTCTACCCCCACTAAATGGGGTTGCGCGCATCGATCGGTACCATCCTTGAGCTTCTCCGACTTTCGGAAGGGTTAGGGTTAGGGTTAGGGATGAAAGCACATAGGAGAAAGAGATATTCTTGAATAACTTTTTTTGTGAAGGTCGGAGAGACTTGCAAGTAGGCTCTACCCCCACTAAATGGGGTAGCGCGCATCGATCGGTACCATCCTTGAGCTTCTCCGACTTTCGGAAGGGTTAGGGTTAGGGTTAGGGATGAAAGCACATAGGAGAAAGAGATATTCTTGAATAACTTTTTTTGTGAAGGTCGGAGAGACTTGGAAAGTGGTTGCATCTGGACTAATTTGGGTCCTGCGGATCGATTGGTACCATCCCCGAGCTTGTACGACCTTCGGAAGAGGTCGACCGACGAAATTCCCCCAAATCTGAGGAGATATTCTTGAATAACTTTTTTTGTGAAGGTCGGAGAGACTTGCAAGTAGGCTCTACCCCCACTAAATGGGGTTGCGCGCATCGATCAGTACCATCCTTGAGCTTCTCCGACTTTCGGAAGGGTTAGGGTTAGGGTTAGGGATGAAAGCACATAGGAGAAAGAGATATTCTTGAATAACTTTTTTTGTGAAGGTCGGAGAGACTTGGAAAGTGGTTGCATCTGGACTAATTTGGGTCCTGCGGATCGATTGGTACCATCCCCGAGCTTGTACGACCTTCGGAAGAGGTCGACCGACGAAATTCCCCCAAATCTGAGGAGATATTCTTGAATAACTTTTTTTGTGAAGGTCGGAGAGACTTGCAAGTAGGCTCTACCCCCACTAAATGGGGTTGCGCGCATCGATCAGTACCATCCTTGAGCTTCTCCGACTTTCGGAAGGGTTAGGGTTAGGGTTAGGGATGAAAGCACATAGGAGAAAGAGATATTCTTGAATAACTTTTTTTGTGAAGGTCGGAGAGACTTGCAAGTAGGCTCTACCCCCACTAAATGGGGTAGCGCGCATCGATCGGTACCATCCTTGAGCTTCTCCGACTTTCGGAAGGGTTAGGGTTAGGGTTAGGGATGAAAGCACATAGGAGAAAGAGATATTCTTGAATAACTTTTTTTGTGAAGGTCGGAGAGACTTGCAAGTAGGCTCTACCCCCACTAAATGGGGTAGCGCGCATCGATCGGTACCATCCTTGAGCTTCTCCGACTTTCGGAAGGGTTAGGGTTAGGGTTAGGGATGAAAGCACATAGGAGAAAGAGATATTCTTGAATAACTTTTTTTGTGAAGGTCGGAGAGACTTGCAAGTAGGCTCTACCCCCACTAAATGGGGTAGCGCGCATCGATCGGTACCATCCTTGAGCTTCTCCGACTTTCGGAAGGGTTAGGGTTAGGGTTAGGGATGAAAGCACATAGGAGAAAGAGATATTCTTGAATAACTTTTTTTGTGAAGGTCGGAGAGACTTGGAAAGTGGTTGCATCTGGACTAATTTGGGTCCTGCGGATCGATTGGTACCATCCCCGAGCTTGTACGACCTTCGGAAGAGGTCGACCGACGAAATTCCCCCAAATCTGAGGAGATATTCTTGAATAACTTTTTTTGTGAAGGTCGGAGAGACTTGCAAGTAGGCTCTACCCCCACTAAATGGGGTTGTGCGCATCGATCGGTACCATCCTTGAGCTTCTCCGACTTTCGGAAGGGTTAGGGTTAGGGTTAGGGATGAAAGCACATAGGAGAAAGAGATATTCTTGAATAACTTTTTTTGTGAAGGTCGGAGAGACTTGCAAGTAGGCTCTACCCCCACTAAATGGGGTAGCGCGCATCGATCGGTACCATCCTTGAGCTTCTCCGACTTTCGGAAGGGTTAGGGTTAGGGTTAGGGATGAAAGCACATAGGAGAAAGAGATATTCTTGAATAACTTTTATTGTGAAGGTCGGAGAGACTTGGAAAGTGGTTGCATCTGGACTAATTTGGGTCCTGCGGATCGATTGGTACCATCCCCGAGCTTGTACGACCTTCGGAAGAGGTCGACCGACGAAATTCCCCCAAATCTGAGGAGATATTCTTGAATAACTTTTTTTGTGAAGGTCGGAGAGACTTGCAAGTAGGCTCTACCCCCACTAAATGGGGTAGCGCGCATCGATCGGTACCATCCTTGAGCTTCTCCGACTTTCGGAAGGGTTAGGGTTAGGGTTAGGGATGAAAGCACATAGGAGAAAGAGATATTCTTGAATAACTTTTTTTGTGAAGGTCGGAGAGACTTGCAAGTAGGCTCTACCCCCACTAAATGGGGTAGCGCGCATCGATCGGAACCATCCTTGAGCTTCTCCGACTTTCGGAAGGGTTAGGGTTAGGGTTAGGGATGAAAGCACATAGGAGAAAGAGATATTCTTGAATAACTTTTTTTGTGAAGGTCGGAGAGACTTGCAAGTAGGCTTTACCCCCACTAAATGGGGTAGCGCGCATCGATCGATACCATCCTTGAGCTTCTCCGACTTTCGGAAGGGTTAGGGTTAGGGTTAGGGATGAAAGCACATAGGAGAAAGAGATATTCTTGAATAACTTTTTTTGTGAAGGTCGGAGAGACTTGCAAGTAGGCTCTACCCCCACTAAATGGGGTAGCGCGCATCGATCGGTACCATCCTTGAGCTTCTCCGACTTTCGGAAGGGTTAGGGTTAGGGTTAGGGATGAAAGCACATAGGAGAAAGAGATATTCTTGAATAACTTTTTTTGTGAAGGTCGGAGAGACTTGCAAGTAGGCTCTACCCCCACTAAATGGGGTAGCGCGCATCGATCGGTACCATCCTTGAGCTTCTCCGACTTTCGGAAGGGTTAGGGTTAGGGTTAGGGATGAAAGCACATAGGAGAAAGAGATATTCTTGAATAACTTTTTTTGTGAAGGTCGGAGAGACTTGGAAAGTGGTTGCATCTGAACTAATTTGGGTCCTGCGGATCGATTGGTACTATCCCCGAGCTTGTACGACCTTCGGAAGAGGTCGACCGACGAAATTCCCCCAAATCTGAGGAGATATTCTTGAATAACTTTTTTTGTGAAGGTCGGAGAGACTTGCAAGTAGGCTTTACCCCCACTAAATGGGGTAGCGCGCATCGATCGGTACCATCCTTGAGCTTCTCCGACTTTCGGAAGGGTTAGGGTTAGGGTTAGGGATGAAAGCACATAGGAGAAAGAGATATTCTTGAATAACTTTTTTTGTGAAGGTCGGAGAGACTTGCAAGTAGGCTCTACCCCCACTAAATGGGGTAGCGCGCATCGATCGGTACCATCCTTGAGCTTCTCCGACTTTCGGAAGGGTTAGGGTTAGGGTTAGGGATGAAAGCACATAGGAGAAAGAGATATTCTTGAATAACTTTTTTTGTGAAGGTCGGAGAGACTTGGAAAGTGGTTGCATCTGGACTAATTTGGGTCCTGCGGATCGATTGGTACCATCCCCGAGCTTGTACGACCTTCGGAAGAGGTCGACCGACGAAATTCCCCCAAATCTGAGGAGATATTCTTGAATAACTTTTTTTGTGAAGGTCGGAGAGACTTGCAAGTAGGCTCTACCCCCACTAAATGGGGTAGCGCGCATCGATCGGTACCATCCTTGAGCTTCTCCGACTTTCGGAAGGGTTAGGGTTAGGGTTAGGGATGAAAGCACATAGGAGAAAGAGATATTCTTGAATAACTTTTTTTGTGAAGGTCGGAGAGACTTGGAAAGTGGTTGCATCTGGACTAATTTGGGTCCTGCAAATCGATTGGTACCATCCCCGAGCTTGTACGACCTTCGGAAGAGGTCGACCGACGAAATTCCCCCAAATCTGAGGAGATATTCTTGAATAACTTTTTTTGTGAAGGTCGGAGAGACTTGCAAGTAGGCTCTACCCCCACTAAATGGGGTAGCGCGCATCGATCGGTACCATCCTTGAGCTTCTCCGACTTTCGGAAGGGTTAGGGTTAGGGTTAGGGATGAAAGCACATAGGAGAAAGAGATATTCTTGAATAACTTTTTTTGTGAAGGTCGGAGAGACTTGGAAAGTGGTTGCATCTGGACTAATTTGGGTCCTGCAGATCGATTGGTACCATCCCCGAGCTTGTACGACCTTCGGAAGAGGTCGACCGACGAAATTCCCCCAAATCTGAGGAGATATTCTTGAATAACTTTTTTTGTGAAGGTCGGAGAGACTTGCAAGTAGGCTCTACCCCCACTAAATGGGGTTGCGCGCATCGATCGGTACCATCCTTGAGCTTCTCCGACTTTCGGAAGGGTTAGGGTTAGGGTTAGGGATGAAAGCACATAGGAGAAAGAGATATTCTTGAATAACTTTTTTTGTGAAGGTCGGAGAGACTTGGAAAGTGGTTGCATCTGGACTAATTTGGGTCCTGCGGATCGATTGGTACCATCCACGAGCTTGTACGACCTTCGGAAGAGGTCGACCGACGAAATTCCCCCAAATCTGAGGAGATATTCTTGAATAACTTTTTTTGTGAAGGTCGGAGAGACTTGCAAGTAGGCTCTACCCCCACTAAATGGGGTAGCGCGCATCGATCGGTACCATCCTTGAGCTTCTCCGACTTTCGGAAGGGTTAGGGTTAGGGTTAGGGATGAAAGCACATAGGAGAAAGAGATATTCTTGAATAACTTTTTTTGTGAAGGTCGGAGAGACTTGCAAGTAGGCTCTACCCCCACTAAATGGGGTTGCGCGCATCGATCGGTACCATCCTTGAGCTTCTCCGACTTTCGGAAGGGTTAGGGTTAGGGTTAGGGATGAAAGCACATAGGAGAAAGAGATATTCTTGAATAACTTTTTTTGT